>NC_061514.1:347203707-347228600 GCF_022539505.1 Lolium rigidum | reverse complement strand
CAATTGAAGTGGAGGCCCGAGGGCCCCACACCACATGGCGGCGCGGCCCGGGGGGCCCGCGCGGCCATGTGGTGTGGCCCCTCGGCTGGCCTCCGACGCCCCCTTCGGACTACTTATTCGCCTCGACCTAAAAACGCACAGGAGAAGTCGAAGTCGCCATAAACCCTCCAGAACGCCGCCACATCGCGAAACTCCGTCGCGGGAGCCAGAAGTCTCCGTTCTGGCACTCCGCCGGGACGGGGAATTGGAGGAGATCATCACCGCCATCACCGCCAACGCCTCTCCATCAACCAGCAATGTTTCCCCCATCCATGTGTGAGTAATTCCCCGCTGTAGGCCGAAGGGGATGGTAGGGATTGGATGAGATTGGTCATGTAATAGCATAAGATTGTTAGGGCATAGTGCCTAGTGTCCGTAGATGGTACTTTTATGATATTGTTGCAACTTGTTATGCTTAATGCTTGTCACTAGGGCCCGAGTGCCATGATCTCAGATCTGAACATGTTATTGATTCATGAAGATATTCGTTGTTTATGATCTTACCTGCAAGTTGTATACACATGTCGCTGTCCGGAACCAATGGCCCCGAAGTGACAGAAATCGGGACAACCGGAGGGAATGGCAGTGACGTGAGGATCACATGTGTTCACGGAGTGTTAATGCTTTGCTCCGGTACTCTATTAAAAGGAGTACCTTAATATCCAAGTAGTTTCCCTAGAGGCCCGGCTGCCACCGGCTGGTAGGACAAAAGATGTTGTGCAAGTTTCTCATTGCGAGCACGTACGACTATAATTGGAACACATGCCTATTGATTGATTAGTACTTGGACACCGTTTTATTATTATCTCGCAAATGCCCTGCTATGATTGTTACATGAGTTTCTCTCATCCATGCAACGCCCGTCATCCGTCCCCGTGCCTACGATATTTTAATCCTGGCTGTTTACTAAAATCACTATCGCTGTCTTTGTTACTCCGCTACCGTTATTTCACTACCGCTATCGCTATAAAACTGTTACTACTGATAAACTCTTGCGAGCAAGTCTGTTTCCATGTGCAGCTGAATTGACAACTCCGCTGTTAAGGCTTTCAAGTATTCTTTGTCTCCCCTTGTGTCGAATCAATAAATTGGGTAATACTTCCCTCGAAGACTGTTGCGATCCCCTATACTTGTGGGTCATCAGACTTCATCTTCAGTATTTCATCCTTAATGGCTTTCTTTCGGCGACACGAATAATACTCGGGGGCTCGACAACGACTTCACCCCGAGTAACAACTCTGATACAACGTCTAAGCAACAATAATGACGTCACCCCAGCAGCCGCTCGGGGCTCGGCTATTTCTTCATCAACAATATGGCGACATCTACTTTCGCTATTTGGTGGTTTTTACTTCAGCTCGACTTCTTCTCGGCACTCGAAGACTTCATCGCATCGACTCTATCGTGCCCAAAAAGCTAAGTGTTCTTTTATTTTGCACAAAGTTGATTATCGTTTACTTTCGTCGCACCCGACACTTGGGGGCTGCGCGGCATATATTTACTTTACATATCATCGAATCTGAGCATCTGACACCGCATGCGAAAAAGAGAGTCAAGGGAAAGATAGAAAAAGTTTATTTATTTGTGCAGGAGAAAGCAAAATTCAAAGTATATAAGAGAGAAACCGACGAAATCTTCTTCAGGGAGGAACCCGACGAAATCAAAATAGCACCCGACGAAATCTTCTTCAGGGAGGAACCCGGTAAAATCGTGAGAGAACCCGACGAAATTTTCTTCAAAAGAGAACCCGACGAAATTTTATTCAAGGAGGTGCCGAAGAATTATCCTCAAGGAGGTGCCGAAGAATTATCTTCAAGGAGGTGCCGAAGAATTATCTTCAAGGAGGTGCCGAAGAATTATCTTCAAGGAGGTGCCGAAGAATTATCCTCAAGGAGGTGCCGAAAAATTATCGTCAAGGAGGTGCCGAAAAATTATCTTCAAGGAGGTGCCGAAGAATTATCTTCAAGGAGGTCCCGAAGAATTATCTTAAAGAAGGTCCCGAAGAATTATCTTAAAGAAGGTCCCGAAAAATTATCTTCAAGGAGGTCCCGAAAAAATATCTTCAAGGAGGTCCCGAAGAATTATCTTCAAAGAGAACCCGAAGAATTGTCCTCAAATAGGACCCGAAGAAATTTTCCTGAAGGAGGACCCGAAGAATTGTCCTCAGGGAGGACCCGAAGAATTGTCCTCAAGGAGGACCCGAAGAAATTTTCCCGAGAGAAGAATTCGACGAAATTTTCATCAAGGAGAAAAAAAAAGAGGAAAAAAAAGAGGTGGACAAATCTTCGGGTTCATTGACTCGTCATATTGTTCCGAGCAAGAGCATCGGTGATGTACCCGACAATATAGAAGAACCAATATATTCGGCTGTCTTATCAAGACCGAGAGAAAAATAGAAGAACCCGCAAAATGGGTCATTGCATCAGCCAAACAAGGCACTCGACAATATATTCTCAGAACGCCAAAGTTGCGATCAATTTCTGAATGCCGCAAATTTGCGAAGGTAAGACCCCAGATCCGTTCTGCTGGGCGTGGCATCGCCAAAGACTGCGCTCTGCTACTTTTATCCGTATCAGCAGATACGAAGAAAAATCCTAACGGACGCGTTAGGTACCCGATAAACATGACTGGGACTCGACAGAATGGTAAGACCTTAAGCGGCACTCGTCGAGTTTGCACCAAGTATCCCGAGATCATGTCCAGGGACGTGATCTTGAAGTAGGTTTTTGCGGATTGCCACTAGAGCAGTTAACTAGTACCTGATCCGTCAGATGAACTAGCCCCAATTACCATTATCCCTGTACAATATAGATATGGATGTCAAATAAAAATGGCAACGGCCTGGAGTCGATAAAAGAGGGGCTGCGCCAAGTTGTTTATCGAGTAGTACAACTTGAGCCTATGCCTAGGTGCAAGCACCTGCTCATAGGCTCGGGGCTACTCTTATCGAGAGTAGTGTTCACCCTCCCGACAAGAAAAAGGAAAAATTGTGGAGTCAATTACAAGCAAGTTGAGCCTACACCCAAGTGCAAACACTTGGCTGTAGCCTCGGGGCTACTCCCATCGGGAGCGCTGGTCGCGCACCCGATAGAAAAATAACTTCGACATCATTTATGATAATCAATGTTTGTAGACTCAACTCGATTCTACGACTCGAGTGGAGCCTACTCCCATCGGGAGTGTTGGATTTCATTAAGTCCTCTAACAGGAGTCGATAAAAAGAGGGGCTGCGCCCAGAAGTACAGTCAAGTTCTTCATCGAGTAGTACAACTTGAGTCTATGCCCAAGTGCAAGCACTTGCCCATGGACTCGGGGGCTACTCCCATCGGGAGCGCTGCCGCGCACCCGATAGAAAATAATTTTGAGACATCATCTACGCTACACATGATCTACGACATGGACCTCGCCTTGTATTTCTTCGACTTCGGAGATGGTTATGCTTGGAGTTTCTACGCAAGTCTTCGACTTCCCTATAAACTCGGGGGCTACTGACATGGGCATACCCTTCGGGTACCCATTATTAGTATACCTGGCTCGGCCCAATATGGAGAAGACCAAATATGGAGAAGGTCCAACAAGGCAACCCGAAGAAGTAGTCGACTAGGACTCTTGTAAAACCCTAGGCTGGTTGCATATATAAAGCTAGCCAGGGCACCCGAAATAACGAGGACAACAGATATACAATAGATAGACAACATAGCTCCGCCTACGGCGGCACCCTGTAAACACATCTATGATCATATACTGGATTGCTAGCAGCACGTAGGGATCCTCCACCGAGGGGACCCGAAGCTGGGTACGTCGTGTGCCTAATCTCGCTCCCGGAATCTCCATCGTCGCTCTCTCCCGAAACCCAAGTCTACAATACGTAGGCATTGGCGAGGTAATCCCTCGTCACTCGCGGAGGTTGATCATGAGTTGCCTGCAGATTTTGCTGATTTTCTCGCCATGCACGCAGAGATCCGTGACAGCAATGTGCATGAGCAACTTCAAGCTGATCTCGTTGAGCATTTGTGGAGGATCAAAGGAAATACCGTGGCACCTTGATGTATCATCTAGCCCTTTTTATTATATTTGATTACTTATTTTATTGTTTGTTGTAATTTAATTTGAAAACAATCCTCGAAAACATTTTTTTTCATATGCTACATTTGATATAAATGGTTTATGTGTTAAAAAATTATTTTAAATGTTTGGGGACGGCGTTTGGGGGACGCGGCTGGGGAGCGACGTCCCCCAAACGCGGCACGAACAAAACACGTCCCCCAAACGCTCAATCCGGCGCGGTTTGGGGGACGGTTTGGGGAACGCGGCTGGAGATGCTCTTAATCCGTGTCTCAGCTAGCCTAAACATGTCGAATGAACCTCAACTGGCACTTGGCTCACTCATCGCACTTGAAGCAGGCCCTCGTACGGCTAACTGGGATTAACCCAAGAACTGAATGAACCTTATTACTAACATACGCCTTTTGAGACTGATATAGATACCAACGGCAACATGTTGATGCACACACACGTGGGGCATGCATGTCAGCATGTTTACAAGCGCGTGAGAGTGTAATTGTGGTCTTAATCAGAGTGCACACTTTTTGTATATGTATGCAAGCATCCTTTCTTCGGTTTTCGTCAGGTTTCCGTAATTAACTTGGCAACTATCTTCTTAATCAATGAAATGCGCAAATCTTTTGCCTGACGTTTTTTTTGAAAAAACATCCTTTCTTGTACGTAGCAGTAATCAAACTTCTAACTCTTTCTAGAAAGCTGGTGTGGTTTTGGCATGCAGATAGAATTAGTATTAACATTCATCATCTTAGGCAAACCCTAAATATGTAGGGGAAATTTTATGGGGCACTGGACTACACAATTAGTTGTGTAGTATGTGATTCAATCCGTGGTTTTAGTTGATTGGGCCAGTTTTGGCCAAAGGCCAATTTGGTAACTCCTCTCAAATTTTTGGGAGGTATAATCGAGATTTCACTTAGAGACAAATGGCTATATACTATACATTATTGTGTGTACCCGTGTTGTACATTTAACACACCATTATTAATCTAATCGGTCGACTAGGTGTGCTAATTTAAATTATTTTTGTCGTAAGATGAATGACACCCTCTACCGACAAGAGCTGCCGCCCGTGACTTGCCTCCGCACTGTCTACAGCCGTGGGGAGCGCCAACGGCTGAAGATAGTCATCGGCAGAATCACCAGGAGCTCCATATGCCAGCATCCGCATTGCCACCGTGCACTTTTGGAGGACGGAAAATCCTACCATGCCAGTGCAATCCAACTTGCATCTGAAATAGGAGTCGTACTATCGAAGGGCATACACAATTTTCAGGAAGAGCTTCCGGCTCATCCTGAAACAACGCATAAAAACAACATCACCGTGCAATGGATCGTCGGCGAAGTAGTCGGCGTAGAGCATGCAGTAGCCCTCCATTAACTGCCTCGGCTTGCACTTCCGGCGACCTGGTGCCGACCCACCACAACGACCAATGGCCGACTCGGCGTACAAGCCGGACAGGCAAGCTAGGATCAACATGTGCTCCTCGTCTTTGACGGTGACTACCATTTCTCATTCAAAAAGCTCGGAGAATATCTGCTGCTCCTCCTCATCGAAGTCCATGTCCGGTCAGGCAATTGGACGAACACCTTCCGGGCGTGTCGACGAGGAGCGAGGCGAGGGAGCTGCCCGACGACGGAATATAGGCAGAGCCGCAGAGGGCACGACAGGTGGCGGAATATAGGCTGATGGGTGGAGGAACGACGGAGTTCAAGCAACCGGCTGGCGGATTGGCGAGGGGTGGTGCCAGCGGCGATAGAGCAACGATAGGGGAGGGGGGATTTGCGTAGACAAAGTGGTGGGGTTCGGTGTTCTCTCGCCGACAGAGCGGGCCCGTTCCCGCTTTTCTCTCGTCCGGAGTCCCCGAGCGCACCCCTGGGGGCGGGGGATGGTCTGAGCTCTCTGGATGGATTAAAGGCCACATCCGGGGGGGGGGGAACGGGGAGCCAGGGGCGCAATTGAGCCGAATACTCCGTCCTTATGTGAAAACAGCTGCCGAGGGTCTCCCTGGGGAGACGACTGGAGATGCTCTAATACACCGCAGGTGTCTCGAACGTGTTGCTCTGTGCACGGTGATCCACATCAGACCTTGACCTCACACCTCGGTACACCAAGGACACCACTTTCTCCGCCATCGGACTATGTCACATCGCCTTCTCACATGTAAGTGGTCCCCTGTATCCTCATTAAATCTGGTTTGTGCATCTTGTATTAGTGATATTCTGTTATGCATCACAAGTTCATAGGTAGGTAATTTTATTAGTCTTACATAATGCTTTTGATTGTGTACAGACAAATATGATATATGAGACATGCGTAATTAGGCTGCATTAGGGATCACTCCAAGTGGTTTAAGTTTAGCTAATCAATCCGTCAGAAATATGATATTAGAAAGTTTTTAACAAAAGAGTGTTACAAATTATAACCAGAAAATATGATATTGGAAAGTTAAAGAAGAGTGTTACATGTTCATGTCAATTGATGCATACGGCTCTTTATTGCATTATAACCAGAAGTGTTACAAATTATTACAGAAGTGTGTTACAAATTCGTTAGAAAATATGATAATTATTGTAAGGATCTCCTTCTATGGAGGAACCACATAACAAATAACTGTTTTTGTATGTATGTATGCATGCATTCTTTCTTGTACGTACCAGCAATCAAGCCCCCAACTCCTAGTAAGATGTTGTGGTTTTGGCATGCGGTTAGTGCTAGAGTACTTTTTGTCATGTTAAGCAAACCATAATTATGTTGGGGTTATCGTGGTCGGATGGGTTGCATGCCTGCTTAGCTTGTGCTATGTACGGCTACTCGGTTAGAGTTTTGTCACGTACACGGTACACACGAACCACAATCATGTCATCTACGATCGACGTCTACCAAAGCGCTTAAATTTTTTTGTGACTAGCATAGCACCGTATTTGTGCTTTTGTCGCAGGCAGGCAGGGAGCAGCAGCGGTGGTCGGCGACGCGCATCACTCAAGTATGCATTCTGCGACGGAATAGACGGCGTCGCTGCCATCCTCGGTCGACCAATCTAATGAACCACCCGGCCGAGTGTACATGTGAAAGAAAACGACGTACACGAAGCTAAGCTTGGCAGGCATAGCTGAGAAACAAGAAGCCAACATGTCGTGCGACTTTAGCTCAAACAGATGTGATGCAACGTGTGTCTGCTTTGTCTTTCTCCTTCCCCAAGGACAAGGAGGTTGGCCGGCTGGCTGTGCTGGTCAGCCTTGCACGAACGGCGTTGCTTTGCTCTTGGGCTTCGACAGAAGGCATTGACAGAATCCTAGATAGCTTAGGGTCTGTTTGTTTGGGCTGCAACTTTTGAAAAGCAGGTGTAGCTGTTGAGCTGTGAAAAAACTGCTGTAAGAAACAGCTGTTGAAAGCAGAGATTTGATGTTTGGCAGTAGAGCTTTTTAAAGCTGTTGTTGCTGGTATGAACAATGAAATGTCTAAAATGACCCTAAAGGAGAAGTTGCTGTTGAAAACATAATTTCTGCACATATATTACAAGACTTCTCTATACAAACCTAAAAGAGCATATCCATATTATCAAACATATGAAGCATGTATATCTGCCTTGAGACATTTTGGCAAATGCCACTGCGTCCTAAAACAACGTTCAGACAGTTTAATTCTTCTACGACAAATGATAACCAGGAGAGATATTGCAATTTAGAATTTACAACCGCTATAGCAATATATTTTCATGCCCATAAGTAGAACTATACATTTACTTCACAACCACCATACACACGAAAATATACAAGACCTTTTTTACAACCAAGCAGATGAATTGTAATCTAGTAAAAAACAGGTTCTGAATAAACTGCTATTCTGAATATGAACAGCGGGCACCGGCGGCTGGTGTAATGACCCGGTATAAAAAAAATATAAATCTTTAAAACTAATATTGGGAACTTTTAAACCTACAGGACTAAAAGGCAAATATGAGTTTACTTCTTTTTCTTGCAAACCAAGCCGTGGGACTTGTCTTACTTGGAGTACACTTCTGAGATATTTTCTCACAAACCGACCTGGTGTTACTAGATAAGGATTACAGTAGAAATTAAAATAAAGAGAATATGTCATGTTTATCCCAGAGGCTTCCACACACCCTCAACAGTATAAATACCAGTGCCCTCCAATATGTTGGGCTGCACCAGTAACACACACACATTGTACGGCACCTCTAGGAGAAGTAGTACTAGTGAAGCTGAGGCAGATCGCTGGGGAAGGAGGTCAGATACGCTGCCCTCTTACTTTTCTTTTCACTTGGCTTCCTTAGGTTCTGTGTTCTAGCTATCAAGACACATACACACTCTCTGATCCTAGTATCTATGATTAGTACTGCAGATCTGGTTCTGCTCTCTATATGCATATTACCTTAGTAAATCTTAATCCACTTTTTCTTCAGTGCCCAACATCAGGTTCTGTAGCTGTTTCTAAATCAACATGCTTAAGTTTATATGGATACATCCATGAGCTAGTAATCTTTGCTAGTAATCTAGTCTCGTACATGCGCTCCATATGAATACTTTCACCTCACGCTGATAAATCCTCTATTTTACTAAAGCAAAGAAATGCATCCACACTAGTACTAGTGGCTCTTGGTTGCATACGTAGGTGCTCAACTAGAAAGGAGCATGCATGAGATACTTTTGGTTCAGTCTTTTGATTCAATAAATAGGATTCAACAAGTAAACTTCTTGAGAAGGGATATCTGGAGGAAAGAAATTATGCAGGTCAGCCCCAGAAAAAGACTAAGATGGAGGATCAACAATACAAGGAGAAATCCAGAACAGGGGGCAAATATGAAAAGTTCAGAAGTGAAAGCTCTAGGTACCAGAAGTGTACCATATGCAAGAAGAATCATCATCCTAATACATGTAGGTACCGATGGGGAAGGTGTTATCGGTGCGGGCAGGCGGGACACACGCAATACGAATGCTCTAAGCCGCAGCCAAACAGTAATTCAGTTCAGCAGGCAGGACCAACACATCCGGGACCCGCAGCTCTACCTGCACCTCCACAACCTCTATACTTACTAGGACCTCCTCAAGGTAACAATAAGGCATCAACCTCATCAGCCCATGTCCCAAATTTCAATGTTCAGAGAAGGAACGAAGGAAAAGCACCTGCCAAGAATCAAGCTCGAGTGTTTAACCTGACCAAGAAGAATGCAGAGGAATCGGATAATGTGGTTACAGGTAACCTGCTATCATATTCTCATCCCAGCTTGGTACTATTTGATTCAGGTGCTACACATTCTTTTATAGCTGCTAGTTTTGTTGAAAAGCATGCCATAAGTAGCAAACCATTAGAAGAAAAGATCAATGTAGAAACACCATTGGATAACAGAATTGCTAACTCAATATGTGAGTCCGTCCCAGTTGAGATTCAAGGGCAAGCATTTAAAGCCGACCTTATCATACTAGACATGCAAGATTTTGATATAATTCTTGGAATGGATCGGTTAGGGAAACATAGAGCAACCATTGACTGTTTTAACAAACAGATTACTCTGAGACCTCAAGGCCAACCAGAGCTTGTGTATTCAGATGGTAAAATGAGCATGTGTGCAGCTTTAAATGCGGAGAGTGAGGATAAGAGTGATAGAATCAAGGAAATCCCTGTTGTAAGTGAATTCCCAGATGTTTTTCCTGATGAACTGCCAGGTTTACCACCGGAGCGTGAAGTTGAATTTGCTATTGAACTAATACCTGGAACTAGGCCTATTTACAAGTCACCATACAGAATGGCACCAGCTGAATTAAAGGAACTAAAGAAGCAACTGAAAGATTTAGAGGACAAGGGACTCATTCGCCCTAGTGTTTCTCCTTGGGGTGCTCCAATCTTGTTCACTGATAAAAAGGATGGAAGTCTGAGATTGTGCACTGACTACAGAGAGCTAAACAAGGTGACAATCAAAAATAAATACCCCCTACCCAGAATAGATGATTTATTTGACCAGTTGCAAGGATCTTGTGTCTTCTCAAAGATTGACCTACAATCTGGTTATCATCAAGTCCGAGTGAAGACTAGTGACATACCTAAAACTGCTTTCAGTGCTCGCTATGGACACTATGAATATTTAGTTATGCCGTTTGGCTTGACCAATGCACCAGCTGCATTTATGGACTTAATGAACCGAATATTTCAGCCATACTTGGATAAATTTGTTATAGTATTCATAGATGATATACTGATAAACTCAAAGACCAAGGAAGAACATGCTAGTCATCTACGAGTGGTACTACAAACACTACGGGAACACCAACTATATGCTAAACTGAAGAAGTGTGAATTTTGGATGGATACTGTATCCTATCTTGGACACATTATATCAGGTCAAGGCATATCAGTGGATCCCAAGAAAGTTCAAGTTGTGGCTGAATGGAACCGACCCACTACAGTAACAGAAATACGAAGTTTCCTTGGGATGGCTGGATATTACCGTCGATTTATAATGGACTTCTCTAAGCTGGCTGCACCTCTGACTCGTTTAACAAGAAAAGGCGAGAAATTTGAATGGACAGAAAAATGCGAAGAAAACTTCCAAGAACTAAAGAATCGTCTGAGCACTGCGCCTGTGCTTGCATTACCAATTGCAGGAGAAGAATTCACCATTTATTGTGATGCATCAAAAATTGGACTTGGTTGTGTGCTGATGCAGAAGGGACGGGTGATTGCATATGCATCACGCCAATTAAAGCAACATGAACAAAACTACCCGACTCATGATCTCGAGCTAGCAGCGGTAATTTTTGCACTAAAAATATGGAGGCACTACCTTTATGGAGAACATACAGAGATATATACCGACCATAAAAGTCTGAAATATATCTTTACACAAAAGGAACTAAATCTAAGACAAAGGAGATGGTTAGAACTATTGAAGGACTATGATATCAATATTAATTATCATCCTGGAAAAGCGAATGTGGTTGCGGATGCATTAAGCCGAAAAGCAGCTTGCAATAGGATTTCTCTATATACAGAGCAAGAACATTTGTTGAAAGAACTTGGAAAACTAGGCATTGAGTTAAAGATCCATGAACCAGGAGTGAGTCTCATGACCCTCCAAGTTAAGCCTACACTTCAAGAAGAAATTTCAGAGAAACAAAAGGTTGATAAGGACTTACAGGACCTAAGGGCAGAGATAGAAGGAGGGAAACAACCTGCATTCAGAATTGATCAAGAAGGTATGTTAAGATTCAGAGATAGACTATGTGTACCTAATGATGCAGAGTTGAAGCGGAAAATTTTGGATGAAGCGCATTTCTCTCTTTATACCATACACCCTGGAAGCACAAAAATGTACCATGATATTAAGAAAACATTTTGGTGGACAAACATGAAGAGAGAGATAGCAAAATTTGTAGCGAGTAATGTGACACCTGCCAACGTGTTAAGGCTGAGCATCAAAAGCCAGCTGGGCTTCTGAAACCTTTGTCCATACCAATATGGAAATGGGAAGAAATAGGTATGGATTTCATACTTGGCTTACCTCGTACACCATCTGGTAATGATTCGATATGGGTCATTGTGGATAGGCTAACAAAGTCTGCACATTTCATACCCATCAAGAAAACTTTCTCTTTGGAAAAATTGGCTAAGCTATACATCCAAGAAATTGTGTCATTACATGGAGTTCCACTAAGAATTGTTTCTGATAGAGATGCCCGATTTGTATCACGTTTCTGGCAAAGCTTGCAGAAGGCATTAGGAACAAAGCTGGACTTCAGCGACAAGATACCATCCGCAAACCGATGGTCAGACGGAAAGAGTAAACCAAATCCTTGAAGATATGCTTCGCTCATGTGCTCTCGAATTTCAGGGAGCATGGGATGATTATTTGCCATTAGCTGAATTTTCTTATAACAATAGTTACCAATCAAGTATTAAGATGGCTCCATATGAAGCTTTGTATGGGAGAAAATGTAGAACTCCAATTTGTTGGGATGAGGTTGGAGAAAGGAAAATGTTAGGTCCAGAAATAATTCAGGATACAGAGGAGAAAATCAGAATAATACGTGAGAGGTTACAAACGGCCCAAAGCCGACAAAGCAGCTATGCAAATGCAGGAAGAAGGAATATGCAGTTTGATATTGGACAATTTGCATACCTGAAGGTCTCACCAATGAAGGGAGTCAAACGTTTTGGAATGGGCAAGAAACTAAGTCCCAGATTTATAGGTCCATTCCCTATTATAAAGCAAGTTGGGGAGGTTGCATATAAGCTAGAACTACCAGAATCTCTAAGTGGAATCCATAATGTGTTTCATGTATCTATGTTGCGAAAATGTCTTCAGAAACCAAGTGAGCATATAGATATACAATTACCCCAACTGCAGGAAGATTTGACATATGAGGAGTATCCAGTCCGCATTTTGGATATCAAGGAAAGGAAAACTAGGAGCAAAACCATTCGTTTTGTAAAAGTTCAGTGGAGTAATCACAATGAAAGTGAGGCTACTTGGGAGAATGAAGAGGATATGATGAAAAGTTACCCTGATCTTTTCAAACATCAAGGTATAGAAATTTCGAGGACGAAATTTATTTCAAGTTGGGGAGGATGTAATGACCCGGTATAAAAAAAAATATATCTTTAAAACTAATATTGGGAACTTTTAAACCTACAGGACTAAAAGGCAAATATGAGTTTACTTCTTTTCCTTGCAAACCAAGCCGTGGGACTTGTCTTACTTGGAGTACACTTCTGAGATATTTTCTCACAAACCGACCTGGTGTTACTAGATAAGGATTACAGTAGAAATTAAAATAAAGAGAATAGGTCATGTTTATCCCAGAGGCTTCCACACACCCTCAACAGTATAAATACCAGTGCCCTCCAATATGTTGGGCTGCACCAGTAACACACACACATTGTACGGCACCTCTAGGAGAAGTAGTACTAGTGAAGCTGAGGCGGATCGTCTGGGAAGGAGGTCGGATACGCTGCCCTCTTACTTTTCTTTTCACTTGGCTTCCTTAGGTTCTCGTGTTCTAGCTATCAAGACACATACACACTCTCGATCCTAGTATCTATGATTAGTACTGCAGATCTGGTTCACGCTCTCTATATGCATATTACCTTAGCAAATCTTAATCCACTTTTTCTTCGAGTGCCCAACATCGGGTTCCGTAGCTGTTTCTAAATCAACATGCTTAAGTTTATATGGATACATCCATGAGCTAGTAATCTTTGCTAGTAATCTAGTCTCGTACATGCGCTCCATATGAATACTTTCACCTCACGCCGATAAATCCTCTATTTTACTAAAGCAAAGAAATGCATCCACACTAGTACTAGTGGCTCTTGGTTGCATACGTAGGTGCTCAACTAGAAAGGAGCATGCATGAGATACTTTTGGTTCAGTCTTTTGATTCAATAAATAGGATTCAACAAGTAAACTCTTGAGAATGAATCCCTGCAACCTGCAGCAAATCTTTGTAATGCTAAAACCTGATGATCTAAATCTGCTATGACTGAATAATTATTTCTGATATTAGGTTCAGAGGTTCAGACCAGGAACTGCTCCACAACTTGACGAGGCAAGCTGTGCAACTGTCACGCCCCAAACTAGGGCCTGGATGGCATGACAGTCGCCATATGCTTAAGAACCATGGGCTCATAAGCACATAAGGCAAATTGTAGAAAACAATCTGGAGTATGGCACAAAGATGTACTTTATTCAAACTTGTATGCAAGCCATTACATTGAAGCGTTCAGCCTTCCAAACATCAGAGGCTGGACATATATTCTCTTATCGTAGAAAATTGTAAACAACTAAACATATTGGAAACTCCTATGCCAAGACGTCACTCCCCAAGCCCTTCATTCATATCTTGATCCCCATTATAATCTGCGCATATCAAGAAAATAAATTATGAGTATGGAAAATACTCAGCAAGATTATTAAGTTAGATGGGAGGGGAAAATCAAACTAACAAATCTAATGGTATTGTTTACCATCAGAACAATGTTGCAAGATTACAAGTTAGTATAAATCCCACAAAGTTTATTCTCTTCAAAGAGGTGTTAGACATCCATCATAACATCCACCCTTGGTAATACCCCATCTCTGAGAACCGCGCCACCGAGTTCCCTACTTGTGTGAGGATTGCCCATCTCACCCTGACACCGGCCTGGCCGCGCGTCGCTCTTTCAGGAACCGGCCGTCTCAGGCTAAGTATACCATATCTTGCCCTTGTTATGATGGATAGTATTATGTCTTACAATATATTCAGTCAGTTGGTGTTTGTTTTCTTACACCAAATCAACAAGGCACACGAAGGCAGTCATGTAAGAATTTTAGTGTTGTAACTCGTTCATCATCTAGGGATCCATTAATCAATCTCAGGTTCAGAGATAGCAAACACATCATATAGCAGAAATCAAGTCAGAGTAATTAGTGGTTGATTTATCAAGTTTTAACTGATAATGCACAGCTTGCCTCGTCAAGTTGTGGAGCAGTTCCTGGTCTGAACCTCTGAACCTAATATCAGAAATAATTATTCAGTCATAGCAGATTTAGATCATCAGGTTTTAGCATTACAAAGATTTGCTGCAGGTTGCAGGGATTCATTCTCAAGAGTTTACTTGTTGAATCCTATTTATTGAATCAAAAGACTGAACCAAAAGTATCTCATGCATGCTCCTTTCTAGTTGAGCACCTACGTATGCAACCAAGAGCCACTAGTACTAGTGTGGATGCATTTCTTTGCTTTAGTAAAATAGAGGATTTATCAGCGTGAGGTGAAAGTATTCATATGGAGCGCATGTACGAGACTAGATTACTAGCAAAGATTACTAGCTCATGGATGTATCCATATAAACTTAAGCATGTTGATTTAGAAACAGACTACGGAACCCGATGTTGGGCACTTGAAGAAAAAGTGGATTAAGATTTACTAAGGTAATATGCATATAGAGAGCGAGAACCAGATCTGCAGTACTAATCATAGATACTAGGATCGAGAGAGTGTGTATGTGTCTTGATAGCTAGAACACAGAACCTAAGGAAGCCAAGTGAAAAGAAAAGTAAGAGGGCAGCGTATCCGACCTCCTTCCCCGCCGATCCGCCTCGGCTTCACTAGTACTACTTCTCCTAGAGGTGCCGTACAATGTGTGTGTGTTCTGGTGCAGCCCAACATATTGGAGGGCACTGGTATTTATACTGTTGAGGGTGTGTGGAAGCCTCTGGGATAAACATGACCTATTCTCTTTATTTTAATTTCTACTGTAATCCTTATCTAGTAACACCAGGTCGGTTTGTGAGAATATCTCAGAAGTGTACTCCAAGTAAGACAAGTCCCACGGCTTGGTTTGCAAGGAAAAGAAGTAAACTCATATTTGCCTTTTAGTCCTGTAGGTTTAAAAGTTCCCAATATTAGTTTTAAAGATTTATATTTTTTTATACCGGGTCATTACAGCTGGGGCGGGCGCCGGCGGTGAGGGCGGGCGCCGGCGGCGGGGGCGGACGCTGGCGGCGGGATGGGGACCAGCTTCCGGGACGAGGACGGGCGCGAGCTCGGCGTGGACCTCCTGGGACGGCGGCGACCTTGAGGAGGATGGGGACAGCCCGAGCTGGAGGAGGACAGGGACGGCGGCGCCATGACGGACAGGGACGGAGGCGCCTCGACGGACGGGGACGGCGGCGGCGGGCGGGGCGGGGAAACCCTAACCCTAGGCGCGAGCTGAGAAGGAGACGGGAGAGGGGGAAAATGGGGAGAGGGGTGTCGGGCCGGGTCTGATTTGGAAGGCTATGGAGCACATATATGCGGTGGCAGTTTGGGGGTAAATAATATGAAGGGTAGGGGACAGTTCGGTCATTTGCCACTTGCGAAGCGGGGCGCAGCTCGGGAAGCAGGTCGAGACCTGCTTCGCGGCTCGCAGTGTATTTCGTGGCAGCGCTTCTCACATGTGCTTTTCAAATTTTTGCTGTTTGTTTGGGCTGCTGCTTTTTGGACCTCAAAAGCAGCAAAAGCAGAAGCAGAAGCCCAAACAAACAAGGCCTTAATCTGCCGTGCGCACGTGCGGATTTTGACCTGCCGAACTGATCGGCGTTCTCTGCCTTTTGACCGGCGGAGAGGGCATGAAAACCCTGTTAATCTGAACAAGTTGCAATCGACTCTTTAGGCTTTGTTTGGAAACACCGAATTTCTGAGTTCAGATTGTATAATCCACCGTGTTTTGTGTCAATACCCTTTCATCGCCCGATCCCCTTCTCTCACCCAAGAAACTAAGAAACGCGGCATGTGCCTCGCGTCTAAAAATGTAATCAGCCCGACATGTTTCTATAGTTTTACTCGGGCTTACACGACCAGAAACCAGACTACCAAAAGCGCAGATGATTGTATTTTCAAGTAATGAGATTGAAACCAGGCTGCCAAACAAGGCCTAACTCTGCCACTTGGGGGCGAGTCTCCTTGAATGTCATCATTTGATGGGGTTGTGATTTCCTTGGTGGTGTTCATGATCTGGAGACCCGCGGAGTAATCAGAATTTAACTCCTGCGAGGTTGCCCTTACTTGTGTCACGTGGGTATCATCATTTTTTTTTGAGAAACACTGTATAAGCTCAGGGCGCTCCCGGATACAGAAATTCACTGATTTTATGAATGCGCACACGGCACACCTTACATATATGAGTAGCTCTGAGAGACTGTCTCTAAAAACTGATTTGTCGGGTCTCTATATTAACAAAGTTACCACAGACGTCTTTCTATCGCCGGAAACATCGCCCCCACTAAAAGAATATTTTATCTTGCAATATAGTGATCTAAATTTATAAGAAGGCTAACTTCTAACGAGCGGAGCGAGGCTTACCACCGAAGGCTTGGTACGGATCGTCATCGCCGCCTATTTATATCTGTTGTAAGCCGCCGGCTAGGATTTATTTATAAGACAATCCACGTTGTTTGTAAACACTTACCGATATAGTGAACTTTTGCTGGTTGGCGCTCATAGTTTTTACCTCTCTTTACTGGAGATGATTTTCCACGTTAAAATCTTGTGTTTCTTGCGTGTGTTCTTGTGCATTCTTCATTATTTGGTTGTCGTGTTTCTAACTTTCTTTTAGAGAGTAACAACGTATTTTGGTATTTTACTGTTTCCATTTTCCAGAAAACAAGTGAACTTGTAAAATTCATGAAAAATACATATAAATTTAGAAAATGTAAATAAGATATGAAAATTTTCAGAGAAAGAAGCTCTATCAGTATATGTACATAATCATGCATGTTTGAATCAATTGCAATACTGCCCTAGAGATACTTTGAAAGCATTAAAACATATTGTATACGCATTGCATAATGTCATGTATTGAATGTATTCTTCTTTTCAAGTGTTGATTATTCTCGGTAGAGCGCGAGCCTGAAGGTGATCGCGAACGCTTCGAAAACTAGTACCCGAACAACGAAGGACATGGCAAGCATAACGTTCGTACATATGGTTTTAAAGCATTTCAACTTCTGGTTACGACACATTGCATATGATTTCAATGTCTTTTATCGATGTGTTGTCTGTTCCATCCTTGCAGCCTACATTCCATGATCCACCTCCTACAAAGACTAGGTTTGACCATGTGTGCATCGCTAGAGCCATATATCTTATATGCTTAACCATGCTTAGTTTGATGAATCCGGTTGATGAATCAGAGCTAAATGAACCTAGTATGATAGGATGTCGTGGTATAAATAGTGATGATGATGTGGGCATTACCCTTTGGGTAACCAATGTTATGCTACCTCCTACGGCCCAACCAGGGGCCTATGAAGATCATCCACCGATCAAGGTGGGCCGTTATGTCGGTTCCGAAGAAAGATTCTTGACGAACAAGGCAAGAAGACGAAGAACAAGGAAAGTTTAGACGTAAAACTCTTTGTAACCTAGCCGAACCCGGACAAAACTCTCGGGACCTGACCTGCAATATAAGGGCCAAGAGAGGGTCTGTCGAGGGACACACAATCACCACAGCCAAAATCCCCTCAGGTCTAGAGCTAGGTCATTAGAAATCTTAGCCTCTCGATGAGATCTTAGTCTTAGCCTTCGGCTACCCCATTGTAACCCGATAATTTCGATAATCAAGATCAGACAAGCAGGAAGTAAGGGTTTTACCTCATCGAGGGTACCGAACCTGGGTAAATCTCTCTCCCTGTTTGTTTGGTATCCGATGTCTCGTGTCAGCCTGCAGGATTCCGGCAACCCTAGCCCCAAAAGGTGGGCGTTGCCGAGGAGCACCCTCGTCAATTGGCGCCGTCTGTGGGAAACCTGTCGGTACAAGGCATGTCATCGGCAGCTCCGGTTACATCAGCAGCGTTCGTGCTGACTTCACCAACACCTTCAAGTTCAAGAAACTCGTTTCGTTGTGGTTCCTTCGAGTTCACTCCACGCGCTAAAGCATCGCATCCGATCTCTTCGGAGTTGCGCAACAATATGGATGCAACCTTCGGCGGTGTCCACTTCGTCATCGATTCCGGAGGATTTCTTCGACTTCCAAATTCAACTCCATCAAGCTTAAGAACTTCGGCTCCAGATTCCATTGTCCCACCAATAGCCTCAGTGGGCCTTCCTGGGAACAGCAACGGGAGCAGCCGAAGGATTTTTGGTAGCAGAGAAGAGCAACGGAAGAGGCGAAGGGATCTTCGCCGCGAGGGATAAGAACGAGCCGCGAGCCGCCTCCGCCAGTGTGATAAAGGATGTTATAGCACGCAATCGAGCAAGAATCGCAGCCATACACCTTATTTATCCGTCGCGGGGTAGCTTGTTGCACCATGTTACTTAGACTCTTATATCGACCCAAAGGATAACACCGAGAAGGCCAGACATTTGCTCAAAGAATGTCGACAGTTCCTTGACATTCAGAAGCTGTGTGACGAGCTAAGGCTCGATTCGGAAGCAAAGGCTCGTTCGGCGGAAGGAAGAGCAGCAACTTACAATTACTCTTAGCAACAACAATATGTGCCAGATGAAGACATCTACATACCAACTAAAGTTTACCCTGCATCTCGAGGGCAAGTGAACATGATTCACAAAACCAGCTTTTGGAAGAGAGAAGCCAAGAAGTTTTCAAGGGAGATAAAATTTGCAGAAGTGGCTATGGCAGCGGTACCCGATTATATCGATTGGTCGGATCAAAGCATCCTGTTCAGCAGAGCAGAGCACCCAATAGCCGTTCCAAGGCCCGATCACGTTGCCTTAGTCCTTGAAGCACAAATCGGAGGATACACAATGATCAAAGTGTTCATGGATGGAGGAAGCGGACTAAACCTTTTGTTTGCAAGCACAATGAAGGAAATGGGATTGACAGTCGGTATGTTAAAAGAATCTGACACTGGTTTTCATGGCATCATCCCAACCCGACCCGCTTATCCCCTAGGTAAAATTTCATTAGATGTTGTTTTCAGCACACCCAACAACTTCAGGAATGAGAAACTCGATTTCGAGGTGGTAGATTGGGAATCACAGTACCACGCCATCCTCGGCAAGCCAGTGTTCGCCAAATTCATGGTAGTTCCTCATTACGCGTATTTGAAGATGAAGATGCCAGGCAATAATGGGATATCAATGTTCACGGAAGTTTTTCTCGTTCTGATAACTGCGATAGAGATTTCCAGAAGATCACGTCAAAGTTTGGAGTCAGGGAAGAATTTAATGCACTTGTCGTGGTCACTGATCATACACAGCCACCTATCGACAATCGGAACACAAATCCGATGAGTTTGACGTTGCCAAGGAAGCCCGGAAGCATCGAGTGCACCCCTCTAATCCGAAGAAAATGGTCAACACATCGGCATATCTTGTTGCCGCATAGGAAAGCGCGCTCATCGAGTTTCTCCGTGAGCGCTGGGAAATATTTACATGGGAACCATCCGACATGTCAGGTATTCCCAGGGAACTCGCTAAGCACGCCCCCAATGTTGACCCCAAAGCTAAACCTGTACAACAGATATTACGTCGTTTCTCAGAATAAAAAACAAAAGCTGAAGTTAATTGGCTCCGCAAGGCTGGTTTTATTCGGGAGCTCAAGGAAGCTGAGTGGGTAGCTAATCCAGCCATGGTGCCAAAGAAAGATAGGACAGTTCTTCATATGTGTATCGATTACACAAGCCTCAATAAGCATTGACCAAAAGATCATTTCCCGTTGCATCGCATCGATCAAATAGTTGACTCCACAGCAGGCTGCGATCGCCTCTCCTTCCTCGATGCTTACTTAGGATATAATCAGATCAAGCTCAAAAAAGAAGACCAGGAGTTAACTGCGTTCATAACCCCACATGATATTTACTGCTACAACGTCATGACCTTCGGGTTAAAAAACGCAGGTGCAACCTATCAGCGGTGCATGCAAGCCTGCCTTGGAGAGCAGATTGGCCGAAATATTGAGGTTTATATAAAGGACATCATCGTCAAAACCAGAAACACGGCTACACTCATCGATGATTTGAGAGAAACTTTCGACAATCTCGACAGATATAAAATCAAGTTGAATCCAAAGAAAAGCTTCTCTGGGGTACTAGGAGGCCAAGTACTTGGGTACTTTATTTCAGCCAGAGGAATAGAAGCTAACCCTTTGAAGATTAAAGATGTCCTTGACATGGAGCCACCCAAAAGTCTACAACAAGTGCAACAATTGGCAGGACGATTGACAACCAGCCGATGAAAAAATCTGAAAAGTTTGAGTGGAAAGCAGAGGCATAGGATGCTTTCGACAACTTGAAGAAGGTTTTGTCAACCTCCCCAGTCCTCGTGACTCTACAGGACAGGGAACCGATGCTGCTCTATATAGCCGCAACTATTTGATGGGTTCGTTACATGGGAAAAAAATACTAACGTGAACATGAACAAAAAGAAAGATCCAATCTAGGAGGAAGCAAGATCTAATCTATGAAGATTGAAGTAACGAGATGTATGAGAGACTAACCCTCGAAGATCCAAAGCCTTACGAGATCAGATCTCGTTGTTGATGTAGTCGATCGTCCGGTGCTGCAATCCGGCAGCACTTTCGTACTCGGTCGTGCGTATGGTGTCGATGAAGTCCGTCCTCTCCCCGTTCCAGCGGGCAGCGGAGGTGTGGTAGATCCCCTCAGAATCCCAGCAGCACGACGGCTTGGTGGTGGTGGTGGAGGAGAAAAGCTGCAGGGCTTCGCCAAGCCGGAGCAGACTAGCGGTGGAGGAGAGAGATCGGCTGCTAGGGTTTTTGGGAGAGGGAGCTTTGGGGTGGCCGGCCAGCCTCCTCACCTCTATATATAGAGGGAGGGTGGCTAGGGCTGGCCCCACCTCTCTCCAAGTCGCACCAAGAAGGGGGGAGGAGATAAACCTCTCTACAAACCTTTATCTCTTATTTAAACCATTAAAATCTAGAGTTAGATCTATTATCTCTAATTTAAATCATTTAAATCTTATCTCTAAGGGGCTGGCCGACTTGGGCCCACATGTCATAGTGTACCTGGCCCACTAGTCCATGTAGCACTCATGTGGCCCCTCCCAGGGTGGTGGGCTGATACGTCTCCGACGTATCGATAATTTCTTATGTTCCATGCCACATTATTGATGATATCTACATGTTTTATGCATACTTTATGTCATATTTATGCATTTTCCGGCACTAACCTATTAACGAGATGCCGAAGAGCCGATTCGTTGTTTTTCTGCTGTTTTTGGTTTCAGAAATCCTAGTAAGGAAATATTCTCGGAATTGTACGAAATCAACGCCCAGGGGCCTATTTTTCCACGAAGCTTCCAGAAGACCGGAGGACTTACGAAGTGGGGCCACGAGGTGGCTCCACACTAGGGCGGCGCGGCCCAAGCCTTGGTCGCGCCGGCCTGTTGTGTGGGGCCCTCGTGTGGCCCCCTGACCTGCCCTTCCGCCTACATATAGTCTCCGTCGCGAAACCCCTAGTACCGAGAGCCACGATACAGAAAACCTTGCGAGACGCCGCCGCCGCCAATCCCATCTCGGGGGATTCAGGAGATCGCCTCCGGCACCCTGCCGGAGAGTGGAATCATCTCCCGGAGGACTCTTCACCACCATGATCGCCTCCGGAGTGATGAGTGAGTAGTTCACCCCTGGACTATGGGTCCATAGCAGTAGCTAGATGGTCGTCTTCTCCTTATGTGCTTCATTGTCGGATCTTGTGAGCTGCCTAACATGATCAAGATCATCTATCTGTAATGCTATATGTTGTGTTTGTCGGGATCCGATGGATAGAGAATATTATGTTGTGTTGATTATCAATCTATTACCTATGTGTTGTTTATGATCTTGCATGCTCTCCGTTATTAGTAGAGGCTCGGCCAAGTTTTTACTCTTAACTCCAAGAGGGAGTATTTATGCTCGATAGTGGGTTCATGCCTCCATTAAATCGGGACAGTGACAAAAAGTTCTAAGGTTGTGGATGTGCTTGTTGCCACTAGGGATAAAACATTGATGCTATGTCCGAGGATGTAGTTATTGATTACATTACGCACCATACTTAATGCAATTGTCTCGTTGTTTGCAACTTAATACCGGAAGGGGTTCGGATGATAACTCTGAAGGTGGACTTTTTAGGCATAGATGCATGTCTGGATAGCGGTCTATGTACTTTGTCGTAATGCCCAATTAAATCTCACTATACTCATCATATCATGTATGTGCATGGTCATGTCCTCTCTATTTGTCAATTGCCCAACTGTAATTTGTTCACCCAACATGCTATTTATCTTATGGGAGAGACACCTCTAGTGAACTGTGGACCCCGGTCGTATTATTTACATCTGAAATACAATCTACTGCAATACTTGTTCTTTACTGTTCTTCGCAAACAATCATCATCCACACTATACATCTAATCCTTTGTTACAGCAAGCCGGTGAGATTGACAACCTCACTGTTTCGTTGGGGCAAAGTACTTTGGTTGTGCCGTGCAGGTTCCACGTTGGTGCCGGAATTCCTGGTGTTGCGCCGCACTACATCCCGCCGCCATCAACCTTCGACGTGCTTCTTGGCTCCTACTGGTTCGATAAACCTTGGTTTCTTACCGAGGGAAAACTTGCTGCTGTGCGCATCATACCTTCCTCTTGGGGTTCCCAACGAACGTATGTATTACACGCCATCAAGCTCTTTTTCTGGCGCCGTTGCCGGGGATATCAAGACACGCTGCCGGGGAGATCAAGACACGTTGCCGGGGAGATCAAGACACGCTGCAAGGGGAGTCTCCACAATCCAATCTCTTTACTTTGTTTTTGTCTTGCTTCATTTTATTTACTTTCTTGTTTGCTTCATTATATCAAAACACAAAAAAATTAGTTGCTATTTTTACTTTATTTACTGCCTTGTTCTCTATATCAAAAACACAAAAAAAAATTTAGTTACTTGCATTTATTTTATCTAGTTTTCTTTATTTACTACTGCTAAAAATGAGTAATCCGGAAGTTGAAGTTCGTTCCTTTAAGCAACAAGGGGGAGAAAGTTTTAAAGATGCTTGGTATACAATTAGCGATGCTCATCATAGGTGCATTAAGAAACACTCCACTATTATACTACTTAGGAACTTTTATGTTGGAATCTCTAGCTGGAATAAGTATGTTCTTGATACGCTTGCGGGAGGAAATTTCTTAGGCACTCCGGCCGTAGAAGCTAGTTGCATTATTGAGAGTCTAGTTGGAATACCACCTGTTAATGAAACTAAAATTCAAATCTCTCTTGAAAATGTCATGAAAAAGTTGGAGGGCATAGAGAAAGATCTTCCAAGTATTGAGACTAAATTGGGAATATTACTTAATAGCACTGATAAACTTGATAAATCTCTAGGTGGAATTAATGAAAGAATTGCTGTTTTAAAAACTTGTGCTACTCATGATAATCGAACCCATAGGATTAGTGAACTTGAAGAAGCTATGGGAACCTTGGGTTCAACTTTTTCTTCTCTTAAGTTCAAGGAGAAAGTTTATGTGGGTAAGGAGCAAAAGTTTATGTATGTCTCTAAAGTGCCTAAACCAAAAAAATATTATTATTATAGGCCTAAAATTGACAAAGCCCTTAGTACCACTACGGATGGGGGAGCTTATGATGTTAATGCTTCATCTTTTGATAACACTTGATATACACTTTCTGCGCCTAGCTGAAAGGCGTTAAAGAAAAGCGCTTATGGGAGACAACCCATGTTTTTACTACAGTACCTTTATTTTATAATTGAGGCATGGAAGTTGTTTACTACTGTAGCAACCTCTCCTTATCTTAGTTTTGTGCATTGTTGTGCCAAGTAAAGTCGTTGATAGTAAGGTTCATACTAGATTTGGATTACTGCGCAGAAACAGATTTCTTTGCTGTCACGAATCTGGGCCTAATTCTCTGTAGGTAACTCAGCAAATTATGCCAATTTACGTGAGTGATCCTCAGATATGTACGCAACTTTCATTCAATTTGGGCATTTTCATTTGAGCAAGTCTTGTGCCACTTTAAAATTCGTCTTTACGAACTGTTCTGTATTGACAGATTCTGCCTTTTATTTCGCATTGCCTCTTTTGCTATGTTGGATGAATTTCTTTGTTCCATTAATGTCCAGTAGCTTTGTGCAATGTCCAGAAGTGTTAAGAATGATTATGTAACCTCTGAACATGTAAATTTTTATTGTGCACTAACCCTCTAATGAGTTGTTTCGAGTTTGGTGTGGAGGAAGTTTTCAAGGATCAAGAGAGGGAGATGATACAATATGATCAAGGAGAGTGAAAGCTCTAAGATTGGGGATGCCCCGGTGGTTCACTAACAAGGTATTCACTTGTCAATGCCTACG
>NC_061514.1:347169054-347203607 GCF_022539505.1 Lolium rigidum | reverse complement strand
TCAAGTGCGTCGACATCATCTTCTAAAGCTTTTCTCGAAGTTTCTTCATCGTGATTACTGTAACTCTTGGAGCATCATGTTCTATTTCTATCGGCAATACTGCTTCAGCTCCATGGACCGGGAAAAAACGGCGTCTCTGCATCGCCGTGTTTGGTGTTGTTCGAATACTCCACGGCACACTTGGCAACTCCTCTGGCCAAGTATGCCGAGCTTTTTCCAATGGTCCCAACAGGCGCTTCTTGATACCATTGCAGATAATGCCATTGGCTTTCTCGACTTGACCATTGGTATGTGGATGTGCGACAGACGCAAAACTCAGTTTGATGCCTACTTCTGCACAATAAGCTTTGAACTCCTTGGAAGTAAAGTTACTGCCGTTGTCTGTGACGATGCTATGAGGTACCCCAAATCGAAAGACGATGCTTTTCACAAACTTGATTGCCGACGCGCCGTCCGGTGAATTTATCGGCTTTGCTTCTATCCATTTAGTAAATTTGTCGACAGCAACGAGCATATACTCATATCCACCTGGCGAAGCTTTGTGTAGTTTTCCCACCATATCGAGACCCCACTGAGCAAAGGGCCAAGACAATGGGATTGGCATTAGTTCTGCTGCCGGAGAATGAGGTTTGGCGGCGAATCTTTGACACGCGTCGCAAGTTCGCACTATTTCCTTCGCGTCCTCAATTGCAGTTAACCAATAAAATCCCGCTCTGAAGACTTTAGCCGCGATAGCGCGGCTGCTTGCGTGATGCCCGCATATTCCTTCGTGAACATCTTTCAGGATTATCCGTCCTTCTTCGGGTGTGACACATCTCTGTAGCACGCCCGAGATACTGCGTTTGTACAACTCCCCTTTGACCACCGTGAAAGCTTTGGATCGCCTAATAACTCGCCTTGCTTCAACTGGATCGTCAGGTATTGTTTTCCTTAGGATGTATGATATGTATGCCTGCATCCAAGGAATTTGTACCATCATGACTAGCTCTTGTTCCTCTTCTTCTTCTTCTAGTGATTTTTTTGTGACATCCGAAGGTTTCTCTTCCTTTTCCTTCTTCTTTGTTTTCATTGGCTTTGTTGATCTCTCATTTATTTCTTCCCAAAACACGCCTGAAGGGATCGCGAGACATTGTGATCCGATGTTTGCAAGGACATCGGCTTCATCATTGCTCAATCTGCTGATGTGGTTGACCTCGCATCCATCAAACAATTTTTCCAGCTCATTATACATTTCCTTGTATGCTATCATGCTCTCATTGACTGCATCACATTGGTTCATAACTTGCTGTGCTACCAACTGTGAGTCGCCAAAAATTTTCAGTCGGGTTGCACCGCAAGCCTTTGCCATCTTCATCCCATGTATGAGAGCTTCATATTCTGCTTCATTGTTAGACGCGTTTGGGAACGTCATCCGCAAGACATACTTCAGGTTGTCGCCTTCAGGTGATACCAATATCACGCCTGCTCCGACGCCTTCTAACCTTTTGGACCCGTCGAAATTCATAGTCCGGGTTCTCGATAAATCTGGGGGTCCCGTATTTTGTAGCTCCATCCATTACTGCAATAAAATCCGGTAGGACCTGCGATTTTATTGCCTTCTTTTTTCATACGTGATGTCCCGAGGAGAAAGTTCTATTCCCCAAAGGGAGACACGACCCGTAGCTTCTGGATTGTTCAATATATTTGACAGAGGAGCTTCATTGACCACTATTATCGGGTGCACCGAAAAATAGTGTCGCAATTTTCTTGCTGTTGTAAATACTCCATCAGCCAGTTTCTGGTACTGAGGATACCGCTGTTTTGAAGGTGACAGTACTTCACTGATGAAATATACTGGCCTCTGAACTCCATGGAGCTTTCCTTCTTCCTCTCTTTCGACTACCAAAACCGTACTAACCACTTGGGGTGTGGCTGCAATGTATAGAAGGAGAGGTTCTTTCTCTTTGGGCGCTACCAGAATTGGTGGTGTCGAAATTGTGCGCTTGAGGTTTTCGAAGGCCCTATCTGCTTCCTCGTTCCATTGAAATTTCTCCCCTTGTTTGATCAATGCGTAGAACGGCAGCGCCTTTTCTCCTAGCACTGCGACGAATACGCTTAAAGCTGCGACTCGCCCCGTCGGCTGTTGTATTTCTTTCAACTTTGTTGGCTTCCTCATAGTTACGATGGCTCTGTATTTTTTCAGGATTAGCTTCGATCCCTCTTGCTGATACTAAGAACCCAAGAAGTTCTCCCGCAGGAACGCCAAAGGAGCACTTTGTCGGGTTCAACTTGAGGCAAAACTTGTCAAGATTGTCGAAGGTTTCCTTCAAATCTTCGATCAGTGTGGACCCCTTCTTTGATGTTATCACGACATCGTCGATGTAGACTTGTACATTTTTCCCAATCTATGTTGCAAGGCACTTCTGCATCATCCGCTGATATGTTGCTCCCGCGTTTTTCAAACCAAAGGGCATTGTTTTGTAACAAAACACGCCGTAAGGTGTTATGAACGCTGTTTTGGCCTCATCATCTTCTTTTAGTCTGATCTGGTTATAACCAGAGTATGCATCCAAGAAGGAAAGACGTTCACATCCTGCCGTGGAGTCGATGATTTGATCGATCCTTGGGAGGGGAAAGTGATCCTTAGGACAATGTTTATTGAGACACGTAAAGTCGACGCACATGTGAAGGACTTTCGTGTGTTTCTTCGGCACCATCACTGGGTTAGCTACCCATGTGGCTTCTGTGGATATCTCTTTGATAAAACCAGCATCCTTGAGTCGATCTATTTCTGATAGCATAGCTTTGCGGTTTGGTTCCGAAAAACGCCGCAAGGGTTGTTTGATTGGTCTCGCGAGAGGATCCAAGTTGAGGTGGTGCTCGGCAAGTTCCACGGGTACTCCTGGCATGTCAGCTGGACACCATGCGAAGATTTTCCAGTGCTCACGGAGGAACTTGACGAGCGCGCTTTCCTATGCGAGGTCCATATTTGTTTCAATGGACGTCGTTTTCTTCGGGTCCGTCGGGTGGATTTGCACTTCTTTTGAGTCTTTCGCTGTGTTAAAGGTTGGTTCCACTGAGCGGCCTCCACTGTGTACGGCAAAACATCATAATCAGTTTGCCTTGGCGCCATATATTCTGCTTGCATCCCGAAGGTTTCTGATAGTTGATGAAAATCTCTATCGCATTTGTCAGCTAACGCAAAGCTTCCTTTGACTGTGATTGGTCCTTTGGGTCCAGGTAACCTCCATAGTAAGTACGTATAATGAGGTACCGCCATAAACCTAGCATACGCTGGTCGTCCCAACAAAGCATGATATTGCGACGGGAAATCCACAACTTCAAACTCCAATTTCTCTATCCTGTAATTTTCTCGGGTTCCAAACTGAACGTCGAGATTAATCTTGCCCAGCGGATAACTTGGTTTCTCCGGCGTGATCCGTGAAAACGTGTGTCATTTGGTGCTAGATTTGCTAGGGATATGTTCATCTTCCTTAGTGTATGCGCATACATAAGGTTTAAGCTGCTGCCGCCATCTATGAAAACTCTCGACACGTCGAAGCCAGCAATTACTGCGGGTAAAATAAGTGCGGATTGCCCAGGTCGAGGAACCTGCTGCGGGTGGTCCGCAATTGTGAAGACGATATCCTGTCCCGACCAATTTAGGTAGTCGACTGTCGGTGGAGGCATCTTTTCTGCCATGAATACTTGCCGCGAAATTACTTTCTGCGCCTTGTTAGATGGCCTGGCTTTCTGAATCATCAAGACTGCGCCATTAGAATTAGGATCAACATACGGAGGTGGTTGTGGTGCCGCCGCTATTCTTAGCTGGTGCCGATTCTCGTACGTAATCGCGGGAGGAGGTGGGAGATGTATCTCGCTCCTTGGTCCACTAGTGATTTCTATTCATTGCTTGGGCATTTGCAATTCTGCGGCTCGCAACATTGCACTGAAAGTTGCGGCGGTCTTTTTGGAGATGTCTGACTTGTCTCTTTCCGTTGCTATCGAGAAAAAGTGCATCGACACGGTCCGTTCATCATCTCCTCGGGGGACACATAGGGTCTTTGAAACCTTGGTCCACTATTTTGCCTGTGACCGCGAGAATCACCTCTATTGTCGCCTTGTTGTTCATTACTTCTTTGGTAATCTTCTCGACTATTTCCTCCAGGATTTCCTCGGAAGCCAGCCGATATGTGGCCGGGAGCGTCGTTGTTGTAGAACTGGCGGGAAAATCGCCATCTATTTTGAAAATTTCGACCGCGGTCCTCTTCTGGCGACCTGTGTCGCTTGTTATATATTGCGTCTTCTCCATCTGCCCACTTGTTGGCTATCTCCATCAGTGCTGATATTGTCTTGGGGTTGGTTCTCGCTAAGTCCTCGACGAAATCTCCCCGTCGGATTCACTGCCACGAACGCGTCTATTGCTCTCTCGTCGGATATATCTTCTGCAGAGTTTTTAATAATGTTCCATCTCTGTATATATTTTCTCATCGACTCGTCGTGTTTACGTCGGCACGCCCTCAACTCCTCCGGTGACGCGGGTTTCTTGCGAGTGGATCGGAAGTTTCTCACGAAAATATCTTCAAAACTATCCCAGTGTCGATGGAACCTGGGGGAAGTTTCTTTATCCAAGATCTCGCGGCACCACTCAGGTGGACTTGGATACTTTGCATGGCTGTTGCTCCGGTTCCTCCTACCGGCTTCACCATCTCGAGATAATCAACGAGCCAATCCTCGGGATCACGCAAGCACGTCGAATTTTTTGAAATTCTCGGGTAACTTAAACCCTTTTGGTACCCGAGTTTTTCGAACTCGTCTCGTAAAGCACGGAAGCCCGCACAGATCTTCATCGGCAACTTCTGGTGAATGCCGATGTTCTCTTCTTTCTTGCCGCGCTCTGTCTACCCTTGTTTGAGCCGCCGTATCTCTTGCCCCACTTGTTCTTGGTGGATCTTGCACTGCAGCAGTAGGTCGTGGACTATTTTGCCTTGTAGTTCCTTCGGGAGGTGTAGCTGTGAATGCTGTTCCCATGACTCCAACTCCAGCCATTGCCATATTGAACAATGCTTCTCTCAGGTCTCCGGGGGGTGGTCTGGACGCAAGGATGTAAGCTTGCGTTGCCATGTATCCTGCTTCTGGTGTTTTCGGGATGATATTTCCCCTTGTATCAATCGACATGAAGGACATGTCGAGATTTTGAATTATGTTGCCTCTCTCTGCTTCAGGTATATTTTGCAGCCGAGATATTGCCCTCCTCCGAGCTTCTCTGTGACTATCTCCCGAAGTTCCTGATTGTCGGCCGAGGTCCGCTCGGCGCACGCTTGACGCGGATGCTGCCTCTTTTCTTCTATTCAGGGATGCTGTTTCTTTTTCCAACTCTCTACTCATACGAGCAAGTCTATATTGATAGGCTTGTAATTCCTCGGCAGTAGCGGTGGTGGTCATTGGTTCTGAACAATCCATGGCTCTTGCAGCCCTATCCCACGCTGCTTGCGGAAGTTGGACTTTTTCGCGAGGTGAAGTCCCGACATATTTGGTACCTAAGCCTCTTCTGAGATCAGCGGGATCGACGTATGGGTTTCCCAAATCATCGAAAGCCTCTGACGTCTCTGGTTCTGCTCGGCTTGCCTCTTCAATTGCATATACTTGATGATATTTTGAGTATTGATCTTTGTCGGGATTGGTGACACCATCGTAAAGATTGGTGAAGACCTTTACGATGGCGGCAGATTTGTCGATGAAGTCGTCGACAGCTGTCGGAGTCACTTGCTTATAAAGGAGTCCGCGGTCGACCGAAGGATGTGTCGCCGAAGATCTTGACGAACTTTTTGCTTGCCTTGGTGTCGATGAAACATGGCGACGAAAACTCTTCATCACTTGTCGAAAAGTCAGAATCGATCGCTGAAAATTTCGACGAGATCGGAACTTCGAGACGATAAGATCCTTCCTTGTTGACGCTGAATCGGAATTCTCCGAACTTCTTAACGATGGGCTCCTCCAGATACGCACATGCAGCCAAACGGGAGGGCGGGTGAGGAATAAAATCGACTAGATCAGTTTTTTCCTGTTTACCTCGATCCATCGCATTGCTTGCTACCGACGAAGTCGACGATTACGGACGTGCCATCGAGATCAGCTCCTTGCAACCTCTAGATCCCACAGACGGCGCCAATTGACAAGGTATAAACTTGTCAATGCCTACAGATTGTAGACTAGGGTTTCGTTAGATGTAGAGGGCAAGTAGATCTCGAAGGTTTCAGCCGAAAAGTACTCGACGACGTAAAAACTAGGGTTTGAGAGACAATGATTCGATCCCTTCTGCGTCCCTCGACTCCCCCTTATATAGGAGGTGGAGCCGAGGGTTTCGTATCGTACAAGTTACAGAGTCCGGGTAGGTTTCTAACTCCTCCCGCAAGATTACAAATAATGCTTCCTATTACAACTCTAGTTTTCCTTAACAATGTCTTGGTCTTCCGAGTCTTCTTATTCTTCGGGTAGTGGGCCTTCAGTAAACCCCGGGCACCATCGTTGGCAGGCCCATTGGGGATGCCTATGTCATTCACCCCTGCATATTTTAAGAAGACTCAAGCATCTAAGCTTGGGGATTCCCAAGGCATCCCCTTCTTCATCGACAACATTATCAGGTTCCTCCCCTGAAACTATATTTTTATTCCATCACATCTTATGTGCTTTGCTTGGAGCGTCGGTTTGTTTTTGTTTTTGTTTTTGTTTGAATAAAATGGATCCTAGCATTCATTGTGTGTGGGAGAGACACGCTCCGCTGTTGCATATGGACAAATATGTCCTTAGGCTTTACTCATAGTATTCATGGCGAAGGTTGAATCTTCTTCGTTAAATTGTTATATGGTTGGAATCGGGAAATGCTACATGTAGTAATTCTAAAATGTCTTGAATAATTTGACACTTGGCAATTGTTGTGCTCATGTTTAAGCTCTTGCATCATATACTTTGCACATATTAATGAAGAAATACATAGAGCTTGCTAAAATTTGGTTTGCATAATTGGTCTCTCTAAAGTCTAGATAATTTCTAGTGTTGAGTTTTGAACAACAAGGAAGACGGTGTAGAGTCTTATAATGTTTACAATATGTCTTTTATGTAAGTTTTGCTGCACCGGTTCATCCTTGTGTTTGTTTCAAATAACTTTGCTAGCCTAAACCTTGTATCGAGAGGGAATACTTCTCATGCATCCAAAATCCTTGAGCCAACCACTATGCCATTTGTGTCCACCATACCTACCTACTACATGGTATTTCTCCGCCATTCCAAAGTAAATTGCTTGAGTGCTACCTTTAAAATTTCCATTCTTTACCTTTGCAATATATAGCTCATGGGACAAATAGCTTAAAAACTATTGTGGTATTGAATATGTACTTATGCACTTTATCTCTTATTAAGTTGTTTGTTGTGCGATAACCATGTTCTCGGGGACGCCATCAACTACTCTTTGTTGAATATCATGTGAGTTGCTATGCATGTCCGTCTTGTCCGAAGTAAGGGAGATTTACCACTCATTTAATGGTTAGAGCATGCATAATGTTAGAGAAGAACATTGGGCCGCTAACTAAAGCCATGAATCATGGTGGAAGTTTCAGTTTTGGACATACATCCTCAATCTCATATGAGAACATTAATTGTTGCTACATGCTTATGCATTAAAGAGGAGTCCATTATCTGTTGTCTATGTTGTCCCGGTATGGATGTCTAAGTTGAGAATAATCAAAAGCGAGAAATCCAAATGCGAGTTTTCTCCTTAGACCTTTGTACATGCGGCATAGAGGTACCCCTTTGTGACACTTGGTTAAAACATGTGTATTGCGATGATAATCCCGGTAATCCAAGCTAATTAGGACAAGGTGCGGGCACTATTAGTACACTATGCATGAGGCTTGCAACTTGTAAGATATAATTTACATAACACATATGCTTTATTACTACCGTTAACAAAATTGTTTCTTGTTTTCAAAACCAAAGCTCTAGCACAAATATAGCAATCAATGCTTCCCTCTGCGAAGGGCCTTTCTTTTACTTTTATGTTGAGTCAGTTCACCTATCTCTTTCCACCTCAAGAAGCAAACACTTGTGTGAACTGTGCATTGATTCCTACATACTTGCAATATTGCACTTGTTATATTACTTTACATTGACAATATCCATGAGATATACATGTTATAAGTTGAAAGCAACCGCTGAAACTCAATCTTCCTTTGTGTTGCTTCAATATCTTTACTTTGATTTATTGCTTTATGAGTTAACTCTTATGCAAGACTTATTGATGCTTGTCTTGAAAGTACTATTCATGAAAAGTCTTTGCTTTGTGATTCATTTGTTTACTCATGTCATTACCATTGTTTTGATCGCTGCATTCATTACATATTCTTACAATAGTATGATCAAGGTTATGATGGCATGTCACTCCAGAAATTATCTTTGTTATCGTTTACCCGCTCGGGACGAGCGAGAACTAAGCTTGGGGATGCTGATACGTCTCCGACGTATCGATAATTTCTTATGTTCCATGCCACATTATTGATGATATCTACATGTTTTATGCATACTTTATGTCATATTTATGCATTTTCCGGTACTAACCTATTAACGAGATGCCGAAGAGCCGATTGCTCGTTTTCTGCTGTTTTTGGTTTCAGAAATCCTAGTAAGGAAATATTCTCGGAATTGGACGAAATCAACCCCCTGGGGCCTATTTTTCCACGAAGCTTCCAGAAGACCGGAGGACTTACGAAGTGGGGCCACGAGGTGGCGCCACACTAGGGCGGCGCGGCCCAAGCCTTGGCCGCGCCGGCCTGCTGTGTGGGGCCCTCGTGTGGCCCCCTGACCTGCCCTTCCGCCTACATATAGTCTTCGTCGCGAAACCCCCAATACCGAGAGCCACGATACGGAAAACCTTACTGAGACGCCGCCGCCGCCAATCCCATCTTGGGGGATTCAGGAGATCGCCTCCGGCACCCTGCCGGGAGAGGGAATCATCTCCCGGAGGACTCTTCACCGCCATGATCGCCTCCGGAGTGATGAGTGAGTAGTTCACCCCTGGACTATGGGTCCATAGCAGTAGCTAGATGGTCGTCTTCTCCTTATGTGCTTCATTGTCGGATCTTGTGAGCTGCCTAACATGATCAAGATCATCTATCCGTAATGCTATATGTTGTGTTTGTCGGGATCCGATGGATAGAGAATATTATGTTATGTTGATTATCAATCTATTACCTATGTGTTGTTTATGATCTTGCATGCTCTCCGTTATTAGTAGAGGCTCGGCCAAGTTTTTACTCTTAACTCCAAGAGGCGGTATTTATGCTCGATAGTGGGTTCATGCCTCCATTAAATCCAGGACGAGTGACGAGAAAGTTCTAAGGTTGTGGATGTGCTTGTTGCCACTAGGGATAAAACATTGATGCTATGTCCGAGGATGTAGTTATTGATTACATTACGCACCATACTTAATGCAATTGTCCGTTGTTTGCAACTTAATACTGGAAGGGGTTCGGATGATAACCTGAAGGTGGACTTTTTAGGCATAGATGCATGCTTGGATAGCGGTCTATGTACTTTGTCGTAATGCCCAATTAAATCTCACTATACTCATCATATCATGTATGTGCATGGTCATGCCCTCTCTATTTGTCAATTGCCCGACCGTAATTTGTTCACCCAACATGCTATTTATCTTATGGGAGAGACACCTCTAGTGAACTGTGGACCCCGGTCCTATTCTTTACATCTGAAATACAATCTCTCGCAATACTTGTTCTTTCATCGTTCTTCGCAAACAATCATCATCCACACTATACATCTAATCCTTTGTTACGGCAAGCCGGTGAGATTGACAACCTCATCTGTTTCGTTGGGGCAAAGTACTTTGGTTGTGTTGTGCAGGGTTCCACGTTGGCGCCGGAATCCCCGGTGTTGCGCCGCACTACATCCCGCCGCCATCAACCTTCGACGTGCTTCTTGGCTCCTACTGGTTCGATAAACCTTGGTTTCTTACTGAGGGAAAACTTGCTGCTGTGCGCATCATACCTTCCTCTTGGGGTTCCCAACGAACGTGTGTATTACACGCCATCATGGGCCCACCGGTGGCCCTCTAGAACCTTCTAGAAGATCCGGTCAAAACACCGAAACTTTTCCCGAACCCCGGAAGATGACTTCCATTATATGAATCTTATTCTCCGGGCCATTCCGAACCTCCTCGTGATGTCCCGGATCCCATTCGAGACTCTGAACAACATTCGGTCTCCATCTCATATTCTGAAGCTACTATACAACATCGAACCTTAAGCACGTCACCCTACGGTTCGTAAACTATGCGGACATGATCGAGACTCCTCTCCGACCAATAACCAATAGCGGGACCTGGAGATCCATAAAGGCTCCCACACATTCAGCGATAACTTAGTGATCGATTGAACCGTTAACATACGATACCGATTCCCTTTGTCACGCGATACTTTACTTGTCCGAGGTTCGATCATCGGTATCTCCATACCTAGTTCAACCTCGTTACCGACAATTACTCTTTAATCATACCATGGTATGTCATCTATTGTGACATTGTCACATGCTTGCAAGCTAATTAGATGACATTCCACCGAGAGGGCCCAAAGTATATTTATCCGTCATCGGGATGGACAAATCCCACTCTTGATCCATATGCCTCAACTCATACTTCCCGAATACTCAATCCCATCTTTATAACCACTCATTTACGCAGTGGCGTTTGATGTAATCAAAGTACCCTTCCGGTGTAAGTGATTGACATGATCTCATGGTCGAAGGACTAGGTTACTATGTATCGAAAGCTTATAGCAAGTTGAACTTAATGACTTGATCTTATGCTATGCTTACTATGGGTATGTGTCCATCACATCATTCACCTACTGATATGATCTTGTTATTAATAACATCCAATGTTCATGATCAGGAAACCATGATTATATATTAATCAACAAGCTAGTTAAACGAGAGGCTTACTAGGGACTCTGGTTGTTTACACAACACACATGTATTAATGTTTCCGTTTAATACAATTATAGCATGGGGTGTAAACATTTATCATGAACACTAAGATATAACAATAACTACTTTATTATTGCCTCTCGGGCATATCTCCAACAGTCGCCCACTTGCACTAGAGTCAATAATCTAGTTTACATTTGTAAAGATATAACACCTTGGCCTTCTGGTGCTTATCATGTTTTGCTCACGGGAGATGTTTCAGTCAACGAATCTGACATGCTCAGAAACGTATGTATTTTGCAATTCATTTGCGTCTCCACGCATCACTCATTTTCCAAATGAGTCAACAGTTATCGTATATGTTCAGTCTTCTGGAGGAACCTTAATTCCGCGGTCTGAAATATGCCACTAATATTGTCACACACAATATAGCTTCAAAGTTCTGACACTATAGGAACTACACCAAGTTCTCAAAGAGCTCCTTAACTCAAACACTCTCGGTCATTGTCAAAACAATGACATACTCTGCCTTCGTTTGCAGAATCCTTCACAATATTTAGAACTCATCTAAATCTAGCATAGACTTCTTCTAGCTCGTTGTGCTACCTTTTAAACAACACTTAGCCTAATTGAGATTTAAATTTATTTTTTATATGTGATCAAACTAATATCGGTGCAACACCTTACACCGATTTGTTTGTCATTACCCCATACAAAACTATATATATCCTTGGTTATTCTAAAGCACTCAGGGATATTCTTACTGTTGTCCAATAATCATTACATGAATCATTCTAGTATATGCTCGTAACACTTTAGAGCACATGACATCTGATTTTGTACATATTATTCGTGATCTAAAATCAATCATGTGTTTTTACTCATTGAGTGTCAAATACACTCAAGTCTTGTTAAACCTTCACATAGAAAAGAACACCTTCTTAACGTTTGCGTATTGAACTGTTTCAGTTTTCATTCTATGTACTTTGACTTAAACTTACTATGCGATTCAATCTATCTTCATAGATCTTAACGCTAGATATATCTTTTAGTCCATATCCTTTCATTAATTCTCAATGAAACCTTTTAATCACATCAAGTGCATAATTACATCATTTATAATCAATGATATGTCATCCACATATAATATTATAAATATGTTTCAGCGCTCCCACTTAATTTCTTGCAAATGCAAGTATCTTCATCGTTTCTGATGAAATCAAAACTCTTTGATTATTTTATCCGATGAAGATTCCAACTCCGTGATACTCACGTCATCCAATTGATGTTTGTATACCTATCTAGTATTCGACGGACAAGCAAAACTCTTGGTTGTATCTAGTATACATCTTTAATACACACTTATGGTAAGGAATGTATTTCTATCCTCCTACTAACATATCTCATAAAAGAAATATGTAGTGATTACAAGAATAATCCACATAGACTATAAGCATCGCTACGGAAGATCTAATCATATCGTAGTCAACTCTTTGAACTTTGTCGTAAACAACATTTCAACAAGTCGAGCTTCTTCAAGGATATTGCATCCAATTCCATCAATTTTATAGATCTATTTACTTTTAAAAACTATTCACTTATCTTGGATTTAATGGCACTTAGCCGTTTTAACGGAGTCAGGGCCCATCATAGCTTCTTTGTATATAGTTGGTTTATTATTGTTCAAAATCAATCCTTTGTCTAAAAATCATTTATTTGATCACAAAGTAAACCATACCTACAAGGTTCAATAGGTACTTCGATCTCCATGACTATAACTCTTCGTAGACATGGGAGCTATGATCGTCGTGGCCGCTTCCGGAACCATTTCCGATGCTGCGCTATTCTGATCATCATGCTCAGGTTCATAAACCTTATCAAGTTCCATTGTCCGCCCACTCAAATACTTTGTTAGAAACAATTTCTTGGAAATAAGTAACTAACATTAACAAACACTTTTGTTTTTGACTTCATAGTGGAAAGAATTCCCAATTTAATTCTCTGCGATAACCAACAAAGACATTCATTCGATTTTTCCTGTAAACTCATTTACTTATGCTACGCATACCAAAATTTAAGAAAGGACTATTAGGGTTTAGACTCATGCCATAACTCGTATGATGTCATTTCAACGGATTACGATGACGCTCTATTTAGTGTAAAAGCGGTAGTCTCTAAAGCATAATCCACAAAAATATAATGGCGTCATTTTATTTTATCTCATGATTAACCCAACAAGGTTTGGATACGTCTCTTTGATACTCCATCATCACTATGATACTCCAAGAAACGTGAGTTGTAGAACAATTTCATAACTCTCTTAGATGTTCGCTAAAAGTCGTAATTCAAATATTTCCACCATGATCCAATCATAGATATTTGACTTTTCTATTACGATGATTTCCACTTCATGCTGAAATTTATTTGAATCCATTCAAATGTTTCAAACTTCTTCCTTATCGAATAATTATATCCACATATATACACTCAATTCATTGTTGAAATTTTTCATGAAGTAGAAGAATCTCCCGCACACAACTATGCCCAATGAACCACATACATCATCATGTATGTTTCCACTAAGTTAGTTGCCCGTTCAACTCTTGGCCTATGAACGGTATTTCAGTCATTCTCTTTAGAAAAGATTTGCAAGCGCCAAACAAATCCAAAAATCGAATGACTCCAAAAATCCATTTGCATGGAGTTCCTTCATGCATTCCTTTCTAACATGACCTAAATGGTGGTTCTACTAACAAATGGAATTCACATCATTTGCCTTATGGAATTTTAGCGTCAGTGTTATGCATGTGTGCTTCACCATAAAGATTTATAATAACTTATCCATCGTACGTGGAATACTGTCATAATTTGAACAACTCATTGTTTTCATTTGACCAGAACAAAACAACAATTATAAAGTTCTATATTATAAATCTGAAGGGCTAGGTAGAATGTCAACGACAAACACAATAACACTTTATTTTGTCCCAGACGTGCATTGATGTCTACGTTCCCCCTCCTTTCCTGTAGACAGTGTTGGGCCCCCAAGAGCAGAGGTTTGTAGAACAGCAGCAAGTTTTCCCTTAAGTGGATCACCCAAGGTTTATCGAACTCAGGGAGGAAGAGGTCAAAGATATCCCTCTCATGCAACCTCGCAACCACAAAGCAAGAAGTCTCTTGTGTCCCCAACACACCTAATAGGTGCACTAGTTCGGCGAAGAGATAGTGAAATACAGGTGGTATGAATAAATATGAGCAGATAGTAACAGCGTGTAGTTGATGGTGGTAATATGGTAGCAGTAGTAACGCGGCGGTAGTAACGCGATAAAACGAGTAAACAAGCAGCGATAGCGATATTTAGGAACAAGGCCTAGGGATTACACTTTCACTAGTGGACACTCTCAACATTGATCGCATAACGGAATAGATAAATGCATACTCTACACTTTTGTTGGATGATGAACACATTGCGTAGGATTACACGAACCCTCAATGCCGGAGTTAACAAGCTCCACAATAATGCTCATGTTTTAGTAACCTTTAGTGTAAGATAGATCAACGGACTAAACCAAGTACTAGCATAGCATGCACACCGTAACCTTCATGCATATGTAGGAGGAATAGATCACATCAATATTATCATAGCAATAGTTAACTTCGCAATCTACAAGAGATCATGATCATAGCATAAACCAAGTACTAACACGGTGCACACACTGTCGCCTTTACACACGTGCGGGAGGAATAGAACTACTTTAATAACTTTGCTAGAGTAGCACATAGATAGTAGTGATACAAACTCATATGAATCTCAATCATGTAAAGCAGCTCATGAGATTATTGTATTGAGGTACATGGGAGAGAGATGAACCACATAGCTACAGCGAAGCCCTCGGCCTCAGGGGTGGATTACTCCCTCCTCATCATGGAGGCAGCAATGGCGGTGAAGATGGCGGTGAAGACGGCGGTGGAGACGGCTCCGGGGCAATTCCCCGTCCCGGCAGGGTGCCGGAACAGAGACTTCGTCCCCCGAATTGGAGTTTCGCGATGTGGCGGCGCCCACGGAGTCTTTACGGAGGTTCGTCTTTTCGTCGATGTTTTTAGGTCACGACGGCTTAAATAGGCGAAGAATCGGAGTCGGAGGGGCCACGGGCTGCCCGGACCATAGGGGGCGCGCCCCCCGGCCGCGCCGGGGTGTGGTCCGGTGGCCCTGTCCCCCTTCTCTCGGCGGTTCTCGTGTGTTACGGATGGTTCCGGGAAAAATAGGAATGCGGGTCTTGATTTCGTCCGATTCCGAAAATATTTCTTTACTAGGATTTCGAAACCAAAAACAGCGAGAAAACGACAAACTGGCCTTTCGGCATCTCGTCAATAGGTTAGTTCCGAAAAACACATAAAAATGATATAAAGTGTGAACAAAACATGTTGGTATTGTCATAAAACAAGCATGGAACATCAGAAATTATAGATACGTTGGAGACGTATCAGCATCCCCAAGCTTAGTTCCTACTCGTCCTCGAGTAGGTAAACGATAAAAGATAATTTCGAGGTGACATGCTACCAACATAATCTTAATCATACCATTGTAAAGCTTATGAGATGAATGCAGCGATTCGAAACAATGTAAATGCAATGAGTAAACAATTGAATCATATAGCAAAGACTCTTCATGAATAGTACTTTCAAGACAAGCATCAATAAGTCTTGCATAAGAGTTAACTCATAAAGCAATAATTCAAAGTAGAGGCATTGAAGCAACACAAAGGAAGATGAAGTTTCAGCGGTTGCTTTCAACTTATAACATATATATCTCATGGATAATTATCAATGCAAAGCAATATAACAAATGCAATAAGCAAGTATGTAAGAATCAATGCATAGTTTACACAAATGTTTGGTTCTTGAGGTGGAGAGAGATAGGTGAACTGACTCAACATAAAAGTAAAAAGAATGGTCCTTCAAAGAGGAAAGCATCGATTGCTATATTTGTGCTAGAGCTTTGATTTTGAAAACATAAAGAGAACATAAAAATAAAGTTTTGAGAGGTGTATGTTGTTGTCAACGAATGGTAGCGGGTACTCTAACCCCCTTGCCAGACAAACCTTCAAAGAGCGGCTCCCATTTTATTTTATTTTTGGATGGTACTCCTTCCAACCTTTCTTTCACAAACCATGGCTAACCGAACCCTCGGGTGCACTGCCAACAATCTCATACCATGAAGGAGTGCCTTTTTATTTTAGTTTTATTATGATGACACTCCTCCCAACCTTTGCTTACACAAGCCATGGCTAACCGAATCCTTCGGGTGCCGTCCAACAATCACATACCATGGAGGAGTGTCTATTTTTGTTAATTAATTTGGGACTGGGAATCCCATTGCCGACTCTTTTTGCAAAATTATTGGATAAGCGGATGAAGTCACTAGTCCATTGGTGAAAGTTGCCCAACAAGATTGAAAGATAAACACCACATACTTCCTCATGAGCTATAAAACATTGACACAAATCAGAGGTGATAAATTTTGAATTGTTTAAAGGTAGCACTCAAGCAATTTACTTTGGAATGGCAGGAAATACCATGTAGTAGGTAGGTATGGTGGACACAAATGGCATAGTGGTTGGCTCAAGTATTTGTATGCATGATAAGTATTCCCTCTCGATACAAGGTTTAGGCTAGCAAGGTTATTTGAAACAAACACAAGTATGAACTAGTACAGCAAAACTCACATAAAAGACATATTACAAGGATTATTAGACTATACATCGTCTTCCTTGTTGTTCAAACACCTTACTAGAAATTATCTAGACCTTAGAGAGACCAATTATGCAAACCAAATTTTAGCATGCTCTATGTATTTCTTCATTAATGGGTGCAAAGTATATGATGCAAGAGCTTAAACATGAGCACAACAATTTCCAAGTATCACATTACCCAAGACATTATAGCAAATTACTACACGTATCATTTTCCAATTCCAACCATATAACAATTTAACGAAGAGGAAACTTCGCCATGAATATTATGAGCTAAGAACACATGTGTTCATATGAACCAGCGGAGCGTGTCTCTCTCCCACACAAGCATGATGTAATCCAATTTATTCAAACACAAACAAAAATAGAAACAAACAAACAGACGCTCCAAATAAAGTACATAAGATGTGACGGAATAAAAATATAGTTTCGGGGAGGAACCTGATAATGTTGTCGATGAAGAAGGGGATGCCTTGGGCATCCCCAAGCTTAGATGCTTGAGTCTTCTTGAAATATGCAGGGATGAACCACCGGGGCATCCCCAAGCTTAGAGCTTTCACTCTCCTTGATCATAGTATATCATCCTCCTCTCTTGACCCTTGAAAACTTCTTCCACACCAAACTTTAAGCAAACTCATTAGAGGGTTAGTGCATAATCAAAAACTCACATGTTCAGAGGTGACACAATCATTCTTAACACTTCGGACATTGCTCAAAGCTACTTGGAAGGTAATGGAACAAAGAAATCCACCCAACACGACGAAAGAAGCAATGCGAAATAAAAGGCGAGAATCGTCAAAAACGAACAGTCCAGTAAAGACGAATTTTAAAATGGCACCAGACTTGCTCAATGGAAAAACTCAAAACTAATGAAAGTTGCGTACATATCCGAGGATCACTCACGTAAATTGGCATAATTTTCTGAGTTACCTACGGAGAATTAGACCCAGATTCGTGACAGATGACAATGCTCGTTTACGCGCAGACAATCCAAATCTAGCATCAACTTTACCATAGAGACTTTACTTGGCACAAAAAAATGATAAGGAGAGGTTGCTACAGTAGTAAACAACTTCCAAGACACAAATATAAAACAAAGTACTGTAGCAAAATAACACATGGGTTATCTCCCAAGAAGTTCTTTCTTTATAGCCATTAAGATGGGCTCAGTAGTTTTGATGATGCATTTGCAAGAGATAGTATTTGAAGAAAAAGAGAGCTTCAAGAGGCAAATTCAAAACACATTTAAGTCTAACATGCTTCCTATGAAGAGGAATCTTGTACACAAATGAATTCATGAAGAACAAAGTGACAAGCATAAGAGGATAAAACACGAGTAACTTCAAGATTCTCAACATAAAGAGGGGAAACTTAATATTATTAAGATGCATATAACCATATTTCCTCTCTCATAATAACTTTCAGTAGCATCATTGATGAAATCCACAATATACCCATCACTTAAAACATTCTTATCATGGTTCATATGCATAGAAGTATCATTAAATTTGGCATAAGAAGAATTATTCTCATTAATAGTAATTGGAGTAAGATTATTATCAAGAATTTGAACATGGTAAACAAATTGCATATTAAGGGAATTGTTTTTAGTAATCCAATCATGACTATGACAAGTTTCATAAGGATAGTTAGAACCTATATCATAGCATTCTTTATAATAATCATCGGAGATCGGGGCACGAGTGTCATCATAGGAAATAGAATAGTTATCTCTCACAGTCGGTTTATCTGTGTCCACACCATCATTGTTATTAGAAGGAGATGTATCAAGAACATAATGACCAGTAGCTAAAGGATTTTCAAACACCTCTTCCCCAAGCTTAGAGCTTTCTATATCATCATGGGAGGAAGCATGGATAGTACTGACACTATGACAATTATTATCATCATTTTCAGAATTAGTTTCCCCAGAGATTTGTAATATCAAAAGTAGTGTGCTCATTCAAATCATGATCGCTAATGTATGTAAAGGGCATAGGAAGATCATCGTATTCAGATTCATTGTCACAATAATCATTAGGAGCAACATACTTACGGTTACCTAGCATTATCTCATTCACGCGGGGATACGCCGTTACCTCTTTCTTTTTATTCTCCTTCTTCTTCTTCTTCTTCTTCTTCGTTCCCTTCTTCTTCTTCTTCTCTTCCTTCTCCTCGTTCCCTTCTTTAGGAGGAAGAGGTTTGAAGGGTGGCTTGTCCGCATAACCTGATTTACTTTCAGAAACAATAGAAGAAACTTGGGAGGATCCCTCCTTTTCATTAATTAGTTGAAAACACACAGTGGTCCTATCATATTTTGGCAAGGTGTCATCTTCTAAAATATTTTGTATGTAAGTATTTGTATGGCTATTATCAATGCAATAAGAAAAACACCCATGCAGGACATCATCAATATCAAGATCACTCATATGTAACAAAGAGATTTTTCTCGATAGTTCTTCACACCCCAAAAATAAAGTAAGTTCATCATGCTGATTAGGAGTAATTTCATCATCACAATACAAATTTGCAGCACTTATTGGGTTCAAATTATCATTGGAGGGGCATTGAAAATTAAAATGACCCACTTCATGGCAAACTTCACAAATAAAAGGATAGAGGGCACAAACTTTTTTACCAAGATCATCTAGAGCCCTAAACCACTTTCTAGTTTTTTCATTAGCATGATGGATACAATATTCATCTTTGATTTGATTAACTCCACAAGGTCTATGTATTCCACAAAAATTAACATGCTTATAGGAAATAACATTCTTAGGAGTTTGAGCATGCTCATTACAATAATTAACAACAATTTCATTCTTCATGCAAGCCTCTTTAAAAGGTTCATGATACTTATCAAAATTCTTTTTGGGCAATTCAAAATGAGAAACAAAGGCTTTATAAAGATTTGCGAGCAACTTGAGAGTCAAGACCATAAGTAGCACTCATATTTCGAAATTTATCGGTATCCATAAAAGCTTCAATGCATTCATAATCATAATTTATACTGACTCTTTACCTTTGTTGTTCTCCCAATCTTCGAGCGTTCTCCTTAATCCGATCAAGAAGGTCCCTTTTAAACTCTTCTTTGTTGCGCGTGAATGATCCGGAACAAGTAGCATCCGAGCAAGGTCTTATCTTGAAAAGAAAGTCTTGCATAGAAATTATGAATGATGATATTACACGGAAGCTCATGATTGGGGCATTTGAGCATTAAAGACTTCAATCTCTCCCATGCTTGGGCAATACTCTCTCCATCATGAGGCCAAAAATTATATATTCGGTTTCGGTCTTTGTGAATTTCACTTGGAGGATAGAATTTAGAATAAAATAGATGCACAATATCCTTCCAATCAAGAGAATGCTCATCCTTCAGCAGTTTATGCCAATGCGCCGCTTTACCAGACAACGACATAGAGAATAATTTCTTCTTCACTTCATCCATAGAGATACCTGCACACTTGAATAACCCGCATAATTCATGCAAAAACGATTAAATGATCTCCGGGATGCACAGTTCCATCCCCTTCATAGCGGTTATCCATAACACGTTCAATAATTTTCATAGGTATTTTATATGGAGTACTTTCAGTAGGTGCATTTAAAATATCACAAGCATCATTAGAGTTATCGCATATGGGAGATAAAGTGTTATCAGAGCAAATTTTCTCACCTAAAGATGGGAAGCTAAAAAGTTCAAAACTAGCTTCCCCAAGCTTAGACTTCTCCATAGCATTAGCAGTAATTGCATTCATACTAATAACATCGCTACTAGCATGCAAATGAGGTTCCATTGGTTTTTTAATGTTTGCACCAAACAATTCTAAATCGGGAAAAAGATTAAAAAGCTCACTAAATTTTTTGTTGTTTTCCATTATGCCTAACTAGTGTAAACAAGAAACAAAAAGATGCAATTGCAGGATCTAAAGGAAATAGCTTCGAGCACAAACACAATGGCGCCAGAAAAGTATTGTTACATGGAACCGGAGTATGAGTGCCTTTTTACCTTTCCTCCCGGCAACGGCGCCGAGAAAATAGCTTGATGTCTACGTTCCCCCTCCTTTCCTGTAGACAGGTGTTGGGCCCCCAAGAGCGAGAGGTTTGTAGAACAGCGGCAAGTTTTCCCTTAAGTGGATCACCCAAGGTTTATCGAACTCGGGGAGGAAGAGGTCAAAGATATCCCTCTCATGCAACCACTGCAACCACAAAGCAAGAAGTCTCTTGTGTCCCCAACACACCTAATAGGTGCACTAGTTCGGCGAAGAGATAGTGAAATACGGGTGGTATGAATAAATATGAGCGGTAGTAACGAGCGTGTAGTTGATGGTGGTAATATGGTAGCGATAGTAACGCAGCGAGTAGTAACTGCGATAAAACGAGTAAACAAGCGGCGATAGCGATATTTAGGAACAAGGCCTAGGGATTACACTTTCACTAGTGGACACTCTCAACATTGATCACATAACGAGAATAGATAAATGCATACTCTACACTTTTGTTGGATGATGAACACATTGCGTAGGATTACACGAACCCTCAATGCCGGAGTTAACAAGCTCCACAATAATGCTCATGTTTTAGTAACCTTTAGTGTAAGATAGATCAACGAGACTAAACCAAGTACTAGCATAGCATGCACACCGTAACCTTCATGCATATGTAGGAGGAATAGATCACATCAATATTATCATAGCAATAGTTAACTTCGCAATCTACAAGAGATCATGATCATAGCATAAACCAAGTACTAACACGGTGCACACACTGTCGCCTTTACACACGTGCGGGAGGAATAGAACTACTTTAATAACTTTGCTAGAGTAGCACATAGATAGTAGTGATACAAACTCATATGAATCTCAATCATGTAAAGCAGCTCATGAGATTATTGTATTGAGGTACATGGGAGAGAGATGAACCACATAGCTACAGCGAAGCCCTCAGCCTCGGGGTGGATTACTCCCTCCTCATCATGGAGGCAGCGATGGCGGTGAAGATGGCGGTGAAGACGGCGGTGGAGACGGCTCCGGGGGCAATTCCCCATCCCGGCAGGGTGCCGGAACAGAGACTTCTGTCCCCCGAATTGGAGTTTCGCGATGTGGCGGCGCCCCCGGAGTCTTTACGGGAGGTTCGTCTTTTACGTCGATGTTTTTAGGTCACGACGGCTTAAATAGGCGAAGAATCGGAGTCGGAGGGGCCACGGGCTGCCCGGACCATAGGGGCGCGCCCCCGGCCGCGCCGGGGTGTGGTCCGGTGGCCCCGTCCCCTTCTCTGGCGGTTCTCGTGTGTTCGGATGGTTCCGGGAAAAATAGGAATCCGGGTCTTGATTTCGTCCGATTCCGAAAATATTTCTTTACTAGGATTTCGAAACCAAAAACAGCAGAAAACAGCAACTGACCTTTCGGCATCTCGTCAATAGGTTAGTTCCGAAAAACACATAAAAATGATATAAAGTGTGAACAAAACATGTTGGTATTGTCATAAAACAAGCATGGAACATCAGAAATTATAGATACGTTGGAGACGTATCATGCATTCCTACCATCTTCCTTGCCAGTCACTTAGGCCATTGTATTCTTGTATTGCGTTGTTTTGTATGACACCTCATACTAACCAATATGGTACAAATACCCAAGAATTTAATTGTGTGACCAAACAAGAAATACATTCATAACATGTATATCATCTATATACACCTGAGCTAGACTTTCTAGTCTTTTCTTTCTTTCTGCCAAAATCTTTTGTAGTTTCTCTTTTAGCTTTCCTCATTTTCAAAAAAAACTTCATATTCAATAACTTCTAGGTCCGTTGGTCAAATACCAATAACCTTGAGGTTCTTACTTTGAAATTGATCATCACATGACAAGTGTTCCAGATTTTACTATTAGTAACATTTTAATGTGATGAACAATTTCACTCATAATTTTATCCATGAAATCATGACGTCTTTCCGAGACCATGTCTGTACATGCTAGGCTCGTCAAGTTTAACCTCAGTATTCACATGTGCAAATATGGCTTGCACCCGTTGTATGCACACGTAGAATCTATAACACCCGATCATCACGTGATGCTTCGAAACGACGAGTCTTAGCAACGTTGCATACTAAGGACGACCACTTCATGGATATACGAATATCTTTAGTGCCCAACCAGTTGGAGGATCGGGACGCCTAGCGTCTTCAACCTTCGTACATTCCCATAAAACTTATGAGTTTATGTAGTCTCACTAAATTATATTCTATCATCTTGCACTAAGGTCTTAGATATCACATATATCTCACACCTTGCTTATTTCTGAAAACCAACTTTTCAGCTCCTTACTTTTAAAATGGATTTGAACTTTAAGTTTTACGGAGATAAGATGTTTTTAGGTACTAATTGTAACCATTGCTCTTTTGAATCAGCAATGTTAGGTTTACCAAAAGTTTGCAATATGACTTAATCATTTCTTGATCCTTTAACAATACGGTACCAGTACGTAAAGTTACTTGTCAAATTTAACAGTGTTTCTATCTCAATTACTAGACTAGTGCATGGTAGATAGCGGATGCCAATTCTACAAATTTAATTTAAAATACTATTCAGACTATGTTCATGATAATTAGTTTAAGTTTTAATATAATTACTAATGAACTCCCACTTAATACAACATCCCTCATAGTTGTTTAGTGGCACACGATCCATCGTCACTACACCAAGTCTGATCATCACGTGAGATGATGTAGCTTTAATGGTGAACATCAACATGTTGATCATATCATCCATATGACTCGTGTTCAACCTTTCGGTTTCCTATGTTCCAAGACCATGTATGTACGTGCTAGGCTCGTCAAGCAAACCCAAATATTTCCGCGTGTGCAACATTGCTTACACCCGTTGTATGTGAACGTAGAATCTATCACATCCGATCATCACGAGTTGCTTCAAGACGAAGAACTTTAGCAACGGTGCATACGAGGGGAGAACACTTTATTATTATCTTGATATTAATGTGAGGGATCATCTTATAATGCTACCGTCGCGATCTAAGCAAGATAAGATGCAAAAAGGATTAACATCACATGCAATTCATAATATGTGATATGATATGGCCTTCCTTCTTGTGCTTTTGATCTCCATCTTCAAAGCACACAAGCATGATCTCCATCATCACCAGCATTGCACCAAGGTCCATGGCGCCGCTTCATGGTTGTGCATCACTTATAGCTACTATAATAACTACTTGAAATAAAGCTATTACATGATGAATAGACACACATGTCTTAACAAATTTAAAGACAACCATTAGGCTCCTGCTGGTTGCCATAATACAATAATGATCATCTCATACATTAAATATAGTCATCATCACAAAGCCATATCACATCACCAAACCCTGCAAAAACAAGTTAGACGCCTCTAATTTGGTTTGCATATTTTACGTGGTTTAAGGTTTTCGAGTGAGATCCAATCTACATACGAACATGAACCACAACGGTGATACTAGTGTTGTCGATAGAAATGGTAAATTGAATCTTAACTATGGTGAGAGAGACAGACACCCGCAAAGCCACTTATACAATACAAGTTGCATATCAAACGTGGAGTAAGTCTCATAAGACGCGGTCATGTAAAGTTAGCCCGGGCCGCTTCATCCCACCACCCCGCAAGATCAAAGTACACATAACTAAAGACAACAAAAACATCAACGCCTACAAACTCATTGTTTTGTACTGGTGCAACAGATCTATGCATAGACACGGCTCCGATACCACTGATGGGTTTGTTGCATGGAAAACAAAAAAATTCTTCCATGGACATGAACAAAAACCAAGACCCAGTCTACGAAGAAGCAAGATCTAATCTATGAAGATCGAACTAACGAGATGTATGAGAGACTAACCCTAGAAGATCCAAAGCCTTACGAGATCTCGTTGTTGATGTAGTCGATCGTCCGGTGCTGCAATCCGGCAGCACTTTCGTACTCGGTCGTGCGTACGGTGTCGATGAAGCAAGATCTAATCTCGTAGGCTTTGGAATCTTCGAGGGTTAGTCTCATGATCTCCATCTCATTGCTACCATCTACTAGATTAGATCTTGGCTTGTTATTCGTTTTTGCGGTAGGAAATTTTTTGTTTTCTATGCTACGAATCCCATCACCGCCATCTTCTACTTTGGTGGTGCGTTGACAAGAAGAGTTATGTGGAGCTTTTGTTCTTTGGAGGTGACCGGAGTGGCTCGAGACGTGGCTTTGATGTTCGGCTTTGGATAGGCTTTTATGTGTCGTAGTTGTAGTTTTGTGGTGGCTGTCTTCGGACTAGCCGGTGTGGAGTGGAGTGGATCGGAGTTCGTACTATCCTTGTTGTTTGCAACGAGTTGTAGTCATCTTGTATTATATATTCTGCCTTCTATAAAGATAGGGTACGCCTTCGGCGTACTCTTGAAAAAAAAGAATGTTAAAAAATTCCAAATAAAATATTAGGATGTACATCCAAATAATCTATGGTTGCACATAGAGTCTTGCTGGATTTTTTTATTTTTTCGTGGCTTGTGTAAAAAAGATAATTTTGGATGCTCTGAAATAGATTTTTCACCAAACATGTTTTGTCTTTTTTTACATAGGCCAAAGAAAAACTCTTTTTACACTAGGGATTTTTTATCCGAATTTTTTGACATTTTGAAATTCGTTTAAAATACATTTTACATCTATGAGCCAAAACACTATGACCGTATCTTTAGGGATGTACCTATCAGAACATTGCTTATTTACCTTTTTTTTTCCTTGCAGATGGGGTCATAGGCACGATGCAGTACTCCCCTCAAAATACCTATCCAACTCCATCAATTTAGGGACGTCAATCTTCTACATGGAGTGCCAGATGAGATCTCATCGAACCTCACCGGAGATGGAAAATACTCTTTGAAATCCGTGTACAAGGCCCAATTCCTTGGGCCGACATCCTCTCCCATTAGCTCCTCGGTTTGGAAGATTTGGGCCCCTCCAAAATTCAAGTTCTTTGTGTGGCTTGCCATCTAAAATAGGCTTTGGATTGCCAATTGCTTAGATAGGGGGTGGCAAAATTGTGGTGTTTGTCCTCTTTGAAAGCGAGTTATCGAATCGGTGGACCACCTCTTTGTCAATTGACGGTTTATCATTGGGCTTTGGAGTCTCAGTAAGGATTGGCTTGGCCTTCACTTCATCAACCCTTATGCTTGGCAAACGCTTTCAATCCCCAATTGGTGGGAGATCATGACGAAACACAAAGATTTGGCATTCGTCGCCCTTCTTTTGTCATGGCAAATTTGGATTGAAAGAAATGAGCATGTCTTCAAGAACAAACAACCCCCTCCTCCGATCATTCTTGAGAAGATAAAACACGATTCCAAGCTTTGGGTTTTAGCGGGCGCTAAATGCATGAGTAACTTGATGCCGGGAGAGTAGAGACTTGTTGTATTTTGACCTTTTACTTTGTAAAACTCTCTCTTAATCAATTTTATTGGGCAAGGCTCTAGCCCTCCGTTTTTTTTTAAAAAATTTAGTAAGCTATTGTGTATGTGACCAAATAGATAGTGATCCATCAGTCGAGTAACACGTTCATTCTTATTCCTTCCCAAATCCCAATAATGGTTGAATATTATTTCCTAACAACGCAAACACAAACGTGTATACTGGTGTAAAATACAACGTAGTGACAAAAATTATACTAGAAAATTGGAAATTTCTAAACAAGGAAACCACAATCATAAAAATGATCTTGGACCTAGGTAAAATACACAGCCTGGAGAAAAAAATAACAAATACAAACATGGAAACTAGGGGAAACGGGCTGGGTCATGACAGTTGAGCATTTCGCAGTGCATGCAGCACGCCATGCGCGTGACACACAAGTGTTCATGCATCCACCTTCACGAACAGGTTTACCTCGTAGACGACAGAGACCAGCGCCGGGTTGGACACGACATTCATGATGCAGTACCCGCGCGCCATCCTAAAGGCTCCGGTGCCGCCCACCACAGAGCGCTCAAAGGTGCCCTGAAAACTTATGATCGAGCCTAGCATGGCCAGCGTGCTCCCGTTGTGCTCCCCGGCCGTGAACACGAAGGTGATTGCCGACTGCATGCCCGGCGGGCTCACGAGCCCCGCGAAGGCAACGATGCCCTGGAACCTTCCTACGAGCGACGAGTTGCTCGGGTCCAGGCCGTCGCGCAGCTCGTCGTCGAGCAGCGCGACCATCCCGAACGTTGTGTTGCCGCCCGGCTGAGGGCTTGTTCGTTTTGTTGGGAATCAATCCAAGCAGGGAATCAGTCCAGGTTTGGATTGGGTTGATCCCGTGCCATCACCCAATCCATGTTAGGACTAATCCCTGTTAACCCCTCCAAAATATACTTGTTCGTTTAAGTCATTTGCATCAGCACGTTCCACATCCAACGCTCTCTCTCTCTGTGTCACCTCCTGGATATTTTTCCACTGGTCAAGTGGGGAGAAAAAAAATCCAGACAAAGCAAGAAGAAGTTGGACGGGATGGGACGGGCACTAATCCCTCCAGGGCATAAGCGAAGACCACAGTTTCTCTGGTCTGGAAAAAATACATCGCAGGGATGAGCAGCCGGGATTGGGGCTCAATCCAGACCGATCCATGGCTACTCGGGATTAAACGAACGGGGCCTGACGGGGCGGCACCGCCGCAAACAGAGTGGCGTTCGGGCCCGAGGAAGTCTCGTGCATGTACATGTGGATGTGCGTGAACCCGCGCTGCTGGCTGTAGCCGGCTCCGGCTTCCTGCTGGCCATAGCCCGTGGTAGCTATGGACGCGGCTAGCAGGAGGACGAGGGACAACAACGTCGAGGAGGCGGTCATGGCGATCAGACGAATCAGGTACGTATAGGTGTTGAATTAAGGGATTGGAGACTAGGAGCTGCTGAGATCTCGAGCTGATGGATCGAAGTTGCTGAGATTCATTCTATATATATAGATAGACTTCACATCTCCGTTGACCTACAGATGATTCTGCAAACCTGCATATATAAGCTCAGCAGCTAGCTAGTTAAGTAGTATGTGGCGAACTATATGAGAACGTGCATCGGTATTAGAGTACCACCGGAGTAAGAGCATCTCCAGCGTCTCCCCGGAAGGCCCCAGAACCCCTTTTTATCCGGATGGATGAAAATTGTCCAATCGCCCCCGGAACCTCGTATTCACCCCGGATTTGGGCTTTCATCCTTTCGGCGAGCCCAGGTCATCCCCGCCCCCCGGGGAGCGCTCGGGGACTCCGGACGAAATGAAAGCGCGGTAAACATCGAGAAAACTTCCCGCGGGATGGTGGCCCCGACTTGTCGGCGACAGAGACCAATCGTCTTCCGCGCGTTTCATAAGCCTGCCGCCGATCAGTCTTCGCCGGACGCGTAGCTTCCACGCGGCGTCGCCTCGAATTCACGCGCGGCTCCCTCTATTTATCGCGGAACCTACTGCGTGTGGCCGCATTCAGCACCGCCGTCTCCCTCCTCTCCGCAGCCCTGTCTTCTCTCCCCAATCCGCCTCCAGCGAGCAATGGCGGGCCACGACGCGGCGAACAACGGGTTCGGCCGCCATTCCTTACACCAGTGGGAGGCGGGACTCCTGCACATGGCGGGCTACCCGGCGCCGCCGGACTTCCGCATGCCCGGAGGATGGCGCCTGAGCGCGGGGGACGTCCCGATCCCGCCGCTTCCGGTCGGAGGCGACGAGCTCGACGCCGCTATCGACGTTGTGCGGGTCACCCTCACCGAGGAGCAGCGCACGGAGGAGCGTTACCTCGCCGACAACTACGACGTCTGGAACGAGTTCTTCAGTCTCTAGCACGAACGGGAACTCGCAGCGTACGACGGTCCTCCCCCTCCTCCAGCGCGTAACAACGCCACCGGCCGCCTCCGCTGGTGGGGTGCGTCGGGCCGCACGCTCGCCCGTGTGCTCGCGCACATCAAGGTCGGCAACTCCCCCCCCCCCTTGGGATGCCGTCGGTGGCGCCGGCGCCGTTTTGGCACGCCGTTTTTCAATTTTAATTTATGTTTCCATCTGGCCGAATTCAAATATATATATATACGAATTCGACCTATATATGTACGAACTCTCCTATATAAGTTAAATATCTTTAAATTTCGCTTATGTTTGAACGAGTTTCGCCTTGTATTGTCTGAATTCGCCGTTTTTTGTCAAAAGTTTTCATCCATCCTGGGCTCGCCGCTGGAAAAATAGACCTCGCAGACCAAAAATTACATCCATCCAACGCTAAATAGCGCCAGATTTCGGCCTAGGGAACCCCAACGGCTGGAGATGCTCTAAGTATTGGAGTATCATAGATGTATGAATTAATTAACTTGTAAACTCATTATATCCCGGGAAGTGTGATGTTATAGTAACTAGCTTTGTTACTCAATCCTCTTCTCTCCTCATTAACTCACTGCCAAATAGGCAAATTTGCTGAGTTGGACACTTAGTTACTAGTGAAATTACTTGCACTATGAGTAGTCTAATGGAAACTAACTCTTAAAGAAAGTAATCACTTCATACTGATTTATTACGACAATACGTATTTTGAGAAAATACATTGTCCGTTAATTTGGTCAACAAAATATAACATATATGTCACAAGATTTAAGATACATATTCAAAAGAAGTTTCCAATGACGTAATTTTGTGTCATATATCTCATATTTTAGGGTGTGTCTAGAGCACAGTCTACTGAGCCGAACCTCCTACCTGCCCACCCGCGACCGGCGCGCTGCTGTGACGCCTAGCCGCCTCGCCCCCGTCAAAGCTCCTCCTCTGCCGGTCTGCCACCGCCCCTGCCAGCCCTCTAAGCCACGCCTCCTTCTTCTCCGATGCCGGCACCCCGCACCTGCACCCTGAACTCTAAGATCCATCCTCGTCGTCGCCGTCTCCGCCGTGGCAAGCCGCACCGTCACCGGCTCCTGCTCGGCGAACGCTCCCCCGCCCCCTCCCTCCTCCTGCTCTGTGTGCAAGGTAGAAGACGAGTTGCACGAATCTTGGCGCGATTCAACGGCTGTAGATTCTACTAGGCTCTAAGCTAAATCTTAGTTTACTGAAAATTAGCAAAACCGCATATTTTATTACTAACTAAATTAGTGATCAAAGTTATTCTGCTAAAACATGCGGATATGGCTCTACCGTTACCATCACTACTTACAAGTCTGTCTAAATATCAACCGAGCTTTTACTTTCATAAATAACATCAGAAAATCTTAATTGCGAGAGACTAAAGCCATATCTCTTCTGCTACACCTACTAACAGTGTATACAAAAAAATCTTACCGATGTGGGTGTCATCGCCACGCAGCTGCATAAATTAGAATGTTCCCCGTTTTCTCAGTGAGGATAGAAAACTCAACTGACCCACTCACCACACGCAGTTCGTAGAGCCTCAGTGTATAGCCCGTATACTAGATCCAGCATTATTGGATTATCGGTGTCCAGTAATGGTCGTAACGCGTCTGATCGTTCTTGTTTTCTTTAAGCTTATATGGAAGTCAGCTTCCATTAGTGGTGCTCCTGTGCCGATGCACGTTCTCATATACTAGTTCGCCACATACTACTTAACAAGTAGTTGTTGCGCTTATATATGCAGGTTTGCAGTATCATCTGTAGGTCAACGGAGATCTGAAGTCTAATGCCATAATTGAGCTGAGGATCTGTGGCTCGTTTGTGATCATTTTGCAATACAGATTGCCCATATATAATTAAGGAGCACTCAGCTGTGTTTGGCCGAAAAAAGACTGATATACAGTGCACTACACAACTTACGTGCAGTCGTGCACCATAAGCTTGACACCCATAGTTGATCAAGAAACATAAATAGTTTCCTTTGGGAAAATATTCCTAACAGCATGTATGTTCGTAACGCGTCTCATCATTCTTACTCCCGTACGCGCGAGTAAACCATACCGTGCTTTCACCACATCAAATTGATCAAAAAATATGATAGAAGGTGACACGACCCTAAATAGGGGTGTAATCCTCACTAACCTAGCAGCGATTCTAAGCCGGAAAGCATGAGGTTCATCCTAGCAACGTGAAGACATGATTAAGGAGAAAATTAAGTAGTTTATAATATTACGGGGTACACTTGTCAAATTTAGATGGGTAAATGGGTATGCGGGTATGGGTTCTACGATCCCATACCCATACCCGCTATATCCGATGGGTTTGATATTTTCTCATTTATAAATCCATGGGTAATATTTTATCTCATACACGTACTTCTATTGGGGTTTTACCTGGCGGGTACGTGGGTCATAGGTACCATTGACATCCCTACTTGTAAGGGCATGAGTGATTGGTTGCGTCGATTTTGGGGCCCCTGAGGCATGCCCCATCCGAGACACAATCTAACCCATTTTTTTAAACTTTATTTGGTTGCCCACAATCAGTTTAAGGCTTCTTTTACGGTACCTTTTACCACTGCTAGAGAGTAGAGAGGTATGATTTGAGGAAGGGTCAGGATTAACTGATTTAAATTAGACCCAGCAGCCCAATAAAGCGTTGATAATAAAAAGGTTAGAAGTATTTGGCCCGGCCCAACAATTGGATAATAGAGTTTGCTAGAGCTAAGGGCATCTCCAACCGGGCGACCCAAACGGACGCGCTGGGCTGTCCGTTTTGGGCCGTTTGCGTGCCCGAGCGGACGCGCGGACGGAGCCCCGCGTCCGCGCGTCCGTTTGGGTCGCGTCCTGCGCCCAACGCAGCGGCCACCCATTTGGCCATTTGGCCATTTGGCCTATTTCTTTGGAAAATAGGTCCTCTGGCCACGAATTCACTTTGATATATAATAATATCTCGTAAACATAAAATAATATATAGGAAACATAAAATATTATCAAATACCATACAATATTATCAAATGTACCATGATAAATCAAATAAAATGTGTCATAGTTTGAGAAAAATATAAAAATTACAATTGAGATTGTCTAACTCAATTTGGGCGCTCGAGGATCTCCTTCTGTCTCTTCTCGAACCAAGCTCTCTTTGCCTCGCTCATGTTGGTCAAGTCGGCGTTCATGATGAGGTTGTCCTCGGCTTGGCGTTTGAGCTCAACTTCCTTCGCCTTCAGCTCCACCTCTTTGGCCCTTGCCATTGCTATGAGCTCAAGTTCTCTCTCTTTGAGCTCAAGTTCTTTAGCTTTGGTCTTCGCCTTGACCTCTTCAATCTCAAGCTTCTTCTGCTGGACATCAAAGAATTTCTTCCTGTCCTCTTCTTTCTCCCGGCGCCTCCTCTCATCCCTCTTGTCCGTGGACACCTCTCCGTCCGCATGCATCTCCTTCAAAGTGCCATACAATAGCATGGACGACGCATCACGCTTCATGTCGGCTTTGGTTGCCTTGTGGCCGCGTGGACGACTTGCACGAGAAGCGGAGCTGCCGCAAGGCTGCCCACCATCAAGGTCAATGACCGTGGCATCTTTGGCGGGATTGTTGCCGGTCAAGGTCGCCATGTAGCCCTCGTACCCCTCCCGGAACTTGGGGGTGCCGTGGAGTTCCTTCCAACAATGAGGGAAGGCAAAGGTCTTCTCTCCATTGTTGGCTTTGTAGAATTCCAAAGCTCGCCACACCTAGAGCAAAGCGAGACAACAACGATAAACATATGTGCAAACATCGGATGAATAAGTTGAGGTTATGAATCATACCAAGTCCTTCACACCCATGCCACTAACGGGGAGCCGCCTCGCGTGCTCATACGCCGCCTGGAACTTGTTGCATTCCGTTTGAATTGCTCCCCACCTCTTTTGGAGCGATATTTCGCTGCGGTCGCTCTCAAATGGCTCCTGTCCATATTTGCGATGTTCATGGAAGTATTCATAGATCCGGCGCCGGAATGCGGACCCCTTCGCTCGGCACCCGTCAACGCATCTTGCCCGATGGTCAACCATCCATCGACGAGCACCTTGTCCTCCTTCTCCGTGTAGTTGGCCGTTCGTTTGCTTACCCGGCGACCTCGAGCTTGTGCAGCTGCGGCTTGTGTGAGGCCCTCACCGAACAACGGCTCCTCCTCAATGTTTATGAAGGAGATATGCCCTAGAGGCAATAATAAAGTGGTTATTATTTATATCTTTATGTTTATGATAAATGTTTATATATCATGCTATAATTGTATTAACAGAAACATTAGTACATGTGTGATATGTAGACAAACAAGAAGTCCCTAGTATGCCTCTTAAACTAGCTTGTTGATTAATGGATGATTAGTTTCATAATCATGAACATTGGATGTTATTAATAACAAGGTTATATCATTGTGTGAATGATATAATGGACACACCCAATTAAGCGTAGCATAAGATCTCGTCATTAAGTTATTTGCTATAAGCTTTCGATACATAGTTACCTAGTCCTTATGACCATGAGATCATGTAAATCACTTATACCGGAAAGGTACTTTGATTACACCAAACACCCTTTGCGTAAATGGGTGGCTATAAAGGTGGGATTAAGTATCCGGAAAGTATGAGTTGAGGCATATGGATCAATAGTGGGATTTGTCCATCCCGATGACGGATAGATATACTCCGGGCCCTCTCGGTGGAATGTCGTCTAATGTCTTGCAAGCATATGAATAAGTTCATAAGAGACCACATACCACGGTACGAGTAAAGAGTACTTGTCAGGAGACGAGGTTGAACAAGGTATAGAGTGATACCGTAGATCAAACCTCGGACAAGTAAAATATCGCGAGACAAAGGGAATTGGTAATATATGTGAATAGTTCATTCGATCACTAAAGTCATCGTTGAATATGTGGGAGCCATTATGGATCTCCAGATCCCGCTATTGGTTATTGGTCGGAGTGAGTACTCAACCATGTCCGCATAGTTCTCGAGCCGTAGGGTGACACACTTAAAGTTGGATGTTGAAATGGTAGTACTTGAATTATGGAATGGAGTTCGAATATTTGTTGGGAGTCCCGGATGAGATCCGGACATCACGAGGAGTTCCGGAATGGTCCGGAGAATAAGATTCATATATAGGATGTCATTTTATGTGAATAAAATGTCGCGGAAGGTTCTATGGAAGGTTCTAGAAGGTTCTAGAAAAGTCCGGAAGAAACCACCAAGGAAGGTGGAGTCCACAAGGGACTCCACCTCCATGGCCGGCCAGCCCTAGTGGGGGTGGAGTCCCAAGTGGACTCCACCATAGGGGGCCGGCCACCCCCACATGGGAGGTGGGAATCCCACCTTTGGGTGGGAGTCCTAGTTGGGCTAGGTTTGCCCCCTCCTATGGAAGGTTTTGGTTTCGGGTCTTATTCGAAGACTTGGACACCAACACTTGGGATCCACCTATATAATGAGGGGCCAAGGGAGGGGGCCGGCCACCCCAAAGACCATAGCTTGGCCGCCCCCTTGAGTGGCCGGCCACCCCCTCCCAAACCCTAGCTTTGCTCCTCCACTTCATATTGCCCGGTTTGCTTAGCGAAGCTCCGCCGGACTTCTACACCGCCACCGACACCACGCCGTCGTGCTTGTCGGATTCAAGAGGAGCTACTACTTCCGCTGCCCGCTGGAACGGGAGGTGGACGTCGTCTTCATCAACAACCGAACGTGTGGCCGAGTACGGAGGTGCTGCCCGTTCGTGGCGCCGGAACCGATCGTGATCAAGATCTTCTACGCGCTTTTGCAAGCGGCAAGTGAACGTCTACCGCAGCAACAAGAGCCTCATCTTGTAGGCTTTGGAATCTCTTCAAGGGTGAGACTCGATACCCCCTCGTTGCTACCGTCTTCTAGATTGCATCTTGGCTTGGATTGCGTGTTCGCGGTAGGAAAATTTTTGTTTTCTATGCAACGTTATCCTACGG
>NC_061514.1:347157675-347168954 GCF_022539505.1 Lolium rigidum | reverse complement strand
GTGGCCGGCCACCCTCCCAAACCCTAGCTTTGCTCCTCCACTTCATATTGCCCGGTTTGCTTAGCGAAGCTCCGCCGGACTTCTACACCGCCACCGACACCACGCCGTCGTGCTCGTCGGATTCAAGAGGAGCTACTACTTCCGCTGCCCGCCTGGAACGGGAGGTGGACGTCGTCTTCATCAACAACCGAACGTGTGACCGAGTACGGAGGTGCTGCCCGTTCGTGGCGCCGGAACCGATCGTGATCAAGATCTTCTACGCGCTTTGCAAGCGGCAAGTGAACGTCTACCGCAGCAACAAGAGCCTCATCTTGTAGGCTTTGGAATCTCTTCAAGGGTGAGACTCGATACCCCCTCGTTGCTACCGTCTTCTAGATTGCATCTTGGCTTGGATTGCGTGTTCGCGGTAGGAAAATTTTTGTTTTCTATGCAACGTTATCCTACAGTTTATGCTGCCGGGACAGGCAGTTGTGCCCTCCTGTGTGTCAATGGGAGGTGGCTGGGGAGGAGCCTGCTGTGTCGAAGGATATGGCAGGGTCGTCGGCATTGTCTGCGCGAAAGACGGAGGGGCCTGCACGGTGGACGGTGACTGCGCGCGCGCGGCCGACATATCGTCGAACAGGTTGCGTGCACCGGACGTCGCAGCCTGCTCCCGGGTTCTTCGGGCCTTTGGAGTTCGCCGGCGCACGGTTCGGGTCAATGGACGAAGGTGACGGCCCCGTCATGGACTCGCCCACCTCCGGTGACCCATCCCGTGACCGGTACGCTCTGCCGCCCATGCGCCCCCATTTCGTGCCCAAATAGGGCAGTCGGTGGGGCAGCTTGACCTTGGAGGAAGGGGCCGGGTCACGGAGGAGGCCGAGCTCCCCACCGAGGCCGCGCCGGTGCCGGGGATGATCATGTGCTGGCCGAGCGCCGGGTGGCCGTAAAATAGCATGGCCTCGCTCGCTCTTGAAGGAGAGTGCTCTTCGCCTCCGTCTCGGAGTTGGAGAAGCCGCTCCGCCGCCCGCTGCCGCTCCGGCTCGGCAGCGGTTTCCCTCTTCCGTTGGTCCGGCCGCCCGCGCCGGTCGGCCCTCTTCCTGCTCTCGAGCTTCCTCGCTCCGGGGTGAGCTCGGCCTTCGCCTTCTTCGTCGGCGGCCCGGTGGGGAGCTCGGCCACCGCCGGTCCGGAGCCGCCTCCACGGCGAGAGCGGCAACGGCCGCGGGTGCCTCCTCTTCGATGGTGGCGGTGGTGTCGGTGGCGGCGGCGGCCGCTTCGTCGGCCATCTCTAGGTTTTGGGAGTACAGGTGGAGTGTTTTCTGTTTTGGGAGGCGGACAGGCGGGCCGGGGGCGGACAAGGGAGGACGCGAGCGACCAGCCTTTCGCGTCCGCGGCCACGCAAACTCGTCCAAGATTTGGGCCGGGTTTGGGTCGTCCCGGACGCCGCGGCCATCCGTTTTAGGGATGGGTCCGCGCGCTGGGCCGCGGTTTTGTCCGTTTCGACCCATCCGGACGCGCGGGCGCGGGATGGGTCGCCCGGTTGGAGATGCCCTAAGCAACCCCGTCTCTGGGTCGAGGGCGGCCGCCGCCGGAACTAACGCGCCGTGTGCGTCGAAGGCGACCGCCGCCGCCACCACCGGATCACCCCGATCCTACATCGCCGGCGAGCGACGCCGCCACCAGGTCGGCCATGTCCTCTATTGCGGGCGACCGCAGCCGCCAGCAGATCGGGCTAGTCCTGCATCGCCGGCGAGCTACGCCGCTACCATGTCGGCAACGCCACTACATCGAGGCCGCCACCAGTTCTACGCCGCCGCAACATCCAGAGACGCCGCCAGGTACGTCCACCCGAAGCATCCTAGTTTTTCGGCAGCTTACTCCACAAAATGCGCCGCTGGGCTGCTCTCGTCGTGAACTCCGGCGAGCACCAGCTTGGAATACCACAAGCATCACTCTGGACCCCCATGAGCACAAGGTTGATGCAAAAATCGAGCTGATGGTCACGGCTGCAAGTTCAATGCTGAACTGCTACCGTCCTTGTACTGAACTGTTGCCTGATTGGAGTTCACTATATTTGGAAGAAAGTTCATGTCTACATTGATTTTTCGTTGCAGTTGCAGCTTAGTTTTTTTGTAATTTTATCCGCCCAGTGCAATTAGTGATGAAGTACTAAGGGCGCTCGAAGTGAACCATTCTGTTCACACATAGTGTCACTGATATAAATAAGTAGCACAATCTGGAGTGGAAACAAGGCTGATTGCACATAGGGAAGGAAAATCTTCATTCTTTCTTTGACCGTTTTACTACAGTTGTACTTATACAGCAGGTGTTAAAATCAAATAGTTTACTGAGGTTCTGGAGCACTGGACACAGCACAAAAGCGACATGAAACACTGACCACTTGAACATTTTCAAGTTGGAAATAAAGTGACTAAACTATGCAACACCAAATTATAGTGAGTGTGGTTCACAGCATCCATTTAATTCATATACTCCCTCCGACCAAACGATGGAGATAACGAGCCATTGCTCAGCTGTTCCTGAACAATTTGAGATGCAAGAGTAGATAGGTTTCTGAAACACAAAATTTTCAGAGACCTTGGCACGGTCACTGGTGGGTTTGGTTTGGTATTGCTGTCCAAGGGGTTTCCTGAAGCTCAGCATAGACAAAGGTTGTCCAAGAGTATTCCTGAAGCTCAGCATATACAAGGCTGTCCAAGGGCTTTCCTGAAGTTCAGCATAGACAGGGTAGCCTAGAGGTGTTCTGTAGCTGCCAGTATATGTGAATCCACATATTTACTCTGTTGCACATTCTATCTATGATGATGCATACTAGTAGTATATAGCCTGGGCACATGCATGGACTAAATTTTTTATTGATTTGGAATGGTCACACACAACCACACCCTTAATTGCACGTTGCTATTCTTCATGTATGGAGTAACCACGTCATGCTATTTTCAGAACAAATGTACGCGGTGTAGAAATCAAACCATGTATAGTATTTAACAAACTTTTTAAACTTGATGGAAAATGAAACTAGACTTGTTCATCAAATTTATGTGCTGCTGAATTATTGTGCGCATACTCATTTGATGAAGTTGTCAAAATTGAAGCTTTAGCCTTGTGGTATCTTGATGCCATGAATTGCACCTGAATATGATACTGTTGCTTTTGTAGATGATGTCATGCCTTCAGATGTTATCTTGATGCCATGAATTTTCATGCTTGGTGAATTTATGAGAGTGAAACAACAAATCCATTTTACTGATTGTTGTTTATCCACAACGCCATCTTTATCTGTAAGACATTAGTTTATTTGACTAGTAAGATGAATCTTATTTTTACAATTGTGATTTTCAGACATGGATGGTCAAGGCGCTAGCGAGGAGTGTGAAGAGTATCGCCTCATGCTTAGTAAGACCTTCAGAAGTGAGGATGAAGGATATGAGTTCTCTAACGATTATGCAAAGGTCAAAGGGTTCAGTATTAGGAAGGAGGAGGTGAAATATTTGCCAGGCACACACCTGGTTCAGATGGACGATGCAAGCTAAAGATGGTTTCGAACCTGAGGGAAATAACAGTAGACACATTTGGTCTGAACAGGTATGGATAATGTCGAGTCGCTACTTAACCCTGACAAAGCCTATGCGAGCCCACAAGTTCTTACTAATAGAAATCATCATCTTTCCGCTCAAGTTGGTGGGACTAGAAGGAATAGTACTCAGCTTGGTACCATCTCTACTCAGAGGGTTTTGCTGACTAGTGGAAGGACCCGAAGGAACCGGTAACTAACTGAAAAAAACTGAATAACAAGTTGTAAGGGAGACAGATATCTGACCTATTTGTAACCGGTGGTCTAGGTGTCCGTCGGTTGAGTTCTTGTATCTGAGTATGACTAGTTTGTTTCCTATTACCTTTGCGGTGCTGTGGTTTCTCATTGTTTTGTGACCCTGGTTGATGTAAATGCCAGTTTTACTTTTACCTAATGAAGAGCTCGTTTTGATTATTACAGTTCCAGAAGCCCAATGCTTAGATGATGTTTGGATCTTTACCATTCTGCTTCTGATGTGGATCTGCATGTCCTCACTTACCAATAGTACTTGAAGTTCCAGTAGCGCGATGCTTGTTCCAACTCCTAAAACTACTTTCTTGTTTCTGTTTTTTTTTTATTTTTTTTGGAATTTAACAGTGCAGATCGGTACTGTCTTGTGCTTTCTAGCAATCAGTGTACGAGAAAGAAATAAAAACGCTCATATCTCTTAGCTCTCCTATTTTTTTCTTGAATACCATACTATATTTTCCTGTTTTGGTATGGTACAAAATCTTGAAACTCAAAGATGTCATTTATCTACTTGAGAGAAGCCTTCTTCGAGCAGAAAAAGTAATGCCGATAAAATTCCGGTTGGTAAAAGCTCCATACTTTTCCAGTTGGTCATAACTTCGCATCAGTTTGGTTCAGAACTTCGCATTAGTTTGGTGATCTTACGCTCGGTTAAAACCGGAATGATAAATTGAACAATTAAAAAAGTAGGATAAAGAGTATTCTGAATCAAGCAACATAACTAACTTAGCTGCCAGATTGCATTCAGTTACCACTGAAGAAGCTAAGTTGGCCATGGCTGCACATAAATTTATCTAAACGGCATGTAGACTAATTATTCCGCACATCGAATATGGTTGGTATAGCGCTTCATGAAACGTCATACTTCAGTAGTAAGGCCTCTAGCGGGTTGGCCGACGGAATCTGGGAACTCTCCTGAAAGGGCACAAAGAAGATGAGAGTTACAAAGGAACATACAATTGGACATCTACGTTGTACAAAGGCTGCAAAACTCACTCATAACCACCGTAAGGTGGAAAATACGGTAACCCATATGATCTATAATGGTATCCATGGTATGGATTAAATGCTCTGCGTGGTGGATGCTGCTTCATCCGAGGGACATTGGTACTCTTTGCTGAAACCTGTTGAGCAGAGTGAAGGTTGAGTTAATTCAAGAGCAAGACGAGGTACTGGAAACTTGAGGCTCAATGAAAGTCTGCTGAATAATTCTAACCATGATCTGACGACCATGCAGTTCAGATTCATTCATATTAAGAGCCTCTTGAACTGCAAGATGGTGCGCCCTATGATTGTCAATACCGGTGCAGCATATTATGTTGGGTGTTAAACAGAAGAGGCGTAAGGGAGGTTGGGCGGTGAACTGCACCTCCTGGTTGTAGCCTACTTTCAGAAATAGCTCACAGACTTTGCGCTCTGTTCTTGCTTTAAAGCCGACTCCAACAAGATTGAGAAACTGGAAAATTTTGGCCTCCATTGCAACAATAGAAGTTCTTCGAAGGCTGTTGACTCTCATATGTTTTATAGCAGCTGGACCTGCATCTCCTTAAGTCAATAGCTCTTTCCGCTCATCCATTTCACATTAAGTCATGCCCCTTCCTTGATGCAGGTTATAACTTAAAGAAGAATGAACAATGAAAGGTTTGAATCTCACATGCAATGTACAAGCAAAAAAGGTAAGATCATTTAGCTGGTAGTTGGACTATACATTTTATTGCAGATTATACCAGACAGATTTATTTTTCTTTGGGCGTGTATTTCCCACTTTGCACACAATATAACTGCCATTTTTCTCATTTGGGTTTATTTCAGCCTTTTTGTTAGCTTTGTTGAACCAAAATGCATCAAAACAAATACTTAGCTACTTGAAACATGTTGTATCTTATTGTGAGACTGATTATTTGCTCCATTTATGCATCTTGCTGTGAGACTATTTCTTTTACAGCTGGTATTGTGAAACTGATTATTTGCTTCATGTTTTGACTATGTCTGGATGGACATTTAGATTCTGTCATGTCACCAAGAGAACGATATTATGTTCATATGAAAGTGATTACCTGTCTATAGTACGTGGGTTTACGTGTAAGATTTGAAGTTATAAGAGCATATCATAGTTGTTCATCATCATAACTTGTTGTTTGTTTTAATATAAGATGATACATGAAACTTGTATAATAAAGAAGGTGCAAATCATCTTTGTTCAAGTGCCACCAGAAGGCATGAGATTCACAAAGACATTGATGGTTAATTTGATATATTTTTACTAATGGGAATATAATTTGCTTTTGCAGAATTTATATTAGTGACGCGCGCATTGCGCATGCAAGATTATTAGTACTTACATAATATGCAATCTGAATTCATTCCTCAAAAACCTAATCAACTGTTTTGGGAGCAAAGTGTGAGTCTAACTTGCTGCCTAATCCTATGTTGTCCTTGATCTCAAATTGTCAAGTAACCCAACAGATAGAAACTATAGGAAACTTTGGTAGGCCTGGAACTCTAGAACTAGTGCAATTAGGCCATTCGGATCCAAATTGACAAGCTGTTGATGTGTATGCTTTATGTGCTAATGGAAAACTGGCACCACAAAGTCACTTACATGGAGCAGCACGCAGACAAGAACATGGACGCGCCGGCGACCACCCAAACACGCGCCCGGACGATAGCCACCGCCAAGACGACATGAGCGGCTCGCCGCGATGATAGCCAGGCAGCGTTCACGGAACTGCCTGGTGGGCTTGGCCTTGGCGAGCGAAGAGGACGACGCCATCGATCTTGGATCCACATGGGGCCAACGCCGCCGCCGGAACAGTAATGGGACGGGGACAGCGGACGGTGGACGGGGGTAGATGGGCGCACGGGTGATGCAGGCCGTGCGGGAGGGCGTCGCTAGCGCCAGGTTCGTCAAGGACATGGCGCATCAGCAGTCGGCCTCGTCCATGGCGAGGACTACCAGGACGCCGACAGTTGGCGCAGACGATGGAGTCGGGGGTTGGGACGGGAGGCAGAGATCCTCCATGGCGATGGTGAGGAAGCTGGCCGAGGAGTCGCTGCACACCATCGTCTTTCTCTCCATCTGGGGCGGTGGCGCCGGAGTTGGGGAATGGAGAGAACGGCGGCGGAACGTCTCGCAGCAAAGTCACGGAAGAACGAGCAATCTCCACCCTGTGTTCGGCAGAACATGGGGACTGGACCAGTCTACTGGGCTAGGTCCGTCTATTGGGCCAGGCCCATCTTCTTCTTTTTTATCTATATGCGAAAATTTGCTCAGGTATGTAACATACCTCTCAACTTTTGGACTGTGGTATGAAAGTATTTGAGCCATCGGATGAACGAAAATTAATGGCTATTATTCATTTGAGGGTACCACAAAAGAACTCCAGTTTAAACATGCCCGGTAGAGAAGCGGGTATCTGGTTACATACAAACTCGCATTTACTTTCACCTTCTAGGCACACGGTGAATTAATTTATCCCACACATAAACACCTTGGTGTATAGTAGGTAGATACAAATCTACATCACTAAAACTAAAAACTTGCAACACGTGTTGTGCGAAATGGCAAAGTGAAGCTAATCCTTAATGGAAATTCCAAACAGAATGAAGTTGATTAAATTTGTCTAAACTAAGTACAAAGTTGAACATGAAATTGAGAAGCTACGAGTTAACGAAACTCAGAATCGATTGCCGAAATGAAATCAGATCGCCGAATAATATTTCTTTCATATAGACCTCATCATAAAATGGTGAACTGATAAACTATAAGATCAAGAGCCAAGTGAGATGTTGAGCTACACATTAGGCAACCTACCTTACGCGGCGCTCCAATGAGGCGAGGCAACAAAATTGTTAAAAAAACATAGCATGTGTGAACGTCACTAGTATAAGACGACCTACTTCATACACTGGTAGAAAAACAGGCTTCCGGGAAGCCCCATTAGTCGCGAAGCTATAGGAACCGCGACTAATGGGGTCTTTAGTCGCGGTTCGTGTGGCGAACCGCGACCAAAGGCCTGGGCCCAGGGCGCACGGTGGCCACCGGGTGCACGTGGGGCTTAAGTCGCGGTTGGCCAGGCCAACCGCGACTAACAGTGCCCGAAGGCCTTTAGTCGCGGTTGGCCAGGCCAACCGGGACTAAAGCCCCTCCCATATATATACCCATCCAAGCAGCCAACACTTAGCCATTTGGAGCCATTCTCTTCACAAACTTCACAAGTGAGTGTTAGGTTTGCTTTTGGTTCCTCTTATGCACATAAGGTGTTTGATGAAATGCCCCAAGAGCATGAAACAAACATGATATGAAGTGTTGGAGCCACACTTGAGCTTTCTCATTTATTTTTTCCTCCTCGATCGCGGTTAGCAACTTGAACCTTTGATGTGTCATTGATAAAATATGCATGTGTGTGTAGTTCATTGTTTAATTTATATTGTTTGTAGCTAGTTAGTTTAACAAATGCATGATGGTTAATTATATATTTTATATTATAATAATGCAGATGAATCGGCAATGGATGTACTGGTAACCGACTCTTCGGCGAGTTCAGCACGGGTTTGAAAGATTTCCTCGTAGTGGCTAATGCGAACAAGCAGGGGGGTTTTGTTATCTGTCCATGTGTTAACTGTAAGAATCAGAAGGGTTACTCTTCCTCAAGAGATGTTCACATGCACCTGCTTCGGCACGGTTTCATGCCAAGTGATACGTCTCCGACGTATCGATAATTTCTTATGTTCTATGCCATATTATTGATGATACCTACATGTTTTATGCACACTTTATGTCATATTCACGCATTTTCTGGAACTAACCTATTAACAAGATGCCGAAGTGCCGCTGTCATTTTCTCGCTGTTTTTGGTTTCAGAAATCCTAGTAACGAAATATTCTCGGAATTGGACGAAATCAAGACCCAGGGGCCTATTTTGCCACGAACCTTCCAGAAGACCGAAGAGCATACGAAGTGGGGCCACGAGGTGGCCAGACCACAAGGCGGTGCGGCCAAGGGGGGGCCCGCGCCGCCCTGTGGTGTGGGCCCCTCGTCAGCCCTCCGACTCTGCCCTTCCGCCTACTTAAAGCCTCCTTCGTGAAACCCCTGATGCGAAAAACCACGATACGGAAAACCTTCCAGAGCCGCCGCCATCGCGAAGCCAAGATCTGGGGGACAGGAGTCTCTGTTCCGGCACGCCGCCGGAACGGGGAAGTGCCCCCGGAAGGCTTCTCCATCGACACCGCTGCCATCTCCACCGCCATCTTCACCACCATCGCTGCCTCCATGATGAGGAGGGAGTAGTTCTCCATCAAGGCTCGGGGCCGTACCGGTAGCTATGTGGTTCATCTCTCTCCTATGTACTTCAATACAATAATCTCATGAGCTGCCTTACATGATTGAGATTCATATGATGATGCTTGTAATCTAGATGTCATTATGCTAGTCAAGTGAATTTTACTCATGTGATCTCCGGAGACTCCTTGTCCCACGTGTGTAAAGGTGACAGTGTGTGCACCGTGTGGGTCTCTTAGGCTATATTTCACGTAATACTTATTCACCGTTATGAATGGCATAGTGAAGTGCTTATTTATATCTCTTTATGATTGCAATGTATTTTGTATCACAATTTATCTATGTGCTACTCTAGCAATGTTATTAAAGTAGTTTTATTCCTCCCGCACGGTGTAATGGTGACAGTGTGTGCATCCGTGTTAGTACTTGGTTTATGCTATGATTATGATCTCTTGTAGATTATGAAGTTAACTATTGCTATGATAGTATTGATGTGTATTATTCCTCCTACATAGCATGAAGGTGACAGTGTGCATGCTATGTTAGTACTTGGTTTAGTCGAATTGATCTTTCATGCGCTCTAAGGTTATTTAAATATGAACATTGAATTGTGGAGCTTGTTAACTCCGGCATTGAGGGTTAGTGTAATCCAACGCAATGTGTTCATCATCCAACAAGAGTGTAGAGTATGCATTTATCTATTCTGTTATGTGATCAATGTTGAGAGTGTCCACTAGTGAAAGTGTAATCCCTAGGCCTTGTTCCTAAATACTGCTATCGCCGCTTGTTTACTGTTTTATCGCGTTACTACTGCTGCGTTACTACCGCTGCGTTACTATCGCTTGTTTACTCGTCCCGGGCAAAGCACTTTTCCGGTGCCGTTGCTACTACTTATTCATACCACCTGTATTTCACTATCTCTTCGTCGAACTAGTACACCTATTAGGTGTGTTGGGGACACAAGAGACTTCTTGCTTTGTGGTTGCAGTGGTTGCATGAGAGGGATATCTTTGACCTCTTCCTCCCCGAGTTCGATAAACCTTGGGTGATCCACTTAAGGGAAACTTGCCGCTGTTCTAAAAACCTCTCGCTCTTGGAGGCCCAACACTGTCTACAAGAATAGAAGCACCCGTAGACATCAAGCACTTTTCTCGGCGCCGTTGTCGGGGAGGAAAGGTAAAAAGGCACTCATACTCCGGTTCCGTGTAACAAGTACTTTTCTGGCGCCATTGTGTTTGTGCTCGAAGCTATTTCCTTTAGATCTTGCAATTGCATCTTTTTGTTTTCTTGTTTACACTAGTTTGGCATAATGGACAACAATGAGCTTCTTATTCTATTTCCTGATTTAAAACATGGATTGTTTGATGCGAAAATTAAAAAACCTATGGAATCTTATTTGCATGCTGGTAGTAATATTAGTATGAACGCTTTGAACACCATTGTTGATAATAATGTAGAAAGTTCTAAGCTTGGGGAAGCTGGTTTTCATGATCTTTTTAGTCCCCCAAGCATTGAGGAGAAAATTTTGTTTGATGATACTTTGCCTCCTATTTATGATGACTATAATAGTGGTCTTTTGGTACAACCTACTATGGAGAGTGAATTTTATAATGATTATACTATGCCTCCTACACTTGATGAGAATAATAATGATAGCTACTTTGTTGAATTTGCTCCCACTACAACTAATAAAATTGATTATGCTTATGTGGAGAGTAATAATTTTATGCATGAGACTCATGATAAGAATGCTTTATGTGATAGTTATATTGTTGAGTTTGCTCATGTTGCTACTGAAAGTTATTATGAGAGAGGAAAATATGGTTGTAGAAATTTTCATGTTACCAAAATGCCTCTCTATATGCTGAAATTTTTGAAGCTACACTTGTTTTATCTTCCTATGCTTGTTACTTTGCTCTTCATGAACTTGTTTATTTACAAGATTCCTATGCATAGGAAGCATGTTAGACTTAAATGTGCTTTGAATTTGCCTCTTGATGCTCTCTTTTGCTTCAAATACTATTTCTTGCGAGTGCATCATTAAAACCGCTGAGCCCATCTTAACGGCTATAAAGAAAGAACTTCTTGGGAGATAACCCATGTGTTATTTTGCTACAGTACTTTGTTTTATATTTGTGTCTTGGAAGTTGTTTACTACTGTAGCAACCTCTCTTT
>NC_061514.1:347050257-347157575 GCF_022539505.1 Lolium rigidum | reverse complement strand
AGAACAATGCTAACCCTAACACATCTAATGATAACTACGTTGCTCGCCATCAAAAGCGCTTCGGTACGAGCAACGCATGAACAACGTGGGGCTTGTCTTGCCTAGATCGCAAGATGCGATCTAGGCGCATGTCACTACCTGATAGAAACCCTCGAGACGAAGGAGTTGGCGATGCGCCGAGATTGGTTTGTTTTGGGGTTGAACGTGAGTTGTTGTTTATTCCATAAACCCTAGGTACATATTTATAGTCCATGGGACTTTCTAATGAGGGCGTGCACTAAGAACGTGCACGAGATAAACTCTAACTTCTAAACCGATAACAATCTATTATATTAAGATACACGGGCTAACTAGCCCAAATTCTCCGTGCAAGGCCGCTTCATATATCTTCCATATGTAATCTTCCAAGCCCATGTTGATCGCGGCCCACCTCCTGATTTAGCCAAAATCTGGTGATAACAAAATGATAGAGATTGTAACCTACAGGGGGTGAATATGCTCTACAAATTTTCTTTGTAATCTCTTGCAATTTTAGGCTTTGTGGATTAGTAAATATGCATAATGCAAACTAGGTGAGGCAAGCTAGCTGATGATATAAGGTACTTCAAACACAAAGCTATCACAAATATAAACAACACAAGCAAATAGATCAGTTAAAAATAACCGAAGCACCCGGAGACGAAGATGTAGTGTTCCCTTCCTCGGAAGGAATGTACATCATGTTGGAGAGGTGTGAGATCCCACGATGGATTTTCCAATGCCACAAAGTCTCACCTTCTTCTCCGGAGCATATCCCACGAAGGAATAGCTCACTCACTTGCGCTGGACTTTAAGATAGTCTCCAAACCCTCACAAATTTCTTCTTGAAGCAAATCCACAACCTGGATGCTTTCGAGTGACCCTGCCGCTTAGGGATTTTCACAAACCCAAGAGTAACAGGGTTACATGATAAACTCAAGGGGGAATTAAGTTTGGCTCGGTGGAAACGTAGATCGAGACCTTCTCTTGCTTTCTACCAAAGATATTTTGCTTTGGTTGGGTAGAATGGGAGATCCTCAAGAAATTGTGTTTCAACATTGGTGTGTGACAAAGAGAGTACAAGGATATGATATGAATTGTTGACCTAACCTTCTCAAACTGAAAGAAGAGCTATTTATAGCTAGGGGTAGAAACTAGCCGTTTTGCACAAGTCCCAGCGAAGGAAACTAGCAGTAAATCAGAAGGGCCGAGCCACAAACCGGTTGAACCGGCGACCAGATCGGCCGGTCGGGCCGTGCACCGAACGAACTGGCGGGCCGGCCGAGAGCCAGCGTCTAGGCTGGACCAGCCAGCAGTTGCCGGACTGCAGCCTAAAAGGCTTGCGGTAAGACGTTCTGGCGGTCACCGGCATGGCCCCAGCGCCCAAGCGGTCAGTCCAGCGTGCGGCCGGTCCCGCCAGTTTCACTTTTGATTTCTCTAATTAAAGGCTTCATAAAATGTCTTTTTCTCCTCCGAGCAATCTCTCCTCGGATTTTGTGTGATGGTATATGTGTGGTGGGATGTGTTTAGGATATAGACAATATTCCCATCAACCTCATCGAGGCCACCCCTCTTAATATTATGGTGTTTCCTATGACTCAAATATAAATCAAGAGAAAAGCAAACGAAACACCCGCACTTCTCTTGAACGACGATTGGAGGGTCTCAAACCATCATCCTTTATCACATTGTATTGAAGCCTAAGAAATCACTTAGACATAAACATTAGTTCACACACTAGGTAGGATGTCATCATTAGCCAAAACAAAGGGTAAGGGTAAAATACATAGGCCGGCCCGGGAGGGGGACTGGAGGGGCGGCCCCCATAGGTCACCAAGGCCAAGGGGGGGGGGCAGGTACCTTGTACATGCGACTGAGGAGCAGATTTCGTGCCGCTGTTGGAGCATGTTTTTTATTCTTATTTTTTTTAGATTGTGCCATTGGAGCAGGTGTGGAAGGTTTTCTCTCGTGAGGTTGAGGAAGAGGATCAACGGTCACGTGCCAATTCCTAGTGGATTTGGACGCAGGCTTTCTTTTTTCTTTGGGATTTTTTCTCCCTTGGATATCTACTAGAGGAATACAGGATTCACATATTTAAGTGGGTCATCCCTTAACTAAAAAAAATGTGGGTTATACCTCAAAAAAAGGGGTGCGCGCTTTGACCATGGGATAGCAACACACCATCAATGCAATTCTTTCACTAAAATAAATTAACGCATTTTTGTAGCAACAAATCAACATTTCATCTCTAATTGTTACCAAAGGTACACGCCTAGATGAGAACTTAATTTTTAGGAATACCGTCAATTATTATTTTTACATAGATACATAGACTAAATTTCTATGAATGTATTTTTTTTATACAAATATATATAGTAGTTTCAAAAAATATGATTTTGTTCTTTGCATTTGGATTTCTTGTGCACGTGAAAGATAAAAGAAACATAATTTTATGAAAATTTACATGTACATACTAGACAACATTTTGTACTCGTATATTTTTCTTTCATATTTTTTTGAAGTGAAAAGGTTGAAGCTTTTGAATTTTTAAATATCACCCCTGGAGTTTTAGCTTATCCGCAACAACAAAATTCAGAATATCGTGCAGAGTAGATATTATAATCGGTAGAGATGATATTGATATATGTTCGTAAGTGTTTTTGCATGTAAGTATGTTGGAAGTTATTAGACACAACATTTATATATTTTGTGGTAACAATGGTAACAACATCTATGGCCCCTTAAATGCCACAATATATTATGTATACCTATACTGAGTCGTGCTACCCGTAATTACGTCGCGTAAATTCTGTCTTACTTTATAGTCGAGTAGAACATAAGAACAAATATACATGATTTTTTTTACTTGACATACAAAAATATGACGTAAAATGCGTATTTTTGGTGTATTTTACACTATAGTGACTCATACAATGAGTGTTTTATGTCGAACCTTTTGTTGTGAACCAATATGTACGTAATTATTTGTATACAACAACATAATTCGATGGATATAATAACATAAAATTATGTTGGGTGCAAAATAAATTTTCTACACCCTGAGAATCAAATAGCATTTCTAATACCTATATTAGTAATAATGTGACATTTGTATTAAGTTTCGCCCCGAGCACCTGGAATGTCAGGACCGGCCTTGAACATATGTGATAGCAAATTAGCATATTATGAAGCTATATTTAAAGATGAACCTAAGGATACTAATTTCATGTCATTAGGACTCCTTTGATTTATAGGATAGGAAACTTATAGGGAAAGGAAAAAAACATAGGATTAGTATGTCATGTCTAGTTGAATCCTATAGAAAGATGAGTTCTCTTTCATTGTGTCATTCCATGAGGTATGACCTGATGTTCTTTTCCTACAGGATTTGCACTACAAGATTTCTATAGGATTTTTTGCTATAAGATATGTTCCTATGAATCAAACAAGTAGTGTAAGAAAAAATCCTATAAGATCTAAATCATACATAATTTCTACGCAATTCGTATGAATCAAAGGAATCCTTAGTGTTGCTGATATTTTCTTGAAAATTGGTAATTTTTTAAAAAGATTAATTTAGGACAAAATTTCAACATACACTTGCACACGAATCCACCTAGTATCAAAATTTTGCAAGCTTGTCGATCAAGAAATGTTTATATGTTGTTACACCTACAAGCCATAACACAGAGAGGAACACGTAAACGTGCACACGTGGAAAAAAAGAGTGCGGAACGCACCGTCCCATGCGCAGGCCGGATCAGATGTGACATTAACTCGAGGTTAAAATCCAGCTAAGTAGGTAGCTAGTAGTACTGGCCGCACGGCGGCACTAGCTAGCAAGAAGGGGTCGATCCTGAACACGGCCGTCTCCGGAGTCGGCGCGCTCACGACCTTGAGGAAGGAGTAGCCGCGCGCCATCTTGAACTGCCCTGTGCCTGCTGCCGACGACGGCGCCCTCCACCGTTTTTTTAATTAAAGACCAAAAGGCCCGACGTTAACCGCTCTGGCGATAATGGGGGCGCCCTAGGTTGCGACCGCCGCCGGCGGCCGCGGCTGCCTTTTCCGGTGGCTGGCTAGGCTGCGCCAGCTTTAGTCCCCGCTCAGGGTTCCCTTCCTCCCCTCGGACGTCGTCCGGCGGCGAGTTTTCGTCCCGATAAGGTTTAAAGTTCTTGAGTTGCTCCCTGTGATTGGCAGATGTGATCTGCAGTTTTGGTTTAATACGTGTTCTTGCGGTGTGTGCTGCAACTTCGTTTGGTCGGTGTGTTTGGTGGCGCGATCTACAGAGAGGTTGGAATTGGAACGATCAGGTTCCCTGTTCACAGATCGGTTGGCTTGTTTGGCCAGACCTTGAAGATCAGCTCTACCTTGTCCAGGTTAGATTAGGAGAGAAGACGATCAGTTATACGTCTTGAAGATCAGTCCTGCTGGAGGTTAAAGGAATTGCTGAGCTGAGTACGGATAACAATGAATTGGCTTTGCTGGAACTGCCGTGGCATAGGAAATCCCAGGACAGTTCACGAGCTTTCAATCTTACTACGGACACATGGTTTCCAACTGGTGTTTCTCTCGGAAACTAGGCAACAAAGTGATCGCGTTCGTCGTTTACGTAATCGGTTGGGTTTGAGAGGATTCACCGGTGTTGATAGTATGGGTATGAGTGGTGGTCTGGCTCTATTTTGGCATGAATCTATTCATGTGGATATTCTGGACAAGAATGAGAGGTTTATTGACACCAACATTCGGTTGTCAGCGGGCGAACCATTACTCCATGTTACTTTCGTCTATGGCGAGCCCCGTACTGAGAATCGCCATCGTATGTGGTAAGGATGGCAATGGAGCGGGTTTGGACGGATATAGGAAAACCAGATCCATGCCCAAATCCATCAGCCTCACTCTGCCCCGCCCACGAAAGTATCCATGGGCATGGATGTCGCCCCAAATCCAAATCTGATGGATACCTGGATATCCATGCCCATAAAATTTGTGTACCATTTCAGCAATATTTCACTTGCATTTCATCAATAATAAGCTAACATGAATATTTTGGCAGCATTTCGACATTAGTTCAGTAGCATTTGAGCCGTAATTATGTTGAAAATTCATAGGAATATCAAAGCAACAATATATCTCATTACCGAGGAGGCGGAGCAATCAACGAAGATCCACAGTCAATGCGGCCGGCGGAAGCTCTACCAGCACAAGGCGGTTCCGTGATTATTTAGAGTACAAAATCATTAAGGCTTAAATTAAGGGTTTGGTGATTTCGGCCTAAAAAGGACAACCAATCATAGGTAAAATCGCATGTCAGTTGGATATCCATCGAATATCCATGGAGCAAAAGCTCTGCCCGTGCCCGCTCCATGAATTATCGGATATCCGTCCCATGAAATCCGTGGACACAACCAACCCTCCATACCCGTGCCCGGTGGATCGAATATCCGTGGATACCCGGATCCGTGGATAAAATTGCCATCGTGAGTATGTGGTCTCACCTTGCTAGGCTTCGGAGTTCGTCGTCCCTCCCTTGGGTCGTCTTGGGTGATTTTAACGAAGCTTTATGGCAGTATGAACATTTTTCGAGATGTCAACGAGCTGAATCTCAGATGGCAGCCTTCCGAAACTGTTTGCAAGTTTGTGAACTTAACGATATTGGCTTTTCTGGTTTACCTTATACTTATGACAATAAGCAAGCCGGTCAGCGCAATGTGCGTGTCCGTCTGGATCGAGTGGTGGCGGACAACAGTTGGAGAGATATTTACTCCGTGTCAAAGGTTGTTCATTTGGTGTCGCCATGTTCTGATCATGCGCCGATCTGGCTATCTTTGGAGAAAGAAGTTCTACCGTTTCAGCGTGCTACAACTAACATGCATTATGAAATATTTTGGGAACGTGATCCAGCCATGAAGGAAATTATCGATAGTGCTTGGAGAGGTATGGGTTCATTCTCGGACCTGGGTTCGGTCAGTTCAGGCATGCAAAGTATGCTACAACAGCTGCATGCATGGGGCCGAAAGAAATTTGGAAATGTAACTAGGGAGCTAGCTCGCCTACGTGACAAACTGAAAAGGTTGCATGAAACTAATGCACCGAGAGAGGAAATTAGAGCAACCACTGATTATATGAATGAAGTTTTATACAGAGAAGAGATGCTTTGGTTGCAGCGATCACGGGTCGACTGGCTTAAAGAAGGTGACCGCAACACAAAATTATTTCACCAAAAGGCAGTGTGGCGTGCACGGCGTAACAAAATTTCTAAGTTGCGAGATGATGATGGTGTGGAACAAATTGTTCCCACGAAAATGCAACGGATGGCTGTCTCTTATTTCAAATCTTTATACACGAGAGATCCCTCTCTGAATCATGAGGGAATTACCTCTTTGATTCCAGAGCAGGTGACAGAAAAGATGAATATAGCATTATGTAAAGATTTTACTGATGAAGAAATCTCTGACGCTGTCTTCCAGATTGGCCCCATCAAGGCCCCAGGACCGGATGGTCTGCCGGCGCGGTTCTATCAGCGTAATTGGGACTTACTCAAATCTGATATTGTTAAGGCGGTGAAGATATTTTTTATAACAGGTACAATGCCTGGCGGAGTTAATGATACCTCTATTATTCTTATTCCGAAGATCGACGACCCATTGGAGTTAAAGGATTTTCGGCCAATTGGGTTATGTAATGTACTTTACAAAGTGGTGTCTAAGTGCTTGGTTAATAGGTTGCGGCCTCTTCTTGGTGATATTATCTCGGAAAATCAAAGCGCTTTTATTCCAGGCAGATTGATCACGGATAATGCTCTCTTGGCTTTTGAGTGTTTACATTTTATGGAACACGGTACAAATCCTAATTCCTCTTTTTGTGCTTATAAACTAGATTTATCTAAAGCATATGATAGAGTTGATTGGTCATTCTTGGAGTCTACAATGCATAAAATGGGGTTCTCTCATCTGTGGGTACAATGGATTATGGCATGTGTTACCACGGTGAGATATTCACTCAAATTCAACGGAACCTTATTGGAAGCATTTTCTCCTACACGGGGGTTAAGACAGGGAGATCCTCTTTCTCCGTTCTTGTTCCTTTTTGTTGCGGATGGTTTATCAGCCCTATTGAAAAATGAGGTGGATCAAAACAACATCTCTCCAATAAAGGTATGTCGTAGAGCACCAGGGATCTCTCACTTATTATTTGCAGACGATACCTTGTTGTTCTTTAGAGCAACGAAAATGGAAGCCGATCGTATCAAGAACAGTCTAAACATCTATGCGGCAGGTACAGGGCAGTTGCTGAATCCTGCTAAGTGCTCTATTATTTTTAGTGTTGCATGTCCAGATGATGACCAGGAGGCCATCCGTGGCATCCTTCAAGTGCAACGTGAAGAGTTTGAAGATAAATACTTGGGCTTACCCACGCCAGATGGGCGTATGCACAAAGGCCGTTTTGAAAATCTGCAAGCTCGATTGTGTAAACATCTGATGTTGTGGGGAGATAGTTTGTGCTCACAAAGTGCTCGTGAGGTTCTGATCAAGGCTATTGCACAGGCAATCCCTGCTTATGTAATGGGAGTGTTTAAACTGCCTGCATCCGTATGTGATGATCTCACAAAATTGATTCGCGACTATTGGTGGGGAGTGGAAAGAGGCAAACGTAAAACACATTGGGTGAGTTGGACTAAACTAATTCGGTCCAAATTACAGGGCGGCATGGGATTTCGCGATATGAGGTTGTTCAATCAAGCTTTGTTGGCTCGACAAGCTTGGCGCCTGATAATGTTTCCTGACAGTTTATGCTCACGTGTTCTGAAAGCCCGGTATTTTCCCAATGGTGATCTTGTTGATACTGTGTTTACTGGTAACCCGTCTCCTACTTGGTCGGCAATCTCCTATGGACTAGACCTCCTAAAAAAGGGTCTTATTTGGCGAGTTGGTAATGGCAGAAGTATTCGAATTTGGCGTGATAGCTGGATTCCACGCAAGTGTTATGGAAAAGTTCTAAGCTCCAAGGGAAATATTCGGTTACGGTATGTATCTGAACTATTAGATGAACAAGGACAATGGAAGGAAAACCTAGTCCGTAGTTCATTTATGCCTGCTGAAGCAGAAGAAATCCTCAAGATCATGACCTCTAGACGTGCTTGTGATGATTTCCTTGCATGGCAGCCAGAGAAGTCGGGTGTCTTCACCGTCCGTACTGCCTATAAACTTGCTCTGAATGAATTACCAGAACAATGTGCCTTTGGTGCATCTAGTATTCGGCCAGCTGCTGATGACCCTTGCTGGTCAAGGATTTGGAGAGCCAAGGTTCCTCCCAAGGTGAAGACCTTTGCATGGAAAGCTGCTGCTAATGCCTTGGCAACAGAAGAAAATAAGTTGAGACGTAACATGCATGTTACAGGGTTCTGTAATATATGTGGTATGGAGAAGGAAAGCACCGATCATGCCTTGTACCATTGTCCACATGCTTAAAGTCTTTGGCGTGAAATGAGACAGTCCTGGAACCTGCCATCTGATTCAGATATGCATAAGGAATCAAGTTCATGGTTCCGCTCGTTGCTAGCATGCCTACCAGATCAGATGATTGATAGTACTCTCTTAGTGGCATGGCGGGTTTGGCACTGTCGCAATGAAATCACTCATGATAAACCCCTCCCATCGACTGATTCATCAAAGAGGTTCCTGATTGGATATTGGAATATTTTGAAGAATAATGATGTGCCAACAGAGATGATTATTAAAGGTAAACAACCTGTCGTTGACACCATGCCTATTCCTACGGTTGTACCTCTGAAATTGACAGGGAAAGGATGGTCTAGACCGCCGACGGGTTGGGTTAAATTGTCCATTGATGGTTCTTACAAACCGGATGATGGCTCTGCTGGCTGTGGTATGGTTCTGAGGGACGAGAATGGACATGTTATCTTCTCGGCTTGTCGATATCTACCTCGCTGCGTTGAAGCTGTGGAAGCCGAACTTTGGGCATGCCATGAGGGTCTGGAGCTTGCCCTGGAGCGCAGCCAGCTGCCGATCATCGTGGAATCAGATTGCACTCAAGTTATAGCTGCAGCGAAAGGAAGGACTATGGATCGCTCACAGTATTCAAATATAGTTTCAGAGATCAAATTTTTAGCATGTCTAGATAGGGTGTGTACCTTTGTAAAAGTGGACCGTTCGGAAGTTAGGGTTAGCCACTTGCCTCGCAAACTTTGCGAGAGCAGAACATAGTACTGGTGTTTGGCTCAGATCTGGACCTGATGTTGTTCTTCAGGAGTTAGACCATGAGCTGCTTGTAGCCCTGTCTTCTTAATAAAGGTCCGTTTTACCCGCAAAAAAAAAATAACGCTCTCAACAGCCACAAGGTACAAGGAGGTGAACCCAGCTTACAACATACACACACATCCACACGAAAAGTCAACACGGCTACAACCGAAAACGCGAACGACGATCACGACCCTTACAAAGCCTACGGAGAACCGGAGAAGACACCGAACAACAACAATGTCGGGTCAGAGCTCACCCTAGAGAGAGCCAACGAACACGCACGCCGTCAACAGAACTCCCTGCCGCTGGCAGTGCCACCAGTGGCCGACCACCACTCTGCATCGACCACCGCCGTTCGAACCCCAACAAGCAGCACCATGGAAACTTGACGTGCAAGCAGGGCACAACGCAAGCCTTGCCGGAGGTCGCCACGCGAAGAGCCAACATCATCCGAAGAATAGCATGCTCCAAGACGGTGTCTTCAAGAAGAACACGACACAAGAGTGTCGTCACCGTCCGATCCGAGGCTCTTAGGTTTTCACCCGAAGCGCAGAGCTCGTCGAAGACCGCACCTCTGCCACGCCACCAACGGAGAGCCGCACACTGTGAGCTCCAAGGCGGTGTCTTCAAGAAGAACACGACACAAGAGCGCCGTCACCGCCCGATCCGAGGATCTTAGGCTTTCACCCGAAGCACAGAGGAGGGCCAAGATTACCACAACGGCGCCTTCAAGAAGGGAACGACGTCCGCAGACGCCGACACCGCGACCCAAGGAAGGGCGAGGATTTCCCCTCGGCAAGCCTCAAAACCTCCAACACAGGGAGCGGGGCACCGCCAAGACGGCACCCGCGCCACTGCCACACCACACAACTCGCCTAGTACCACGCCGCCCTCATGACCATGGCACCGGCCAACTCCTGAGCTACTGGTTCGCCCGCACACCAGAAAGCTCCCACCTTCCAGGGCCGCCACCCCGGAGCCCAAGCTCCGCGCACCGCATGACCAAGCAGAAGACCGAGCGCCACCACCATCGCCGGCCTACCGAACCTCGACCAAGAGGCAAATGACCACTCCAGCCACTACGCCCTTGCCACCCCGCACACCAACCTGAGATCGATGTGTTGCAGCCCCCATGGCTGTAGTACGGGTCAGATCTAGCAGGAGGGGGAGTGGCAGGTCACACCCCGCCAGATCAACGGCCTGCAGCCTCCATGGCTGCCAGCGGCGACAGATCTGAGGGGGAACACATGGGCTCGCCAAGGCCCCGGGCCCCTGCCCGGGCCGGACGAGGCGGCCGACCAGGCCGCATCCCGGAGTCCTCACCGACGAGAGAGGAGCGCAACACCAGAGGACGGCAACCGACGCGCAGTGCGCGCCGCCGCCAGAAGGTCGCGCCGGTGCCAACCCACGCCGGGACGAAGCCCTGCCTCCACCGGTCAGCCGAGCGCGCGGAGGTACCACCATGGAGCCACCGCACCGCCGCCGAGCAACCGCACCACCGCTCCCCCCCCCCCGCCCCCCGACCAGCGCAGTGCCTCCACCGACCGCGACGACCCGCGCCGCCACCGCCGCACGAGGGAGAAGGAGGGCCCCCGCCGCCGCCCACGTCCCGGGGCTTTGCCCAGCGATGCCCACCGGCTGCGGCGAGGGAGGGGGAGGGAGGAGAGGAGGGCTAGGTGTGACACTGCTAGGGTTTCGCCCTGCCCGCGAGCGGTCAGGGACGAAACGTTCTTCTCACCCATCTCCCTCCTGTCGGCGCGCTCCACCGTTACGCCGTGAAGTCGAAGTGGTACGGGCCCTGCACCGCCAGCGTGCTCCCGTGGCGCCCGACCGTGAACACGAGCGTGACGGTGGACAGGTAGGTCGGCCAGGTCTGTGCTGACGAAGAAGCCCTGCAGCTGGCCGACGAGCTCGGACGAGCGGCGTGCGCGGGCCGGCGTGCAGCTCGTCGTTCAGCACGCCGAGCTCCCCGAACGTGGCGTTGCCACCCAGCAGGGAGCGGAGCAGCGGGGACGCCACCGTGGAGTTGGCGCCGTCCAATTTCTCGTGGATGTATTTTTTTTTTTTTTGGAGGGGGAATTTCTCGTGGATGTAACGCACGTACGTACGTACTAGGAGCTAGAGTGCACTCATCACTGTGCCCGGTAAGGTCCTATACCGATTTCTGTATTGAGCGTGCGTGCTAAAAACAAGAAAAGAAAAAAACCATTAGTACTTGTATTTATGTGTAGGACTATGTGGTATGAAAACAATGCATTTTATTAATGTATTTTTCTAGTTGGTAAATAGAATGTCATGCCAACCTCTCTTGCAGGCAACTTTAATTTGATTTAGGGGATCTCGCGTTCCAATTAATTTGATTAATGACGGCTCAATTTGGAGGACGCCGGTGGGGGAAGCAAAGCCCCAACCGCGGCAGTGTTGCCGGCGCTCCCCTAAACAGCATTACCAACGCGTTGTTGCGGTGCAATTTAGGGATCACCAGTGAAGATGATCTAATAAATGTACCTATTTTTTTTGATAAAGGAGCATAGCCTCAGCCTCTGCATCCAAAGAATGTACACAGGTTTCTGCTTTATTAAATTATTCGTAACGTCTTACAAGGGGAATACAAAGATCAACTTGAAGCCTCCTTCCTAGCGACAACTCGCTATACCTACGATGAAGGGGGATCATGAACAAGGCCATACTTCCTGACGGTACACCAATGCACATCATCCAAAAAGCAAAACCCTGAGGGTGTGCCATTGCACACGTCGCAGAGTTTGCAACCGCCATCTATCTCGAACCCATCTCCAAGCGAGATCAACGCATTGTCACCAAAACACCAAACAACTCCACCATCCTGCACGCGTCCAGCAGTCCTCGCCCGTCTTCGATACCCCGCAGCTCCACGCCGCTGAGAATCATCGACGACAACGTGGTAGATGAACACCACTCCACCAAAATCCACCTCCATCCAGCCGTTGCTCCAAAAAACGATGCCCTAAGAGGTAACACGATGCAGGGAGCGCCGTCATCGTCCAATCCTGGCTGGATCTAGGGTTTCCCCCGGAGCAGCACGAGTGAGTACCCGCGGACTGCGACGACAATGCCTTCAAGAAGGAAGCGACGCTCCACGTCGCCATCGCCCGCCAATCGTGACACGGTTTTCACCGACAGCCGCGAGTCCCCAATTCGGCGAGAGCAAACGAAGAGGCCAACAAGGATGATGCCTTCGCAAGGGAACGATGCCAATAGCCGCCGCCATCATCCGCCAAGAACGAAGTCAAGGCGCGGTGTTCACCGGTGGCCCCTTCGCCGCAAGCTCGTCGTCGACTAGATCTTCATCGCCGGGGTAGAGGGATCTCGTGATCCGCCACCCCAACAACCAGCCGACCTCCTCCGGCGAAGAAGAAGGCCGCCTCCACCGTCGAACCCAAGGCTGCTGCCCCTGGGCGACCTCGTACCGCGGGAGAAGCCCGAGATCATCGCCCCGCACCGGCGAGAGGCGGAGGGGACGGCGCAGTCCGTCCCACCACCAGCCTGCACCGGCGTGCCGCCAACGGGAGGTGGGGTGGCCGCATCACACTTGCCGCCGTCGCCCCTCCATCCCCGTCTGACCGCCGCCGCCCAGCCATCCACACGGGAGGCAGGAGGGCCGCCGCCGCAGCATCGAGGGAAGCTCCCGGCCGCCGTCCCTAGCGCGGCAGGAGGAAAGGCCGCCGCCACGCCCCGCGGGCTTTGCCCGGTGGCGCCACCGGTGGCGGCGGCGGAAGGCGGCTAGGGTTTGGTGGTGCGGGAGGGGGGTTAAGTGCATTTGACCAGATCACTATGGCCGCTTGGCCAGATCCATGTTTTTGTTTGTATGAAGATTGGTTATTTAGGGCATCTACAATGCGACGCTTAGAGCGGGCGTAAGGGGTAATAATCCTGGCCGTTTTGGCCAAATCCTTCCAATCCTGGGAATATATCTTTGCGTCGACTCTTATTCATGCGCCGGGTGCTCCACCTTTTTTGCCGCATGCAACATCAACAGCAGGCACTATTCCAGCACTAAAAAATGTGTTTAAGCGCCTCAATTAGCGCTGCACACTGTAGGTACATACTCTTACCTATAGACTTTACCATAATTAAATTATTTTTGCTGCACAAGTGCCTACCTAAAAGTCTACCATTGTACATACATGCTCTTATAGTGGTAGCGCTTAGGTAGCTTGCCTGCAGTTTGCTAGGCTCCATCCGAGTAAAACTACAGGCATCAGCCAGCAAGACTTTACTATATCAGTGAATGTTTACAAAGGGTATGGGTATGGTATGTTATGAAGCAAATCTAGCTGACGGCTTATAAGAGTTATATATAGACAGTGGCATCGATCCTCGCTTCGCTCGTTAGAAATTAAACACCACCTTGAGATAAATTCCTTCTTGTAGCATGAACTTCAATAATCTCCTAAACAAACAAAAAAAAAAACACTTGCTTGCACCAATAGCCACTTGGGATAAACAGTTATACTAACCAAGCTCGAACAAACCTCAAACTCGACACCAAGAACTGACTTTGTCATCATATGAGCAGGATTATCATGAGTATTTTATCTTACATAACTTCAGTTTACCTTGAGCAACAACGTCGAATATAATGGTACTTGACATCAATGTGTTTTGTCCTCCCATGGTACATTCAGCCCAAGCCTCAGACAACGGGTCTCGCTCCGCTCGTCAGAAGTTACCCTTTCTATAAATTTGAATCAATATATAATAAGAAGCATATGCTGGCTCGGTCGCATATTCGTAGATTCCTGAAGCGCTTAGTCAGAGAAATGCGTTTTTCCGTCTATGGCCATTGAGGATTCTGCACTTTTCTTTCAGAAAAATTTCGCACCAAACAAAGATTCATTAATTTCACGAAATAAGGAAATTTTGTAGAAATTTTTCAAAAGTTTTAATCAGATTGGAATCTAGAGTTCAGATTATTTTCATCAAATAAATTTAAGTGGCAAGCAATCAGTCTCAGAACCTATCAGCAACCCACCTAGTCCCTCTACCACTGCAATTCAACCCATTTGACGCAAGATGGACGCTCTCTTTATCTCTTGACAGTCTCGAGTTTATTCAAATTTGACCAAAAAATTTGAGTGACATAATAATTTTCCCGTCTCTTAACGAGAATTGTTTATTTCACGAAATTCGATTGAATTTCCAATGACTTTTTCGTTGTGACCATGTATTATGTACTCCACTGACCAGTAGCTAGCACGCCAATAATTCTCAGTCAACCAAGAATTAAGTTAATTCTTGGTTCCGATGATACCATCACATTTCACCTTTTTTTTTCAAAATGGGGAGTTTGGCCTAGGCATCTGCATCAAACTGATCCAGTCTTCATTTATTGCAAAATTTTAGTTATAAAGTTTTACAAAGCACAGATCACTCAATGTCGCAACAAGAATCATCCAGCATAAAGAAAGCCTGTATGCATCTTCTAATCTAAAGGGCAGTTGCCAGCCAATCTCGTTGAAGATAGCCATACGGTCGCAATGAACCGATTGCATCTTGCACCCATACTAGGAAGCTGTAGCGCGGCGATACGCCGCGCCGGTAGGGCTATGTTTATGCGATGAATTGAATAATGTATCATTGTTTTCCTAGAATAAGACGGGTGAAAAATGGTGGACTGTTTCAAAAGTAAGTAGTAGTATTTTTATTAGGTGAAAAGGTGCAACATTTCTTTTTGCTAATTGAAATATTGAAGAAACGCCGTATCAAAGCACTGTAGTCCTCAACCAGTGCATCGAGGCACTCTATCCCCAATAGTTTGAGGCAATCAACAAAAGAAGCTAGTAATATTTTAGCGAATAAGAGAGGCGAGAAATAATGGAGCATTTTTACGATGTCGCAGTAGACATGGATATTTTTCTCAAATGAAGGAGGCGACGAATAGTGGAGCATACTTTGTGACGCCACGGGGGTTCATAAGGGGATCAACATAAAAAAAGATAAGCATTTCTTCCAAATAAAACAGGCCATGAATAGTGGAGGGTTGTTTTATCCCGATCAAGAGGCGATCATCAGGATAAAAGAGGTGAAAAATAATAAACTTTTTTCTTACACCACGGTAAACATATGTTTTTTCTATACAAAAGAGGCGACGAATAATGGAATTTCGGTTTGTAGATGCCATGGTAGGCATGAGGCGGCCGTGAGGTGATTGAGAAAAGAACATAGTTGTAGTGTGGTGACAGATTACAACCGTAGAGCTATTGTTTGGCGATCATTAAAAATTTGTAGCAATACTTTTCCTGAATAAGAGAGGTGAAAAATAATAGAAGATGTTTTATTCGAAGTTACCATAAAAACAAGCTAGTAATATGTTTCTTGAATAAAAGAGGCAACGAACAATGCAACAATTTTATTTTCAATGTTACTGAAAAAGGGACGTCACGGTAGACATAGGGCGATTGACTACATTGAGTGAGGATAATGCGCCCCGGTTCAAAAAGGTGAGAATAGAGTGAGTTTTTTTTTGCATAGATATCATAGAGAAGGTAGTATTTCCAACAACTAAAAGAGACGGCGGTTGGTGAATTTTTCTTAATTTTTGGAGTTGCTACAACAGAACATGATACTATTTTCTTCGACTGACAAGGTCAGTGAAAAGAGTAAGTATATTTTTCTGAAGATACCGCAAAAAAATCATGAGAAATATTGTGAAAAAATATTGTAAAAGGGAGGGAAAAAAGTGGGTACAGTTCACTGCCACATGAACAGTACTCCAATGAATGTGGTGCCTGCAAACTCTATCAGCTTTTATATATAGTGTGTATATGTTTCCGAGGAGGTTGCTCTATGTATCATCAAATTTCACGTGTAACGGGAAGACATGTTGCTCAGTATGCTGAGTTATTTGTCTGCCAGCAAGGCAAATTTCATATTAGCTACTTGGATATTCCGATACACTATTAAAAACTTGCTAACAATGAATGGAAACATGTCTGGGAGAGACTACAAAAGAAAGTAAGCGGTTAAAAAGGAACATTACTACCTCTTAGCGTAAGATTAGTGATCATTCATTCGGTACCATGTAACATGGCAGTGCATATGATTTCTTTCTTCCATCTAACGAAGGAAATATTGCATAGAGTGAAATGTTTTCGATCAAGATTTTTTTTGCAAGGAGATAGTAAGAAAAAGAAGTAGAGCTAATAAGGCTATTTAGAGTAACTTTGTTGTTTTAATTTAGCTTAGACTAATGTAGTTATTTATGGTAACCCTACTATGTTAGCGCTGTACGTAATTTTATTATTAGTGTCAACTATTTATGGTTACTTAGAGTAACTTATGTTCTAGTTGTAGTTATTTAGAGTAACCTTATTCGCTGGTGCCGCATAAAATTCGTACATAAAAGGGAATAGGACAGGAGTGCACATTTTTGGAGTTTTGAAAATTTTGGAGAACAGAAAAATGCAATAAAAGGGAACTTGGCGGCCAACAAGTGCGAAGACATATGTTCAGCCATCCAGATAGATTTTACTTTATACCCACCACGTAGTGTTGCCAATATTTTCAACAATTGACTGAATGGTGTGCATACTACGTTTAAGCGTCTTATTAGGATGTGAGCGATTGCCGTTATTTGCTCGTTGTTGCTATGTAGCTATGTAGAAATGACAAGGTTTTTAATAATGATTCTTCTTCTCTTATGCAGGTCATATACCGATGCACATCTACACTCCGTTCATGGTTGCCACTTTAGCGGGTGGAGCATCGAGATCTCTTTACGGAGGTGTCTTCACGGTTGGAGGATACAGTGAGGGATATTTTTTTTCTAACATGGGTGGCTACGTGATTTGCGCTTGGATCCACTAGCTAGATGTTTTGTATTTCGATAACTTTAAGTACTCGTCATGGTGTTTTCACTGAAGATTTTGTAATAACTATTATTGTACGGTTGTGTGCATCCTAACTATACAGAGGTCGGATCTATTGCTCGAAGTAATAAAGTACCAAAAAAACAAGTGCGAAGACAATTGTGAATTGTGATTGGGTCGTCCACACTCACGCTAATTCACTCACCAGAAAAATCGACTGTGCAAACTGCGGAGAAATTAAGCAAGATAGTACATAATCGACCCACGGTCGTGCATGATAGATAGTTCTTCGAAGAAGTTAGAGGTAGCTCGGGTCGCAGGGAAGCACGTAGAAGTCGATCTCGGAGACAGCGCTGTTGGGCGACGTGAGGCCGAGGAGCTTGAGCAGGTAGTACCCGCGCGCCATCCTGAACTTGCCGCTGCCGCCGACGATGCTGCGCTCAGCCGTGCCCTGGAAGCCGATCATGGGGCCCTCGAGGGACAGCTTGCTCCCGTTGTACTCCCCGGCGATGAAAAGGATGGAGGCGACCGACATGCGGCCCTCCAGAGCCGGGCCCTTCGCCACCCCCGTGGCGACGATGATGCCCTGGTACCGCGCCACGAGCGGCGAGTCCCTGGTCCGGCCGGTGCGGAGCTCGTTGTCGAACACGCCCACCGAACCGAACGTCGCGTTGGCGCCGAACGGGGACGGCAGCATGGCGCCCTCCGTGGCGTTCTCCCCCGAGAACGTCTCGTGCATGTACAGGTGGATGTGCTTCAGCTTCTCCCCGCCGCCGAGGCCGGCGACGCCGGGCGCCGACGAGGCTGCTACCGCTAGGAGGACGAGGAGCAGCGAGGGTATAGGCGACATGGTTAGTTGCTGTTGATCCGCTCGTGGCGCTGCCGCCTGCCTTTGTAGAACGCGGAACCAACCGACGTGCGCTCCGCTCCGACTTCCCCGGTTGCAAACGTCCAGCTATCTCCGATCATCCGCTCCATAAAGAAATTGGAGGATAAGGAGCCAGCCAAGCAGGCTGGCGGGCGGGCGACCAGGAGAAGAAATAATGCATTAATCAAAGCGGCTTCCAGCAAGATCTAGTCGAAGATATGAACGAGCAGCTCATTTTCAAGATCATTTGACTTCTAGCGATATTGACTTCTACCATGGCGCTATGTTTCTCCGGCTCGGTGGAAGCTCCAACTTTGCAAATTTGTGGAGGAGATTGTTACTGCCTCTATTAAAAAATAAGTGTCTTATTTTTATTTAGATATGATTTTTTTTGAGAACCCGCATCACAGTGCGTGTCATTGTATTACAGTGCGTGTCATTGTATTAAGCTGACAAGAAACGCCATAGAATGGCTACAACACCACACATGCATTTCGGTTTACAACACACTCCTCAACAACGACAAGCTCACCTTGCCCAACCTCAACCCAAGAATGGCGAGAAGGCGGGGCACAAACTCTCCAGACCGCGTCACAACTAACACCCAACAATCACCACAACACGACCAACAACCAAAGTTGCCTAGACCAACGAACCACTACATGCGCCTAGAAGATGAAGCGAGTGAGTGGTTGGGTGTGATCGAACTTGGGAATGAGCCAACTAGAGAGTGTTGGCGATGGCGTACATTGCGCCCTGAAGACTCACACCTAATGCCCGGGAGACTCACATCTAGGTTAAAAACGTTGTGATATTATTTTTAAATGGAGAAAGTACTATTGTATCCTCCTCGTATCAGCCGTGAGAAAATGGTTTATTGAAGGCTTTCTTCCGGTCAAGTAGGTGCAAAAGTCTACATAATACTAGCTTGCAGCTGAGAGTTATTTTTAAACATTGCGCGTGAGAGAGTGAGATGATAAGCTTTCTATGCAGCCATCACTAGGTGTGGTGACGAAAATATTTGTACTGCTTTTGTACTGTGCTTCTTAAAAAAACATTATTGCACTGCAAGAATAAAATAAATCCAGGACGGCTGCGACAAGTATTGGAATATGACATTATTGCACTGCAATAATAAAGCCACGTACTACTTATATATTTCACAGGCGTAGGTCGGTAGTTAGAGTGAACCCATCCAATAAGAAACCCGTGAAGAGAAGCAAACACGAACCTGGTAACCTGATTGTCAGAGCCGGAAGCCCATAATACACTACGTTTAACAAAGCTCCATTGTATGAATGGGAGCACAACCATAGAAACCATAGATTAGATAGCGTACAGTATCCTGGCAATATTTACATGAGGGTTACATACTTGCTATGAACCCATCCAATAAAATATGTACATTTTCTTGATATTTTTTTCAGGGATTTTCCTAGCATCTTTTACAGATATATGTACATGGCTGAATGCTAAGGCTAACATGACTATAACTAGCAAACCATTTTGGAGAATAGATCATCTAGAGCTTTGTACAAGGGTTGGGCAGCCCTGGGCTTCTCCACCCTCCCAAACAGGATGTCTGTTGTGGTCAAGTATGCGTCCCCGTAGAAGCGCAGATTGGTGTCTGATCTGGTGGTCACCACATTTCCTTCCAGTGAGATCCCAACAAAGGCACCTGTTTCAATTTTTGAAATAGAGAGGCTATAAATCAGAAGGCTACTGAGATAGCTGTAATGAAAGGCGTAAGCTAACAAACAAACACAGGAGATGGATTATACTTGTAAAGACTTCCTATGGCTAATGAGATGACTGGATCTGTAAAAACGATTTCTTTCCCTCCAAAATGTGACTATAAAGTATCTTCCAAATTATTTTACATGCAGCAATAAACACAAAATGTGACAGACAATTTTAGAGAGCAAGCTCAGTCCCATGTTTAAAGTCTTCCATTTGGCAATTTCTTACTCCATCTGTCCAGAATTATTTGTCGCAGATTTGACTTTTAGTGTATACAACTATACATACATGCGACAAATCTGTGACATCTAATTCAGGTCGGAGGGAGTCCTTGTTAACAGTGTCAAAATTGTGCTGATCTCCACCTATTTCAACCATTTCTAATACTGTATTAGATATGTATTCCTTCCGTTGCAAAATAAGTGACTCAATTTTGTCAAGATATGGATGAGGTAGTATATCTAAAATGACAATGGATGTATCTAGACACATTGAACGGAGGTAGTATATCTAAAATGACAATGAGGGGAAGCAACTTTTCTTATTAGTACCTTTGCTGCAGCTGTAAGTGTAGCATATACCAGAACCTTTTTCACTTGCTCGAACATCTGCTTCAAGGGCTCTGCCGATTGGCCCTGCTGCCGCACTCAATCCTGCCCCAAGAGAAAGATGCATGCGGCTACTGAATGCCTTGACAGCTTTAAGATCATGAAGCACGATTATAAAATCTGTCAATTCTCCTCCAATCTGAAAAACACAAAGAAATGTCTTCACCATTGCGAAATTAACAAACCAAAGGACAAACTGTAGCTCAGCATCCAGATAAGAGTGCTTGAACATAAACTTGTTTTTGGCATCATGCAATCTCATAAGCAAAAATGCCACGAAGCTTAAATGACTTTCATGGAAACTAATTCAGTGGAGAACACAAGAATTAAATGAATAACAAGAATTTAATTCAGCAGCAGATAGATTTTGCATGTGCATTCAATTCAAAGAAAGATTTATATCGGACGAATACCTGCACTCCCCATCCCAATCCAACAGATAAAATCGCAGACGGGGCAGACCATGATCCATCTGATCTGCGAGCAACTACAAGGCCAGTGCCCATTTTGTACGTAAGAACTGCACCTGCCTTGGCAACCGTGAGCACAGCAAGCCCCTTTGCTCCCTTGAGGATAGATGATGGGATGGACTTCTCAGGATTTAGTCTAGAGACCTGCATATTCCAAAACAAAAACACTTCTCAGCTCTACATGACAAGCATACATCTGTTTGAGCCTTTGAGGGGCAAAACATAAAACGTACCTGGCAATATTTCCTCAGCGTATTTGTTGCTTTGTACAGCTCATACTCCATCGACAATCCAACAGGCAAGTTCAACCAGCTCCTAGTGCTCGTCCAATCCATGACATCATGTTTCGCAGGCTGCATGGCGTTACTGTTGTAGTTGATCAACAAGCCCTGGAGCGGATCAAGCCTATCGCAGCAAGCATCGCACACCCTCTGCGGATCACGCTGCCTGAACTTCATGGGCATCAAACACCTTCCCTTGGAGCACTCTCTGCAGAATATACCTCCACAGAAGCGGCAGTGGTGCCTTCCACGAGTCAGGGCCGTGAAAGGATTGCTGCACTGCAGGCACACGCTGGTAGAGCTATCCGGCAGCCACTCCGGGGGATCCGCCAGCAGCACCTCCTTGTACGCGCTGAACTGCATAGCGTTTTCCTCGAGCAGCGGCGGCGCGCTCGGAACGCAGACAGACGGGTGCAGACCGCCGTCCTTGCCCGACGCTAGAAACGAGACACCCGTGCCGAAATTCTGCTGCTGCGACGCACCGTCCTCGCCCTTACTCGCGCCTGCAACAATCGCCGCGATACCGCCCAGAACGGTCTTCAGATTGATGGTTGGGCTAGCCCGTGCTGTCGCGAAGGGGTCTTCCCTGGAACCGTATTCTGACGGGAAGTCTGGTTCCAGCGACGGCTCGTAGAGGTAGTCGTGCGCCAGCTAGTTGTTCTCTGGAGCTTGGTCGGACATCGGAGCTCCCTGGCTGTAGTTCGGTTGGAATTGGGGGAGGGATGAGTACGGTCTCGCTTCGTTTGGAGTCTCCATGTAATCATTCAGATTCTGCAGTCTGCACTCATGTAGTAATTGGTAGTGACACTGAACGACCTAACAAAAAGAGATGGAAACAGGGATTAGGATGGTATAACATTCATAATGTTGCTCTAATCTATAATCTATAATATCTAAATAGGAGCAACCCACTAAGTTGATTTCTCTCAACATGCAAACATGCCACCTCATCAGCCCCATCATGTTGCCATGTCACAAACCCATTTTTTTTTTATATGCAATCCCTTCACCTCACCAAGCTTGCCACATCTTTAGAAAATCATTATTATGTACAACATTTATGGTGTTCCTCACATGTCTTTCAGTCTAACCTTTTTTTGACAACGGTTCACCAAATCTCAACTGGTCTAACAAAAAAAAATCACAGCTGGCCCATTTATTTACTCTGCACTTCCTCTTCTCCATGCATCGCGCATTTGATTCATCTTCCCCACTATATGTGTGACTCTACAAGAAATAACTACAGCAAAGAAGAAACTGACTATTCAACTGTGCCACTCGGTCTTCTCTCCTCTTGCCTTTTATCTTTCTTTCATCCACTCAGGACAACTCCAGCACCGTTCAAAGCAACCACTTCTTTTGTTTTACCAACCAGTCGCATGGCCTCCGCCTACACCTATAGCAACTATGCTTTCGGCCGCACTCGCCGTCAACTGGCACAAGCGTCCGTCAGAGGTTCACAAGGTTGTCCTTATTGGGGTTCATATCTACGGCAAGCCGGCAGCAAGTGTGTGCTACATCAACGAGGAACCTTGAAGAAGAGGTGCGCCTTGTGCTTGGTCATAACTATTGGTAGGAGCAACAGGTGTAAAGCTTTCTTTTTAACCTTCCATCGATTAGTATTTTGTAGCAATTGTTTAACTCTGGATTTGGACTACGAACTGTTTTTCCCATCCCATATCTGCATGAAAAAAACTGCAATGACATTGTCTGTTGTCTTTCCCGTATATACATTGAAAATCCATGGAAACTAGCAAGCAACACGTCATCCTTCCTTAACTGCTTTGTACTTCAGGTCGTCGACCTTCTACTCAATATGTCAATTCATGTTTTTTTCTTCAGGATCAGGTATATTCGTTCATACTTACTGTTGAGGGATTTGCTTGGTGTTCCGGGCTTCACAACAGCGGTATGAAAGTGGGGGCGACAACACATGTGAAGTTCAGAGTCCTACCTTTCAGGGTGAAAACCCAAGGTCTGGCCTAGCTTGGTTGTGCTCGACAATGACCTTGTTGGAGGCATTGTTTTGAGAGCGGGGACTATCTTCAGGGTGAAAACCTAAGATCTTTGATCGGGCGACGATGGTGTTAGCGCACTGTTCCCTTTTTGGAGGCGTCGTTTTTGGAGAGTCTGTACTTCAGGTGTTGTCTTGGCGGTGGATGTATTGCTGTTGTTAGGCCCGAGATACTGTAGCGGGACTTTTGTTTCTTAGTTTTTTTTTTTTGGCTGTGTGCATCCGTAGTGCCATTAGGGTGGTGCGTTGTTGCAGAGGCTGGGTGTAATTGGTATCGTTTTGATATTAATATATTCCCTTTATCGAAAAACTTAACTATCTTTACTATTAAGGTTATTGCAAGATTTACAATGCAACATTTTTATTATTACCTTCCAATTATTAATTGTTTATAATGTGCCAATTTCAATAGAACAAAAAATTGAATGCTTACACAAAGCATGTTCAGTCCTTGAACGAGCATGGTAAGTTTCCCGAGTTTTCTCTTTTTCATTGCTCTTATTTCACCACGCCGATTAATTTTCTGAGTAGTACTGTGCGGTGATAAATAGGAGATGGACTATTGAATTTTCCTATCAACGATCAAAGATCTATATCTGATTAAAAATATTGTTAATGCTATTTCATTTTTTTACTACGAGATTAATAGAGTAAAATAATTAACAAGAATTGTCCGCAGCAACGCGTGGGATGTCATCTAGTTCACTATATTATCATGGTCATTCTTTCATCCAGTTCATTAATTCCACTATAAAACTCTAGGTGTAATTGAGAACTACTATACCCAGTTTATTAATTGTACTATAAAACTCTAGGTGTAGTTGACAACTACTATACAGCTAAGGAAAGCACGCCTTCGATTAAGCATTCTACTTGTGCGATTTCCTTAGTACTAAACATACTATACTATTTGAGTGAGCAAGCGATGTGGCAGATACATGCACGGGCTAGCGTATATGACCGTTAGGCGTCAGGCGGACGGTGCGGGTGGCGATCTCGTCGCCCAATCGCCGGAGACTGGGGCGCCGCAGCAAGGTCAGTCGGCTGCCGGGGTGCCGGTGCGAGGTTCGTCGGCATCCGGGGCGCCGGATGGTGAGCCGCCGGTACAGTCAGAGGTGCCGGGGGCGGCGGACGTATGTTCTTCCGAGAAGCTTTTTGGGAGCCGATTCTGGGCGTTGCAGTCGGAAGACGAGGACGAGGTCGGGAGCGAGAGTGAGGAGGAGGTCGAGTCTAGAGGTGAAGGATCGCTTGTTAGAGAAGGAGTTCGTTGGGCATCGTACTTATGTCGCACTCCATCTCCGTCGCGGGACGCGGATCTGTTTGAAGGTTCTTCTGAGCTTAACCAGAGGCAGATGAAGAGACTTCGACGGCGAGATGATCAACGACATGCGACGCGGGCGGCGATGTTCTTCTCTTCAGGCGAAGGTACTGCTTCTTCCTCTTTGTTGCTTGGCAAGAGTTCGAAAGCTGTTGGGCACATAAAATTGCCGGTGCTTGAGCCGTCAGTTTTTGTTGACGAAACCAGTGAAGGTTGGACTACGGTTCGTCGGCGGCGTTGGTCGCCGGCGGCTGTGTCGAAGATCCGAGATCCGGGGTTGACGGCGAATTCAAAATTGTTGACTGTGGGCCAGGCTCGGTTGCGGGCTGGTGCACAGTGTTTAGGGCGCCATTCTGGCCCAAATAAGATTAAGCAGGCAAGTCAACCTTGCGATCTTTTGGAAGGTGATCGCTCAGGAAGGGTTGCCAAGGTCGGCAACGCAGCTGTTGGGTTCGCGTTCCGCAGATTCTTAGGGTTAACCTGGAAGAAGTGTGCGGCGGCGGCTCCGGTTATCCGACGTCGCACAGCTGAGGTCGTCATGAGCGGAGATGGTGGCCGGGGTAGTTTCAACCCTGGGCGAGGTGGTTTCAACCCCGGGCGAGGAGGGTTTGGAGGTGGTCGCGGGAACCATGGTGGTCGCGGTGATTTCGGTGGTGGCCGCGGCGACTTTGGTGGTGGCCGTGGTGACTACGGCTTCGGCGGGGGACGCGGTGACTACGGTGCCGGACGTGCTGGCTACGGTGCCGGTCGAGGCGGCTACGGCTATAACCGTTCGGAATATGTCCCCAGAGGAAGGTTTGGTCATGGACCTGGCCGGAGTAGTGCCGGCTATGGTGGTGGGCGTGGTTACCAGGGGAATGGCGCTGGTGCCGGTGGAGGAAGCCGTCAATATGTTCAGGGGGAGTCCAGCAACTCGGGAGGTTCAGGTTTCAGTGGAAATTGGGATAACTCTCGATATGGTGGACAGCAGCATAGGTGGAGCTCAGGGCGTGGTGGCGCCATGGTAAACCGAAATAGAGGTCATGATGCGGAAGGTGCTCTTCGAGGGGGCATTGATGCCGATCTTCTGCAACAAACAGTTCAGGCCGTGGTGGCGGCTGTGACGGCTGTTACAAAGTCTAAGGATGGTGTGGCAGCTCCATCTCCTGTGGTTGTGCAGGCTTCGGAACCAACTGTTGGTGTTGCTGATGCTGTGGAGGTTCCGGTTGCTGAGCCTACTACGTCGGCGACGCAACAATTGGGGACGTCTCAGGGGATTCCTGAAGGTTCTGCGATGGCTGCTAATGACAAAGATGGTGAAGGTCAGGGTGCAACTAAGAAGAAAAAGGAAGAGAAAACTGGGTGTTTTCGTTGCAAAAAGCCGGGGCATTATATTGATGATTGCCCTACTCCTTTCTGCGATATTTGTGAGTCTATTCATCATGCCACCTCTGCCTGTCACTTACTGAATGCTCCAAAACCAACTGCTATTCTTCATGGTTATGCAAATGAGGGGCTTATGTTTTTTGAGCTTGCATGTGGGGTGTTCAAGGCTAAAGCAGAAAATCCCAAACTGGCAAAAGTAACTGTTGAAGGTAGTACATTGACTATTCCAGAGATTATTGAACAGCTCAAGAAAATTATTCCATCTGAAAAGTTTAACTGGGAGGTTTTTCATTTCAAGGACAATATATATAGAGTTAAGCTCCCTAGTAAGTTAGAGGTCCAACGCTTGAAGAATTTTGGCACTTACATTTGCACTGACAAGGAGGCTTGTTTGGCTTTTGATTCATGGTCCTCTATTGAGGAGCCCCTACACATGCTCCCAGAGGTTTGGGTTCGGGTCTCGGGGTTGCCATCGGATGTTAGATCGGATTATCTAACACTATGGGGAGTGGGAACTTTATTTGGTAAAACTCTGGATGTAGATATGGCTTATACTCGTAAAAATAAAGTGCTCAGAACCAAGATTGGATGTCTTGATCACAGACTGATCCCTGCAGATAGTGACATGTTTATTAGGAGAGGTTTCTATAAGCTACGCTTTGAAGTGGAGATTGAGGAGGAGTCTCATGAGGTTAATATGGTGGAGGCATCTAATGGGTCTGATGGAAAGAATGATGATAATCAAGGTGAAGAGAAGAATGGAGGAGCTCATGATATGGACATGGATAATAGGGAAAAGGACTCAGAGGCAGCACCTAGAGGTAGTGAGCAAGATGGTTCCTTTTCTAAGAATGGAGGGGAAGGTATGCAAGAACAATGTGAATTTTTTGAGGCTATCCAGTTTGGGACTATGGATGCTAATTGTGCTTCTCCAGGTATTCAAAACAGTGCAAAAAATCTGAACCAAATTGACCCTGTTTTCATTCATAAATCTAATATCCAATTTTCTGCACAAAATGACGAACTTTGTGCATTTTCCCATATAGATACGCTGCAGAAGGGAGTGGTGCCTGATGCGATGGGTGTCGGGATCGGTGCATGCTGTCAGCACTCTGCCATTGGGCAGGGGCTGCCTGTCACTGAGTCCGGGCCGCATGCGGCCAGTAGCCGTTCGCCACCTCGCCGACAGAGCTCGCCAGGAGGCGCAGAGGCCGTGTGTCCGGGCGCGTCGCCTCAGGTTGGTGGCAGAGAGGAGGCCAGCTGCATGCGTGTGGTTGCAAGTGGACACGGAGAGGCTCGCCGGATTTTCTACGCCTAAAGGATTTGCTTCGCCGGCTGCGGTGGCGCTATCCGAGACACAGAAGATCCAGCAGGAGTCCAGTCAGCCAGGGCGGGGCACGCCAGGCGAGGCTCACTTGCGGCCAATGATTGGCAATCATGCTGTAGGATCAGCTGTGCCTCACGTTGCTGTGGCCCGTGGTGAGTTAGATGCTGGGACTTTTGCAAATAATTTAGATGCTTTACACTTTGGTTTTTCGCAGCGATGTGATCACGTTTTGTCTGTTGATTTTATACATACTGAGGTTACAAGTGGTAATGCAGGGGTGGGATCAAGTGCTTCTTTGGGGCAGTCCAAGGGAGGCACGAATGGGGAAGCAATGGCTAAGGGTGTTGGTTCAAGTGTAGGCATGAATGAATCGATGGGGGTTGCCTCATCTTTAGTGTCTTCACGGTAAGCCTTTACATCCTCCGGGGTCCTCTCTAGTGAAAGAGAAATCCGAGTGTGAGTTTATCCGTAATTGAAAATTCTATTGATAATTTGGCAGTTCGTCCTACTATGGAGGAGGTTATTGCTTTCGGGGGAATTCCGCAGCCTCCGCTTGATGTGAGATCTAGTACTAGACTGGGTGGCCAGTCTGGTGGGGATATGCTTCAAATGGAAAAGGCTATGAAGATTGCACAGTTGAGGGATGCTTCTTCATGTGTAGGTAAGTCTTCTTCTCCTAAATTTTCTATTGTCAATATGCCTGAGAGTGAGATTATGCACAAGGCGGAACGGTTGGGTATTTCCTTAGGAAAATCTGAAGGGGAGGTAGTGAAATCTATTAAAGGGATTAAATTGTTAGAAGAGGAACGTATATTAACCATGCTGCAAAAAAATATAGACGAGTATATCAATAAGGAGGAAGATCCTTCAACGCTTGTTATGTCTAAAGTCTCTTCTTTATGTAATGATCTGGTGGAGGATGATTGCATCCCGCTAGATTTAGATGATAATTTAGCACAACTTGACCCGGTAATTAAGGAAAAGAAGACTAGGGTCAGGAAGATCTATGATACTAATAATATTCGTAAAAGTACGAGGAGAAGAATTAAACGACAATTTTCGTAATGCAGAATATAAAAGGTATGAACTGGAATCCTGGGGGTTTTGCGGATACTGCTAAACATTTGTTTGTAAAAGAGGCAATTAGGGAACATAAATTGGACTTTGTAGCCTTATTGGAGACTGGAAGGTCTAATTTCTCTATTCCTTTTTTAAATCAATTGGCTGCGGGATATAGCTACTCCTGGTTTTGTTTGCCTCCTCATGGTCGATCAGGAGGCATTTTGGTTGGTATTAACTCTGACACACTCGAGGTGCTCAAGGTGAGTACTGGAGACTTTTGTGTTAAGCTGCATATTAAGTGCAAAAGGGATGGTTTTGAATGGATTTTTGTGCCAGTCTATGGGGCTGCCCAAGATGCACATAAGGCTGAATTTTTAGCGGAACTTGTGAGAATTTGTGAGACTGAAACATTACCTATGTTGGTAGGTGGTGATTTCAATATTATTCGAAAGCGCGAGGAAAAAATAATGATAACTTTAATGCCCGGTGGCCGTTTGTCTTTAATGCCATTATTGAACACTTGAACTTACGAGAAATTGCTCTTTCGGGAAGACAATTTACGTGGGCAAGTCGTCGGGAAATACCAACTTATGAGAAATTGGATAGGGTGCTTGCTTCTATTTCTTGGGAACAAAATTCCCCCTTGTCACCGTGCGTGCATTGACAAGAGCGGAATCGACCATACTCCGATTCTTATTGACTCAGGGGTGAAAGCACATTTGGGTAATAAGCCAAAGTTCTCTTTCGAGTTGCATTGGTTGCGACAAGAAGGTTTCTTTGACTTGATTGAGAAGGAGTGGAAGTCCGTTTTAGTGGGGTTGAATCCTATGGATGTGTGGTTGAATAAACTGAGGCATATAAGGAAATTTCTTAAAGGATGGGCAAAGAACCAAAGTGGAAATTATAAGAAAGAGAGAGATAGGTTATTAGGTCTTATTGATGAATTAGATTTGAAGGCTGAAACGAGTAGCTTATCGATAGTAGAAAGAGAATCGCTTAAAGATGCAAATGATAAACTGAATAGATTACGAAGAGAGGAAGAATCTAAATGGGCACAGCGAGCTAAAGTTAAGCATATCCAAGAAGGGGGGAGCAATACGAGATATTTTCATTTGATTGCAAATGGGAAACATAGAAGAAAGAAAAAATTTCAGTTAGAACAACAGGAGGGAACTATAGTGGGGGAAGATAATTTGAAGGTCTACATTACTGAGTTTTATAAAAAATTATTCGGGGCACCGACATCAAATAACATCTCTTTGGTAGAGGAAGAGGTGCAGGACATCCCTCAGATATCGACTGTTGAGAATGCGATCTTGACAGCTTCTTTCTCTGAGGAGGAGGTTCATGAGGCACTTTTTCAGATGGAACGTAATAAAGCGCCGGGGCCTGATGGTTTTCCGGCAGAGTTTTATCAGACATTTTGGGAAGTAATAAAAGATGACTTGATGGCGCTGTTCAATCAATTTAGTATTGGGGATTTGCCTCTCTACAAGTTGAATTTCAGCGTCATTACTTTATTACCGAAGAAAGAGGATGCGGTGCAAATACAACAATATAGACCTATCTGTCTATTGAATGTATGTTTTAAAATCTTTACCAAAGCTGGTACAAATCGTATTACAGGAATTGCCCCACGAGTTATTAGACCAACACAATCCGCTTTTATGCCGGGAAGGAATATTCTAGAAGGGGTGGTCATTCTTCATGAAACTATTCATGAGCTACATACTAAGAAGTTGGATGGGGTTCTATTTAAGATTGACTTTGAAAAGGCTTATGATAAAGTGAAATGGTCATTCCTACAACAAACTTTGAGGATGAAGGGGTTTGCCCCTGAATGGTGTAGGATGATCGGTCAATACGTCCAAGGGGGTAGTGTAGGAGTTAAGGTAAATGATGACATTGGTCATTACTTCCAAACTAAAAAAGGTTTGAGGCAAGGTGATCCTTTGTCACCAATCCTATTTAATATTGTGGTAGACATGCTTGCTATCTTAATTGAGAGAGCAAAGAATGATGATCAGGTAGGAGGACTCATTCCTCACCTTGTCGAAGGGGGGATCTCTATCCTACAATATGCTGATGATACTATCCTTTTCTTGGAACATGATCTCCGTAAGGCCGTAAATATGAAACTAATCTTATGCCTTTTTGAAGAGTTATCCGGGCTTAAAATTAATTTCCACAAGAGCGAGATTTTTTGTTTTGGGCAAGCAATGGATGATGTGGACCAGTATAAACAGATCTTTGGATGCGACGCTGGTTCTCTCCCTTTTAAATATTTAGGTATTCCTATCCACTTTAGAAAGCTTAAACTTTCTGATTGGTATCCAGTGGAGACCCGATTTGAGAGCAAATTGGGATGCTGGAAGGGTCGATTGTTGTCCTATGGGGACAGATTGGTCCTTATCAATTCAGTTTTATCAAGCTTACCGATGTTCATGCTTTCTTTTCTAGAAATACCCGTTGGGGTAAGGAAAAGATTGGATTTTTATAGGTCTCGCTTCTTCTGGCAATCTGAAGAAAACAAAAGAAAATATAGGCTCACCAAGTGGAATATCGTCTGCAGGCCTAGGGATCAAGGGGGTCTTGGTATTGAGGTCCTTGAATTGAAAAATAGATGTTTATTGAGTAAGTGGCTTTATAAACTTCTTAACGAGGATGGGGTGTGGCAGGAGTTGCTGCAGAATAAATACTTAAGACAAAAGACCTTATCCGAGGCACAAGCTAAACCAACAGATTCTCCCTTTTGGAAGGGATTAATGAAGGTTAAAGACGATTTTTTTAGTAGAGGTTTTTTTCAAATAGGTAATGGTACGAATGTCCGTTTTTGGGAAGATACATGGTTAGGAAATAAACCTTTAGCACAACAATATCCATCCTTATATAGTATTGTGCATCATAAGAATGTAACAGTAGCTCATGTGTTAGCCCAAACACCTCTGAATATCGGTTTCAGAAGATTGTTGGTGGGAAACAAATGGGCTTTATGGCTACAGTTATGCAGAAGACTTATGAGGATTAACTTATCTGATGAGAAGGATCACTTTGTTTGGAAATTGACAACAAATGGCGTGTTTACAGTGAAATCTATGTATGAGGATTTTATGAATGATCACACCCCCTTTTTGCGAAAATATCTTTGGAAAGTTAAAGTTCCTTTAAAGATAAAAATATTTATGTGGTTCTTAAGTAACAAAGTTTTACTCACTAAAGACAATTTAGTCAAGAGAAGATGGAATGGTTGTACAAAATGTGTTTTTTGTGGTGAACGGGAGACTATTGAGCATTTGTTTATCACTTGTCCTTTAGCTAAACTTCTCTGGCGCACGATTGATTTTACTTTTGCTCTCCCACCTCCAACCAGTATTACCAATATGTTTGGTAACTGGCTAAATGGAGTTGATAGACAATCAAAGGCTTTCATCCGTATTGGGGTTTCTGCCTTATGCTGGTCTATCTGGAGGACAAGGAATGATATTATTTTTAACAAGAAACCTTCATTTCACTTTTTGCAGAGTTATCCATATGGTGTCACACTGGGTCCAAGCTTGTGGGCTCTTCTGTCACCGGAGGGACAGCGGGATGCTATGGCTATTGGATGCACACGGCTCCAGATGGTCGCTCAGGATATCTTGTGCCAGGCTGGCTGGCGGCACAATAGACGGATACAATGATGTGTAGTCCGCTTTTTCTAGTTGTCTTTCGCTGGTTGATTCTTGTATCAATTCTAGGCGAGGCCTAAGATTTTTATTTTGTACTATCACTTTATTAATAAAAGGCCGTGTGCATCATCACGATGCAGAAGCCGGGGTTTCATTCCCCATTTCGAAAAAAAAACAGCACAACAAACGATCCATGTGCCTGCATCACGAATCTGTAACTGGAACTAGAGGTGAAACCGCAGCTGCACCGCGGCCAACACACCCGAAGTAATTCCCAGAACAACGATGGCCTCACTATACGTTTAATCCTTTATTTTCAGCAAAACCGGTGAGATTGACAACCTCACTGTAAGTTGGCGCAAAGTATTTTGGTTGTGTTGTGTGCAAGTTCCACATTGTTGCTGACGCCGGTAGTGCGCCCTATCACTAGTCAGCTAGCAACACCTTCAGAAGTCACACCTTTCTCCTACTGGCCGATTAAACCTTGGTTTCTTACTGAGGGCAAACTTGCTACTATGCTCATCATACCTTCCTCTTGGGTTTCCCCAACAGTGTGAAGTCGGCGTTACGATAATCACCATCAAGCTCTTTTTCTGGCGCCGTTGCCGGGGAGAAAGAGGATTTCTGCACTCTCATCTCCAATCTCTTTACTTTGTTATTGTTTTGCTTAGTTTACTTTATTTCGTTTTGTTTGCTTTATTATATCAAAAACACAAAATATATAGTTTCTATTATAGCTGTTATTTCTGTTGCTTGGTTTATTCCATGCTCACTTTTCATGTTGATGTTTCTTGTTTCACTAGTTAGGCTTAATGGAAAACGACAAACAAATTAGAGAACTCTATAGTATTTATCTTGAGTTAGGACATGAAGTGCTCGAAGAGAAAATTAAAAAACATATGAAACTTTATTTGCATGCTAATATCAATGTTATTAGTACGAATTCATGAAAATATTTTTTTTACTTCCCCCACTTTAGAGGATAAAATATGCTATGATGATTACAATGATGAATATGATATTTTCAGTCCACCTAATATTAAGGATAAAAAAAGTTATGATTACAATATGTCTCATATATCTGACTATTATGGTGATGAGAATAATAATGATAGGTATTTTGTTGAATTTTCTCCCACTACAGTTAATAAGAATGACTATGCTTATGTGGAGAGTAATAATTATTTATTCATGTGGCTCATGGTAACAATGTTTTATGTGATAGTTATATTATTGAGTTTATTCATGATTCTACTGAAAAATATTATGAGAGAGAAAACTATGGTTGTAGAAGTTTTCATGGTACTAAAACACCTCTCTATATGCTGAAATTTTTGAAGTTACTCTTGTATTATCTTCCTATACTTGTCACTTTGTTCTTTGTGGATTTATTTGTGTACAAGGTTCCTACGCATAGGAAGTGGGTTAGACTTAAATATGTTTCATATTTGCTCTTTGATGCTCTCTTTGCTTCAATTCATATTTCTTATGTGAGCATCTTATCAAACTACTGCGTCTAGCTGAAAGGCGTTAAAGAAAAACACTCTTGGGAGATAACCCATATTTTATTTACTGTAAATTTTTTTTTGAGTCTTGGTAGTTATTATCGCTGTAATAACCTCTTCTTATCATTTTTATTTCGTTTTTGTGCCAAGAATAGCCTCTACTAGGAAGAAAGTAAGATTTGGGGAAGTTGCTGTCCTGTAAATAGATTTTATGTTGTTACCATAAAAATTCGTAAAAATAGCCAGAGCGGAATTTTGAGCTGCCATTTTTTATGAATATTACCCAGGTTATTATATAACTTTCGTTATTTGACCACTTTTCGAGATGAGCAACAGAGGAATTTCGGAAAAAATCGATCTTTACATGTTGTTCTGTTTTGATAGATTTCTGCACTATTTGCATTTGCCTCTTAAATCTCTTTATTTTTTAGTTATTTTGATTAAAGAGATTTTTGAAGAGTTGATACAGTAGCTAATGCTTTAATAGATGTTTGATATATGTTAGTACTGAACCCAAGTGGATTTGTTTATTTTGATTGTACTAATGCTGCTAATAGAGAATTGTGTGAAGTTTTGTATGAAGGAAGTTTTCAAGTGTAGGGAGAGAAGAATGATGTGATGAGATGATGAATGGACAAAAGCTCAAGCTTGGGGATTCCCTTGCACCCCAAGAAATATCCAAGAGGTACAAGCGTCAAAGCTTGGGGATGCCCAAGGCATCCCCTCTTCATCAACAAAGCAACAAGTCATCTTTATATGCGCTATATTTGTATTGCTTCATACCCTATGTGTTGTTCTTGGAACGTATTTATTTTAGTTTTTGTTTTGTTTTGTTTTGTTTTCTGTAGCATATGTTGGATCCCGGCACATTTTGTTTTTGGAGAAAGACCCGCTCCATTTTAATTGCATAGAACGCTCTAGTTTTCGATGTTATTGTTCTGCGAGTGTTCTAGTTTTCTAGTACTGCGTTTAGCTCTTGTTCTTTCACTTAATATTTGTTCAAAGCTCGTTAGTATTCATTATTTGTGTATGATTAGCTCTCTGGTACATATTGTATTTCATATTTGAGAGCTATTTCAAATAAGTTGATTGGTGTTGGATACGGGTAAAATGTTTCATGCCTATAGTGATGTAAAAGGAAGCTTGTCTAGACTATTGGATAAGCTTATTCCGGTATGATGATGGAGATTCCGACATGGAAAGAGCGGGTTACCAAAGAAACCCTTTGGGCAACCGCATCGGGGAAAGATTCCTGTCGGAGCAAGATGCGCGACATCGCTTGGACCGGATTTATCTGTTCGAGATGGTTGAAGCTGAAGGTCCACCGGGCCCGGCATGTTTCGGTCCCCGGATCAAGAGGGAAGAGCCACCGGGTCGCAACTTCCAGCTGCCCCGAGATACAACAACTTATGATGGCAGCACCAAGTCCGAAGATTGGCTCGCTGATTACACCACAACGGTATATGTGGCTGGAGGAAACCGCCATTGGGCGGTGAGATATGTGTCGTCAGCTAGTGGGACCGGCACGGATTTGGCTGAACAATTTGCCAAGAGGAAGCATTGATGGGTGGATAGATTTCGAATTGGTCTTTGTCAGTAACTTCAGTAGCACCTATAAGAGGCCAATCCGTCCTCAGCAACTCGCCATGTGCCAGCAGCGCAAGAATGAGACTGACCGGGAGTGCTTAACCCGGTGGAGTGCCACAAGAAACTCATGTGAAGGGGTGATAGAAGCGCAAGCCATTAGTTGGTTCTGCAGCGGATGCCGGCGATGCTCGCCGCTGTGGCAAAGGCTGCAGAGGAACATGCCCACCACTATGGCAGAGATGATCAAGGTGCCGGATAGTTATGCACTTGGTGATTCAACTCATCCGGCAATCGCGGCAGACCCACTGCCAAGGTATCCTTAGCGCCAAGATTTCCGGAACAGCAATCATAATAAGAGGAGAGAAGATTTTCCGGATAGAAGGTATGGCCCGTAGCATGTGGCCGCTGTACAACAAGATAATCCGGGAGCCGATGGAAGCCAAATGCGGAAAACAGGAGGACATCCATGGAAAGGTCAGAAGAAGCAGTGGGGAGAAAAGAAGCCCTGGCAAGATCAGCCCAAGTACACCATTGCGTCAATGCTTGATCAGCCGTGCAGGTTTCATACTCCAATCCAAGTAAACTGGCAAATCATACAACCCGGAACTGCTCATGGACGTTGCGGTTGATGAAGGAAGACCTTGATGCACTTCCTCGTCCACCTCCTCTCACTGGAGCAAATGTGCAAGCCATTCAAGCTCCGGTTAACCGGCCTCCGCAAAAAGCTATCCATCAAGTGGGGAAAGGGAATAACAACAATGCCGCGCCATGTGCACCACAGGGCCGGCGTCAGTATGAGGATCTGGATATGTGTTGTGTGGTCTTCATGACCGAGCCGACGGACCGGCAAAGCCTGCATCAGTGCTCCATGGAGGCGAATGTTGTCATACCGACAATTCCGAGATTCATGCAATGGTCGGAACAGAACATCAGTTGGTCTCAGAAGAATCATCCGAGAGTGATTTTGAATCCCGGTGGATATGCATTGGTGGTTGACCCGATAATGTACGGGCCGATAGTGAAAGTCCGGTTTAGCAAGGTGCTGGTCGACAATGGTAGCAGTATTAATATCATGTACCGGAACACGATGCATATGCTCGGAATCACCGAGAACATGCTGGAGCCAAGCCACACAACCTTCCACGGCATTGTTCCGGGTTTTTCCTGTTCACCAATGGGCAAGGTCTAGGTTGACGTACTATTTGGCGGCCAGGATAACTGTCGGGTTAAGAACATCCTGTTTGAGGTGGTGGATCTCGACAGTCCATACCATGAACTGCTTGGAGACCGGCACTGGCGACGTTCATGGCCTTTACTCATGTTTCCTATCTCAAGATGAAGATGCTGGCACCCAATGAGTGCTAACTGTGGTGGGAAACTACAAGATCTCGCTAGATCATGCTTGGCCGAATCATTGGTCATTGCAAAGGAGAAGAGAAGGATCCAGACGGATGTTGCACTAGCGCAATCGACACTGCTCAACACTGCCGGGATGAGCAACCCGCTCGGTGGAACGGCGTTTAAGCTGCCAAAGCAAACGAAGGACATCGTCCTGGACCTGGCATACCCTGAGCGCACCGTCCGCATAGGAGCCGGATTGAGCGAGAAATAGGAAAGCGTGCTCGTCAACTTCATCCGTGAGAATCGGAACATCTTCGCCTGGTCCACTGACAACTTGGTGGGTATGTCGAGGGAGTTGGATGAGCACTCTCTGAATGTCCGGAAAGACGCTAAGCCAGTGAAGTAGCCCTTGCGCCGTTTTGCTGAAGACCGAAGGAAGATCATCGATGAGTAAGTAACCAAACTACTGGTATCCGGCTTCATCATGGAAGTCGTGTATACTGAGTGGCTGGACAATCCAGTCCTGGTCGAGAAGAAGAAGGAGAAAGACCCCAAAGCTCTGAAAGTCTGGCGCATGTGTATTGACTACACGCACCTGAACAAGGCTTGTCCAAAAGATCCTTTTCCGCTACCTCGGATTAATCAAGTGATCGATTCCACTGCTGGGTGTGAGTTGTTATCTTTCCTTGATGCCTACTCTGGTTTCCACCAGATTCCCCTGAAAAAGGAAGATCAAATAAAGACTGCATTTATCACCCTGCACGGGGATTATTGCTATATCACTATGCCTTTCGGTTTGCGAAATGCCGGCGCAACGTATCAGCGCCGTATGCAAAAATGCCTACATAACCAAATCGGTAAAAATGTGCAAGTGTATGTTGATGATGTTGTCATAAAAACAAAACAAAAAGATACATTAATTGACTATCTGAGAGGAACATTTGATAACTTAAGAAAATTCTGGATGAAACTTAATCCGGCAAAGTGCACATTCGGTGTTCCGGCTGGGAAATTACTCGGTTTCCTAGTTTCGAGCCGCGGCATAGAAGACAATCTGGTTAAAATCTGGGCAATTGAAAGAATGGAGTTGCCTCAAACTCTCAATGATGTACAAATATTTACCAGGTGTCTGGCATCGTTAAGCCGATTTATGAGCCAGTTAGGAGAGAAAGCTTTGCATTTGTATGCATTAATGAAAAAATTGGATAGGTTCATCTGGACTCCGCACGCCGATGCAGCATTCAAGGAACTAAAGAAAATGTTGGCCATGATGCCGATATTGGCATCTCCATTGCCCGAAGAACCAATGTTGCTTTACATTGCGGCCACTAACCGAGTTGTAAGTGTTGTGGTAGTGGTGGAAAGAGAAGAGGAAGGAAAAAACCATAAGGAGGTCGGTATACTACCTGAGCGAAGTGCTCTCCCTTTCGAAACAGAATTACCCTCATTACCAAAAGATGACCTATGAAGTGTTTATGTCCGCCAGAAAACTGAAGCACTACTTCGAAGAACACACGATGACAGTCGTATGTGAAGCTCCTATCTCGAAGATCATCGGGAACAAAGATGCCAACGGAAGAATTCCCAAGTGGGCAATCGAACTATCTCCTTATGTGTCGCGCTATGTGATGTCTACGTTCCCCCTCCTTTCCTGTAGACAGTGTTGGGCCTCCAAGAGCAGAGGTTTGTAGAACAGCAGCAAGTTTCCCTTAAGTGGATACCCAAGGTTTATCGAACTCAGGGAGGAAGAGGTCAAAGATATCCCTCTCATGCAACCACTGCAACCACAAAGCAAGAAGTCTCTTGTGTCCCCAACACACCAAATAGGTGCACTAGTTCGGCGAAGAGATAGTGAAATACGGGCGGTATAAATAAGTATGAGCAGGTAGCAACGGTGCCGAGAAAAGTGCTTGGCGTGTAGTTGATGGTGGTGGTATTGCAGCGAGTAGTAACGTAGATAAAACGATAAACAAGCGATAGTAACGCAGCGGTAGTAACGCAGTAGTAGTAAACAAGCAGTAGTAACTCGGCAGTATTTAGGAACAAGGCCTAGGGATTACACTTTCACTAGTGGACACTCTCAACATTGATCACATAACAGAACAGATAAATGCATACTCTACACTTTTGTTGGATGATGAACACATTGCGTAGGATTACACGAACCCTCAATGCCGGAGTTAACAAGCTCCACAATAATGCTCATGTTTTAGTAACCTTTAGTGTAAGATAGATCAACGCTACTAAACCAAGTACTAGCATAGCATGCACACTGTCACCTTCATGCATATGTAGGAGGAATAGATCACATCAATATTATCATAGCAATAGTTAACTCCATAATCTACAAGAGATCATGATCATAGCATAAACCAAGTACTAACATGGTGCACGCACTGTCACCTTTGCACACATGCGGGAGGAATAAAACTACTTTAATAACACATCACTAGAGTAGCACATAGATAAATTGTGATACAACATGCTGCAATCATAAAGAGATATAAATAAGCACCTCACTATGCCATTCAACGGTGAATAAGTATTACTGTGAAATCTAGCCTAAGAGACCCACACGGTGCACACACTTGTCACCTTTACACACGTGGGACGAGGAGTCTCCGGAGATCACATAAGTAAAACTCACTTGACTAGCATAATGACATCTAGATTACAAGCATCATCATATGAATCTCAATCATGTAGGGCAGCTCATGAGATTATTGTATTGAAACACATAGGAGAGAGATGAACCACATAGCTACCGGTACAGCCCCGAGCCTCGATGGAGAACTACTCCATCCTCATGGGAGCAGCAGCGGTGATGAAGATGGCGGTGGAGATGGCAGCGGTGTCGATGGAGAAGCCTTCCGGGGGCACTTCCCCGCTCCGGCAGGCGTGCCGGAACAGAGATCCTGTCCCCCGGATCTTGGCTTCGCGATGGCGGCGGCTCCGGCAGGTTTACGTGGGTTTCGTCAATTGGTATCGGGTTTTCTGATCCGGGGGCTTTATATAGGCGAAGAGGCGGCGCAGGAGGGCTGACAGGGGGCCACACCATAGGGCGGCGCGGCCCCCTCCGGCCGCGCCAGCCTAGGGTTTGGTGGCCCCGTGGCCCCCTCCGGTCCTTCCCGGGTGTTCGGATGCTTCCGATGAAAATAGGAACTTTGGCGTTGATTTCGTCCGATTCGAGAATATTTCGTTACTAGGATTTCGAAACCAAAAACAGCAAAAAACGAGAGCCGGCACTTCGGCATCTTGTTAATAGGTTAGTTCCGGAAAATGCACGAATATGACATAAAGTGTGCATAAAACATGTAGATAACATCAATAATGTGGCATGGAACACAAGAAATTATCGATACGTTGGAGACGTATCGGCATCCCTAAGCTTAGTTACGCTCGTCCCGAGCGAGGTAAAACGATAACAAAGATAATTTCTGGAGTGACATGCCATTATAAACTTGATCATACTATTTGTAAAGCATATGTAGTGAATGCAGCGATCAAAACAATGTATATGACATGAGTAAACAACTGAATCATATAGCAAAGACTTTTCATGAATAGCACTTCAAGACAAGCATCAATAAGTCTTGCATAAGAGTTAACTCATAAAGCAATAATTCAAAGTAAAGGTATTGAAGTAACACAAAAGAAGATTAAGTTTCAGCGGTTGCTTTCAACTTGTAACATGTATATCTCATGGATAATTGTCAATGCAAAGCAATATAACAAGTGCAATAAGCAAGTATGTAAGAATCAATGCACAGTTCACACAAATGTTTGCTTCTTGAGGTGGAGAGAAATAGGTGAACTGACTCAACAATAAAAGTAAAAGAATGGTCCTTCAAAGAGGAAAGCATCGATTGCTATATTTGTGCTAGAGCTTTGGTTTTGAAAACATATAGAGAGCATAAAAAGTAAAGTTTTGAGAGGTGTTTGTTGTTGTCAACGAATGGTAGCGGGTACTCTAACCCCCTTGCCAGACAAACCTTCAAAGAGCGGCTCCCATTTTATTTTTGTTTTTGGGTGGCACTCCTTCCAACCTTTCTTTCACAAACCATGGCTAACCGAATCCTCGGGTGCCTGCCAACAATCTCATACCATGAAGGAGTACCTTTTTATTTTAGTTTTATTATGATGACACTCCTCCCAACCTTTGCTTACACAAGCCATGGCTAACCGAATCCTTCGGGTGCCGTCCAACAATCACATACCATGGAGGAGTGTCTATTTTTAGTTTGTTAATTTGGGACTGGGAATCCCATTGCCAGCTCTTTTTGCAAAATTATTGGATAAGCGGATGAAGCCACTAGTCCATTGGTGAAAGTTGCCCAACAAGATTGAAAGATAAACACCACATACTTCCTCATGAGCTATAAAACATTGACACAAATAAGAGGTAATAAATTTTGAATTGTTTAAAGGTAGCACTCAAGCAATTTACTTTGGAATGGCGGAGAAATACCATGTAGTAGGTAGGTATGGTGGACACAAATGGCATAGTGTTGGCTCAAGTATTTGGATGCATGAGAAGTATTCCCTCTCGATACAAGGTTTAGGCTAGCAAGGTTGTTTGAGGCAAACACAAGGATGAACTAGTACAGCAAAACTCACATAAAAGACATATTACAAGTATTATAAGACTATACATCGTCTTCCTTGTTGTTCAAAACACCTTACTAGAAATTATCTAGACCTTAGAGAGACCAATTATGCAAACCAAATTTTAGCATGCTCTATGTATTTCTTCACTAATAGGTGCAAAGTATATGATGCAAGAGCTTAAACATGAGCACAACAATTGCCAAGTATCACATTACCCAAAACATTATAGCAAATTACTACATGTATCATTTTCCAATTCCAACCATATAACAATTTAACGAAGAGGAAACTTCGCCATGAATATTATGAGCTAAGAACACATGTGTTCATACGAACCAGCGGAGCGTGTCTCTCTCCCACACAAGCATGATGTAATCCAATTTATTAAAACACAAACAAAAACAAAAGCAAACAAACAGACGCTCCAAGAAAAAGCACATAAGATGTGATGGAATAAAAATATAGTTTCGGGGGAGGAACCCGATAATGTTGTCGATGAAGAAGGGGATGCCTTGGGCATCCCCAAGCTTAGACGCTTGAGTCTTCTTGATATATGCAGGGGTGAACCACCGGGTGCATCCCCAAGCTTAGAGCTTTCACTCTCCTTGATCATAGTATATCATCCTCCTCTCTTGATCCTTGAAAACTTCCTCCACACCAAACTTGAAACAACTCATTAGAGGGTTAGTGCACAATATAAATTGACATATTCAGAGGTGACACAATCATTCTTAACACTTCTGGACATTGCATAATGCTACTGGACATTAGTGGATCAAAGAAATTCATCCAACATAGCGAAAGAGGCAATGCGAAATAAAAGGCAGAATCTGTCAAAACAGAACAGTTCGTATTGACGAATTTTAAAATGGCACCAGACTTGCTCAAATGAAAATGCTCAAATTGAATGAAAGTTGCGTACATATCTGAGGATCATGCACGTAAATTGGCATAATTTTCTGATCTTCCTGCAGGGCAGTGGGCTCAGATTCGTGACAGCAAAGAAATCTGGAACTGCGCAGTAATCCAAATCTAGTACTTACTTTTCTATCAACGGCTTAACTTGGCACAACAAAACACAAAACTAAGATAAGGAGAGGTTGCTACAGTAGTAAACAACTTCCAAGACATAAATATAAAACAAAGTACTGTAGCAAAACAACACATGGGTTATCTCCCAAGAAGTTCTTTCTTTATAGCCGTTAAGATGGGCTCAGCAGTTTTAATGATGCACTCGCAAGAAATAGTAGTTGAAGCAAAAGAGAGCATCAAGAGGCAAATTCAAAACACATTTAAGTCTAACATGCTTCCTATGCATAGGAATCTTGTAAATAAACAAGTTCATGAAGAGCAAAGTAACAAGCATAGGAAGATAAAACAAGTGTAGCATCAAAAATTTCAGCACATAGAGAGGTGTTTTAGTAACATGAAAATTTCTACAACCATATTTTCCTCTCTCATAATAACTTTCAGTAGCAACATGAGCAAACTCAACAATATAACTATCACATAAAGCATTCTTATCATGAGTCTCATGCATAAAATTATTACTCTCCACATAGGCATAATCAATTTTATTAGTTGTAGTGGGAGCAAATTCAACAAAGTAGCTATCATTATTATTCTCATCAAATGTAGGAGGCATAGTATAATCACAACAAAATTTACTCTCAGCAGTAAGTGGCACCAAAAGACCACTATCATTATCATCATAAATAGGAGGCAAAGTATCATCAAAGAAAATTTTCTCCTCAATGCTTGGGGGACTAAAAATATCATGAAGACCAGCTTCCCCAAGCTTAGAACTTTCTATATCATTATCAACAATGGTGTTCAAAGCGTTCATACTAATATTACTACCAAGCATGCAAAGAAGATTTCATAGGTTTTTTAATTTTCGCATCAAACAATCCATATTTTAAATCAGGAAATAGAATAAGAAGCTCACCGTTGTCCATTATGCCAAACTAGTGTAAACAAGAAACAACAAGATGCAATTGCAGGATCTAAAGGAAATAGCTTTGAGCACACACACAACGGCGCCGGAAAAATACTTTACCCGGGACCGTAGTATGAGAGCCTTTTACCTTTCCTCCCGGCAACGGCGCCGTAAAAGTGCTTGATGTCTACGTTCCCCCTCCTTTCCCGTAGACAAGTGTTGGGCCTCCAAGAGCAGAGGTTTGTAGAACAGCAGACAAGTTTCCCTTAAGTGGATACCCAAGGTTTATCGAACTCAGGGAGGAAGAGGTCAAAGATATCCCTCTCATGCAACCCCGCAACCACAAAGCAAGAAGTCTCTTGTGTCCCCAACACACCAAATAGGTGCACTAGTTCGGCGAAGAGATAGTGAAATACAGGCGGTATAAATAAGTATGAGCAGTAGCAACGGTGCCAGAAAAGTGCTTGGCGTGTAGTTGATGGTGGTGGTATTGCAAGCAGTAGTAACGCAATAGAAACAAGAAACAAGCAGTAGTAACGCAGCAGTAGTAACGCAGCAGTAGTAAACAAGCAGTAGTAACTCAGCAGTATTTAGGAACAAGGCCTAGGGATTACACTTTCACTAGTGGACACTCTCAACATTGATCACATAATAGAACAGATAAATGCATACTCTACACTTTTGTTGGATGATGAACACATTGCGTAGGATTACACGAACCCTCAATGCCGGAGTTAACAAGCTCCACAATAATGCTCATGTTTTAGTAACCTTTAGTGTAAGATAGATCAACGCTACTAAACCAAGTACTAGCATAGCATGCACACTCGTCACCTTCATGCATATGTAGGAGGAATAGATCACATCAATATTATCATAGCAATAGTTAACTCCATAATCTACAAGAGATCATGATCATAGCATAAACCAAGTACTAACATGGTGCACGCACCGTCACCTTTGCACACATGCAGGAGGAATAAAACTACTTTAATAACACATCACTAGAGTAGCACATAGATAAATTGTGATACAACATGCTGCAATCATAAAGAGATATAAATAAGCACCTCACTATGCCATTCAACAGTGAATAAGTATTCTCGTGAAATCTAGCCTAAGAGACCCACACGGTGCACACACCGTCACCTTTACACACGTGGGACGAGGAGTCTCCGGAGATCACATAAGTAAAACTCACTTGACTAGCATAATGACATCTAGATTACAAGCATCATCATATGAATCTCAATCATGTAGGGCAGCTCATGAGATTATTGTATTGAAACACATAGGAGAGAGATGAACCACATAGCTACCGGTACAGCCCCGAGCCTCGATGGAGAACTACTCCATCCTCATGGGAGCAAGCAGCGGTGATGAAGATGGCGGTGGAGATGGCAGCGGTGTCGATGGAGAAGCCTTCCGGGGCACTTCCCCGCTCCGGCAGCGTGCGTGGAACGGAGATCCTGTCCCCCGGATCTTGGCTTCGCGATGGCGGCGGCTCCGGCAGGTTTCGTGGGTTTCGTCAATTGGTATCGGGTTTTCTGATCCAGGGGCTTTATATAGGCGAAGAGGCGGCGCAGGAGGGCTGACAGGGGGCCACACCATAGGGCGGCGCGGCCCCCTCCGGCCGCGCCGGCCTAGGGTTTGGTGGCCCCGTGGCCCCCTCCGGTCCTTCCCGGGTGTTCTGGATGCTTCCGATGAAAATAGGAACTTTGGCGTTGATTTCGTCCGATTCCGAGAATATTTCGTTACTAGGATTTCTGAAACCAAAAACAGCAGAAAACAGAACCGGCACTTCGGCATCTTGTTAATAGGTTAGTTCCAGAAAATGCACGAATATGACATAAAGTGTGCATAAAACATGTAGATAACATCAATAATGTGGCATGGAACACAAGAAATTATCGATACGTTGGAGACGTATCACTATGAAAGAAGATATGACATCAAGTCTCAGGCACTGGCGGACTTCCTTGTGGATTGGGCCGAGATGCAATACAAGCCACCTAAACTGGAAACCGAGTACTGGAGGATGCACTTTGATGGATCGAAGCTCAAAGAAGGTCTTGGTGCCGGAGTAGTTCTCACTTCACCAAAAGGAGATAATCCCATATATGTGTTGCCGATCCATTTCAGGGTATCAAATAATGTCGCTGAGTATGAAGCTCTTGTACACGGGCTCAAGGTGGCAAAAGAAGTCGGAGTACGCCGGATCATCTATTATGGTGACTCGGATCTGGTGGTACATCCGTGCTCCGGAGAATGGGACGCAAAGGATGCTAACATGGCATCATACCAGTTTCATGTGCAGCAAGTGTAGGGATTCGTAGCATAGAAAACAAAAAATTTCCTACCGCAAGAACGAATAACAAGCCAAGATCTAATCTAGTAGATGGTAGCAACGAGATGTATGTGAGACTAACCCTCGAAGATTCCAAAGCCTACGAGATTAGATCTCGTGGTTGATGTACTCGATCACTTGCCGCTTTCAAAAGCGCGTAGAAGATCTTGACGGTGCCACAGTCGGGCAGCACCTCCGTACTCGGTCACACGTTCGGTGTTGATGACGATGTCCTTCTCCCCATTCCAGCGGGCAGCGGATGTAGTAGATCCTCCTCGGAATTCCGAAAGCACGATGGTGTGGTGTCGGTGGTGGTGGAGATCTCCGGCAGGGCTTCGCCTAAGCACTACGGGAGAAGCGGAAGGAGGGGGCGGCTAGGGTTTGGGGAGAGGGGGCACTTGGGGCGCTGGCCTTGGGTGCCCTTGGGTGGTGCGACTCAAGTGGTGGCCAGCCCCCTCACTCTCTCCCTCATTATATAGGTGGAACCCCAAGGGTTAGCCCAAATATTTGAATAAGAGTCCAACTCAAAAACTTACCAAAGGGTGAAACCTAGGGGGAGTGGGACTCCTCCCTTTCCTTCCCTCATGGCCGGCCATGGTGGTGGAGTCCACCATGGACTCCACCTTCCCCTTAGAGTGGTCGGCTAGGGTTGGTGGAGTCCAACCGGGACTCCACCTTCCATGGTGATTTCTTCCGGAAGGTTCTAGAACATTCTAGCGCCTTCCATAAATGCACTGGATCATTTCCAAAATTGGAAAGTGACTTCCTATATATGAATCTTATTCTCCGGACCATTCCGGAACTCCTCGTGATGTCCTGGATCCCATCCAAGACTTCAAACAACATTCGAACTCCATTTCATATTCCATATCTACTTAAAACGACATCAAACCTTAAGTGTGTCACCATGAGGTTCGAGAACTATGTGGACATGATCGAGACTCCTCTCCGATCAATAACTAATAGCGGGACCTGGAGATCCATAATAGCTCCCGCATATTCAACGATAACTTAGTGACCGATTGAACCATTTACATACGATACCGATTCCCTTTGTCAGGCGATACTTTACTTGTCCGAGGTTCGATCATCGGTATCTCCGTACCTAGTTCAACCTCGTTACCGAAAAGTACTCTTTACTCATACCGTGGTATGTCATCTCTTGTGACCTAGTCACATGCTTGCAAGTTAATCGGACGACATTCCACCGAGAGGGCCCAGAGTATATCTATCCGTCATCGGGATGGACAAATCCCACTCTTGATCCATATGCCTCAACTCACACTTTCCGAATACTTAATCCCATCTTTATAACCACCCATTTACGCAATGGCGTTTGATGTAATCAAAGCATCCTTCCGGTGTAAGTGATTTACATGATCTCATGGTCGAAGGACTAGGTAACTATGTATCGAATAACAGCAAGTTGAACTTAATGACTTGATCTCATGCTATGCTTACTATGGGTGTGTCAATCACATCATTCACTTAATGATATGATCTTGTTATTAATAACATTCTATGTTCATGATCATCTATTAATCAACAAGCTAGTTAAATGAGAGGCTTACTAGGGACTCTAGTTGTTTACACAACACACATGTATCAATGTTTTCGGTTAATACAATTATAGCATGGAGTGTAAAATTTTATTAGGAACACTAAGATATAACAATAACTATTTTATTATTGCCTCTCGGGCATATCTCCAACAGTCTCCCACTTGCACTAGAGTCAATAATCTAGTTCACATTTGTAAAGATATAACATCTTGGCCTTCTGGTGCTTATCATGTTTTGCTCACGGGAGAGGTTTCAGTCAACAGATCTGATACGCTCAGAAACGTATGTATTTTGAAATTCATTTGCGTCTCAACGCATCACTCATTTTCCAAATGAGTCGGCGTTAATCATATATGTTCAGTCTTCTGGTGGAACCTTAATTCCGCGGTCTGAAATATGTCACTAATATTGTCACACACAATATAGCTTCAAAGTTCTGACACTATCGGAACTACACCAAGTTCTCAAAGAACTCCTCGACTTAAAACTCCTCAGTTATTGTCAAAACAATGACATACTCTGCCTTCGTTTGTAGAATCCGTCACAATATTTAGAACTCATCTAAATCTAGCATAGATATCTTCTAGCTCATTGTGCTACCTTTTAATCAACACTTAGCCTAATTGAGATTTTATATGTGACCAAACTAATATCGGTGCAACACCTTACAGCGATTTGTTTGTCATTACCCCATACAAAACTATATATATCCTTGGTTCTTCTAAAACACTCAGGGATATTTTTACTGTTGTCCAATGATCATTACATGAATCATTCTGGTATATGCTTATAACACTTTAGAGCACAGGACATCTGATTTTGAACATATTATTTATGATCTAAAATCGCTCATGTGTTTTTACTCATCGAGTGTCAAATACACTCAAGTCTTGTTAAACCTTCACATGGAAAAGAACACCTTCTTAATATTTTTATATTGAACTACTTTCAATATTCATTCTATGTACTTTAACTTAAACTTATTATGTGTTTCAATCTATCTTCATAGATCTTGACACTAAATATGTTTCAGTCCATATCCTTTCATTGAAGTTAATTCTCAATGAAACCTTGTTAATCACATCAAGTATATAATTACATCATTTATAATCAATGATATGTCATCCACATATAATATTATAACTATGTCTCAGCGCTCCCACTTAATTTCTTGCAAATGCAAGCATCTTCATCGTTTCTGATGAAATAAAAATTCTTTAATTATTTCATTCGTTGAAGATTCCAACTCCGTGATACTTACTTCATCCAGTGAAGTTTGTATACCTATCTAGTATTCCATGGACTAGCAAAACTCTTTGATTTGTATCTAGTATACATCCTTCATACACACTTCTGGTAAGGAATGTATTTCTGCCATCCTACTATCATATCTCATAAAAGAAATATGTAGCGATTACTAGAATAATCCACATAGACTACAAGCATCGCTACGGAAGATCTAATCTTATCGTAGTCAACTCTTTGAACTTTGTCGTAAACAACTTTTCGACAAGTCGAGCTTCTTCAAGGATATTCCATCCAAGTCCATCAATTTTATAGATCCATTTACTTTCAAAAAGTATTCACCTATCTTGGATTTCATGGCGCATAGCCATTTTAACGGAGTCAGGACCCATCATAACTTCTTTGTATATAGTTGGTTTACCATTGTTCAAAATCAATCCTTTGTTCACAAATCATTTATTTGATCACAAATTAAACCATACCTACAAGGCTCAATAGGTACTTCGATCTCCATGACTATAACACTTTGTAGACATGGGAGCCATGATCGTCGTGGCCGCTTTCGGAACCATTTCCGATGCTGCGCTACTCTGATCATCATGCTCAGGTTCATCAACCTTATCAAGTTCTATTGTCCTCCCACTCAAATACTTTGCTAGAAACAATTTCCTGGTAATAAGCAAGAAACATCGACAAACACTTTTGTCTTTGAGTTCATAGTGGAAAGAATTCCCAATTTGTTCTCTGGGATAACCAACAAAGACATTCATCTGATCTTGGTTTTAAACTCACTTACTTATGCTATGCATACCAAAATTTTAAGAAAGGACTATTAGGATTTATACCCATGCCATAACTCATATGGTGTCATTTCAACAGATTTATGATGACGCTCTATTTAGTGTGAAAGCGGTAGTCTCTAAAGCATAATCCACAAAATATAATGGCATCATTTTATTTTATCTCATCATTAATCCAACAAGGTTTGGATACGTCTTTCGAATGCTCCATCATAACTATGGTGTTCCGAGAAACGTGAGTTGTGGAACAATTTCTTAACTCTCTTAGATGTTCGCTAAAACTCGTAATTCAAATATTTCCACCATGATCTAATCATAGATATTTGAATTTTCTATTACGATGATTTCCACTTCATGTTGAAATTTATTTGAATCTATTCAAACGTTTCATACTTCTTCCTCATTGAATAAATATATCCACATATATATACTCAATTCATTGTTGGAAGTTTTGATGAAGTAGAAGAATCTCCCGCACACAACTATGCCCAGTGAACCACATGCATCATCATGTATGTTTCCACTAAGTTAGTTGCCCGTTCAACTCTTGGCCTATGAACGGTATTTCAGTCATTCTCTTTGGAAGAGATTTGCAAGCGCCAAACGATTCAAAAATCAAATGACACCAAAAATCCATTTGCATGGAGTTCCTTCATGCGTTCCTTTCTAACATGACCTAAATGGCGGTTCCACAAATAAGTGGAATTCAAATCATTTTCCTTATGGCATTTTAGCATCAGTGTTATGCATGTGTGTTTTACCATTAAGATTTATAATAACTTATCCATCGTATATGGAGTACGGTCATAACTTTAAACAACTCATTGTTTTTATTTGACCAGAGCTAAATAACAATTATTAAGTTCTTTATTATATATCTGAAGGGCTAGGTAAAATACCAACGACGAACATAATAACACTTTATTTTGTCCAGACGTGCATTATTACCATATTCCTTATCAGTCACTTAGGCCATTGTATTCTTGTATTGCGTTGTGTTGTATGACATCTCATACCAACCAATATGGTACAAATACCCAAGAATTCCATTGTGTGGCCAATCAAAGAATACATTCATAACATGTATATCATCTATATACAACTGAGCTAGACTTTCTAGTCTTTTCTTTCTTTCTGCCAAAATCCTTTTGTAGTTTATGTTTCGACTTTCCTCATATTTCTGAAAACACTTCAACATCAATAACTTATAGGCTTGTTGGTCAAATACCAATCACCTTGAGGTTCTCACTTTGAAGTTGATCATCACATGACAAGTGTTCCGGGTTTCACTATTTAGTAACTTTTAATGTGATGAACAATTTCACTCATAATTTTATCCATTAAATCATGAAATTTCATGATGAAGCTACTATGACTTACATGGATATGCAAATAACATTAGTTCCCAACTAGTTGGAGGATCGGGACGCCTAGCGTCTTCAACCTTCGTACATTCCCATAAAACTTATGAGTTTACGTAGTCTCACTAAATTATATTTTTTTATCTTGTATTAAGGTCTTAGATATCACATATATCTCACACCTTGCTTATTCTGAAAAAACAATTTCAGCTCCTTACTTTTCAAACGGATTTGAACATCAAGTTTCACGGAGACAAGATAATTTTTAGATACTAATTGAAACCATTGCTTTTTGAATCAGCAATTTGAGGATTACCAAAAGTTCGCTATATGAATTAATCATTTCTTGATTCTTTAACGATACGGTATCAGTCCGTAAAGTTACTTGCCAGACTTAACAGTATTTCTATCTCAATTACAAGCCTAGCGTAAAGTAGAAAACGGATGTCAATTCTACAAAATTTAATTCAAAATACAATTTAGACTATGTTCAGGATAAATTGAGTTTTCTATTAATACTTAAATTAACTAGATGAACTCCCACTCAAAATAATATCCCTCGCATTGTCTTAGTGATTACACGAACGAAATTCACTACACCAAGTCCGATCATCACGTGAGATGATGTAGTTTCAATGGCGAACATCAACATGTTCATCATATTATCTATATGATTCATGCTTAACCTTTCGGTATTCCGTGTTCCGAGGCCATGTCTGTACATGCTAGGCTTGTCAAGTCAAACCCTAGTTTCCGCATGTGCAAATCTGGCTTGCACCCGTTGTATGCACACGTTGAGTCTATCACACCCGATCATCACGTGATGCTTCGAAACAATGAGTCTTAGCAACGGTGCTAACTAAGGAGGAACACTTTATTATCTTGATTTTTAGTGAGGGGGGTCATCGTATAATGCTACCGTCGCGATCTAAGCAATATAAGACGCATAAAAAGGATTAACATCACATGCAATTCATAATGTGATATGATATGGCCCTTTTATCTCGCGCCTTTGATCTTAATCTCCAAAGCACGGGCATGATCTCCATCATCGTCGGCGGTGCGTCAAGGTCCATGGCACCGTCTTCATGGTTGTTCACCACATGTAGCAACTATTACAACTACTTTGAAATAATACTACTACATGAAATATAAAGACAACTATAAGGCTCCTGCCGGTTGTCACAGTACAATAATGATCATCTCATACATATTCATCATCACATCATGGCCATATCACATCACCAAATCCTGCAAAAACAAGTTAGACGTCTCTAATTTGGTTTGCATATTTTACGTGGTTTAGGGTTTTCGAGTAAGATCCAATCTACCTACGAACATGAACCACAACGCTGATACTAATGTTGTCAATTGAAATAGTAAATTGAATCTTAACTATGGTGAGAGAGACAGACACCCGCAAAGCCACTTATGCAATACAAGTTGCATGTCGAGCGTGGAGCAAGTCTCATGAACGTGGTCATGTAAAGTTAGCCCTGGCCGCTTCATCACACCATACCGCAAGATGCAAAGTACACATAACAAGAGACAACAAAAGCATCAACGTCCACAAAACCATTGTGTTATACTCGTGCAACCAATCTATGCGTAGACACGGCTCTGATACCACTGTAGGGATTCGTAGCATAGAAAACAAAAAAATTCCTACCGCAAGAACGAATAACAAGCCAAGATCTAATCTAGTAGATGGTAGAAACGAGATGTATGTGAGACTAACCCTCGAAGATTCCAAAGCCTACGAGATTAGATCTCGTGGTTGATGTAGTCGATCACTTGCCGCTTTCAAAAGCGCGTAGAAGATCTTGACGGTGCCACAGTCGGGAAGCACCTCCGTACTCGGCCACACATTCGGTGCTGATGACGACGTCCTTCTCCCCGTTCCAGCAGGCAGCGGATGTAGTAGATCCTCTTCGGAATTCCGACAGCACGACGGCGTGGTGTCGGTGGTGGTGGAGATCTCCGGCAGGGCTTCGCCTAAGCACTACGGGAGAAGCGGGAGGAGGGGGCGGCTAGGGTTTGGGGAGAGGGGGCACTTGGGGAGCCGGCCTTGGGTGCCCTTGGGTGGTGCGGCTCAAGTGGTGGCCGGCCCCCTCCCTCTCTCTCTCATTATATAGGTGGAACCCCAAGGGTTAGCCCAATGATTAGAATAAGAGTCCAACTCAAAAACTTACCAAAGGGTGAAACCTAGGGGGAGTGGGACTCCTCCCTTTCCTTCCCTCATGGCCGGCCATGGTGGTGGAGTCCACCATGGACTCGACCTTCCCCTTAGGGTGGTCGGCTAGGGTTGGTGGAGTCCAACCGGGACTCCACCTTCCATGGTGATTTCTTCCGGAAGGTTCTAGAACATTCTAGCGCCTTCCATAAATGCACCGGATCATTTCCAAACTTGGAAATTGACTTCCTATATATGAATCTTATTCTCCGAACCATTCCGGAACTCCTCGTGATGTCCTGGATCCCATCCGAGACTCCGAACAACATTCGAACTCCATTCCATATTCCATATCTACTTAAAACGACATCAAACCTTAAGTGTGTCACCCTACGGTTCGAGAACTATGTGGACATGATCGAGACTCCTCTCCGATCAATAACTAATAGCGGGACCTGGAGATCCATAATAGCTCCCACATATTCAACGATAACTTAGTGCTCGATTGAACCATTTACATACGATACCGATTCCCTTTGTCACGCGATACTTTAGTTGTTCGAGGTTCGATCATCGGTATCTCCATACCTAGTTCAACCTCGTTACCGACAAGTACTCTTTACTCGTACCGTGGTATGTCATCTCTTGTGACCTAGTCACATGCTTGCAAGCTAATCAAACGACATTCCACCGAGAGGGCCCAGAGTATATCTATCCGTCATCGGGATGGACAAATCCCACTCTTTATCCATATGCCTCAACTCACACTTTCCGAATACTTAATCACATCTTTATAACCACCCATTTACGCAATGGCGTTTGATGTAATCAAAGCATCCTTCTGGTGTAAGTGATTTACATGATCTCATGGTTGAAGGACTAGGTAACTATGTATCAAAAGCTTACAACAAGTTGAACATAATGACTTTATCTCATGCTATGCTTACTATGGGTGTGTCCATCACATCATTCAACTAATGATATGATCTTTTTATTAATAACATCCTATGTTCATGATCAGGAAACCATCATCATCTATTAATCAACAAGCTAGTTAAATGAGAGGCTTACTAGGGACTCTGGTTGTTTACACTACACACATGTATCAATGTTTCCGGTTAATACAATTATAGCGTGGAGTGTAAACATTTATCATGAACACTAAGATATAAGAATAACTATTTTATTATTGCCTCCCGGGCATATCTCCAACAGCAAGTTGCCAGATTCTTTGAAGGTTGTGAGTTCCATCATGTGCCACTGGCAGAAAATGAAGCAGCCGATACTTTATCCAAGTTAGGCTCATATCGGCTGGAAATTCCTCCCGGAATAGCTTTTTCACATCTCCAAAAGCCGTCAATCAAACCAAGTCCTGAGTCGGAATCAATCTTTGTTCCAGGATCACATATTGTTCCGATGAACATTGTTCAAATAAACCCGGGGACTGGTTCATCTAACTCGGGGACTTCGCAGTCACAAACGGAGGAAGTTATGTCAGTAGATTGCATGGAGGTTGACATGCCGGTTTTCGTGGTTTGTGAGGCACCATCTTGGGTGAAGCTGATCATGGAATTTTTGGTGAATGGTGGCTTACCAACTGAAGAGGTATTGGCCAGGAGAATCCAAGGAAGAGCAAAAGCTTATACCATCATCAACGATGAGATCTACAAAATAAGTATCACATGAGTGCTGCATCGCTGTGTGGAACCGGAAGAAGGCAAGGAGATACTCTGGGAGATCCACCAAGGAGAATGTGGGCACCGTGCCTCATCAAGAGCCCTGGTGGAAAAAGCCTTCCGGCATGGGTTCTATTGGCCCACTAGACTGGAAGATGCGGAAGATATGGTACGGAAGTGCAATGGGTGCTAGAGATACAACAAGCAGACTCACACTCCAGCTTCCAGCTTAAAAACCATCCCGATAACGTGGTCGTTCGCGGTATGGTTTCTAGATATAGTTGGACCTTTCCGGCCGGCACGAGGAAACATGACACACATCTTGGTCATGGTGGATAAGTTTACCAAGTGGGTGGAAGTGAAACCAATCCAAAAATGCGATGGACACACAGTTGTGAAGTTTCTGAAGGACATTATCTTGCGATATGGATACCCGCACAGTATCATTACGACAATGGGACAAACTTTGTAGTAGAAGAGTTCGCTCGATTCTGCGAGGACACAAATATCAGGCTTGACATTGCGTCAGTCACACATCCCCCAACCAATGGACAAGTGGAGAGGATGAATGCATTGGTGCTATCCGGAATAAAACCATGGTTGATTGAGCCTATGGAGAAAACTCTGGGATGTTGGCTTGATGAGTTACCATCTGTGTTGTGGTGTCTCAGAACCACGCCAAATCGGTCAACCGGATACACACCATTTTTCATGGTATATGGAGCAGAAGTGGTCATCCCAACCGACATAATCCATGACTCGCCACGAGTGCAACTATATGCAAATGAAGAGGTCAAAGAGGCCAGAAAAAATGATGTCGATTTGCTCGAGGAAGCAAGAAAATTGGCAATTTCCAGATTAGCTATTTACCAGCAGAACCTCCGATGCTATCATAGCCGGAAGGTAAATCCTCGGGTATTCCGGGAAGGAGATCTCGTACTCCGGCTTGTGCAACGCACCATAGGACAACATAAACTAGCACCTCCATGGGAGGGACCGTTCATAGTGAGTAAAGCTCTGCACAATGATGCTTATTATCTTATAGATGCGCAAGAAGAAAAGATGGATGTAGCAAATAAGTCGGGTGAGGAAACTAAACTCCCATGGAACGTAGCTTTGCTTCGTCCTTTCTATTCCTAAAGACAGGATGTAAGGTGTTCTCGCACCCTTTCAATATTTGCTATGAATGAAATGTCGGCACCCCGAATAGAACTCGGGGACTGCCTTTATCATATGTGCATGATTGTATGTTTATTTTTTCTGTATATACCAGTTGGCCTATTTGAAATTTTCTATTCCGGCTTAGTAGTGTGTTTAAACCAAAGGTAGATCTTCGACTTAGCTGCTGTCCGCAACCCGGATTCATGGCAAGCAAGAAAAGCCAGAGGAACTTGAACACATGAAAAATGAATAAGGAAACAAAAACAGGCGATCCGGAATAAAAATTAACTAACCCCGGTTATACCGGTTTTTTGCAAAATTTTCGCCTTACTTGAAGTTTTTTCTCTAAGTTCAAAAATTGTATGCTTAGAAAAAGGCCTTTGGAACTCTACGTTGAACGCCTAAAATGGTAGACAGGGCCAAAGTCAAAGAACTAAGCAAACATGAAATTGAACTCGGAGACCGAGCCCAGAGTATTCGATAATTAATCCATTTCAAAAAGCATAACTTAGAAGTATCAACGAGCCAAAAGGACTTAACTGTATATTACATAACCAACCCGGCATGCCAGGCATTTAACGAATTAAGTTTTTTGAGAAAGTAGATAAATTAGTCTTCAAGCTGAACCGACATCAGGACTGTCGGACGCGGAGTTTCCTGGGGCCTTGCTCGGGGAAGCCGGGTCTTGAGGTGTGGGGCCGACCAGCTTCGCAGAGGGATCTTTAACAATGATGTCTTCATCCACTGCTTCCTCACTGTCATCGGCAGGGTTGCCCTCAGCATCGCTCTCCTCGTTGTCACTCTCCTCATCTTCAATTTCTGGCAGAGTCAGAATGAATTTGCTGACTGGAGCGTAGTGCGCGATTTGATAAGCCCGCTTCTAGCGCTTCTCCTAGAGTACCGGCTTGGTCATGTTGGGAGCACCATCCCGAAGGGTTGCCTGCGCATCAAGGTCAACGCCCTCATACCAAGAGCAGACGAACTTGAGTGCGGTATCAGCTCCGGAACGCGCGGCTGAGCGCCGCCATTCATTGAGCCGAGCAGCACTTTCCATCAAGCGGGAGGCAATGACCTTGACGCGATCCGGAACCTTTTCTCTGGGCCACAGTTTGCCAAAGGTGTGGATGGTAGCGTCAGGCAGGAGCTTCCCAAGTTTACCCATGTAAGAAACACGGGCAGACATGGCCGTGAGATGGTCTCCAGTGGTCCAGACATCGGCATCAGAAACCGGATCTCCATGCCGGATCTTAGCGACGGTATCAACGGCTCGCACTTGGGATTCCGGGAAGTTTTCTGCGACAAGTAAATAATGGTTCCGGTATAAGAACAAGCCGGCATGAAGATGAAAACACAAAAGGTTGGCAGAGAAACTTACTCCGGACTTTCTCGTCCAAGTCGGCATTGGCCTGGGTCTCTTGGACTTCCTGGAGGGCGTCGTTGTGTTTCTTATACAAATCGTAGAGATCCTTCTCAGCCTGAAGCTCCCCATGCAGCTGGTCCTGTACCTCCTTTATCTCGCGCGCATGCAACTCCTCAAGCTCCTTCCGGGCGTGGTCCAACTCGTACTTACCAGCGCCAGTGGCTTGTTTGAGCTCCGTGGTGTGGTGCAACTTTAGCTGGATCCGTTCCTCCTTCAGACGAGTGGTTTCCTCCCTCTGCTTCTGCAATTCTGCCTGATGCTGGGATGAGATAGTGTCCTTTTCACCTAAACCGGAATAACAAGTGTGAGAGGACAAAAAATGAGAAGTGCAAATGCAAAGCACAAAGAAACAAACCTTGAAGGGCTGTCAAACGACCGACAAGTTCCTCAAGCTAGGAGGATTCCGTGGCTTTAGTTGAGGAAGAGCAAACCGGTAAATGGTAAACCAGCATAAAAAGATACAGATGCAAAGACAGAATGAGATCACGAACTAACCTTAACTCTGTTGGTAAGCAACCTGAAGCGATTTATGAGCGTTTGAAAGCTCTCGGTGCTCCCACAACAGATCCTCAAAGAGTTTCTTCCTGGATCCCAGCACCACCTATGAAAATTAAGCCGGAATGATATTTATTCCAAAGGAAAATATGAGTATCGAAATTTTCAAAGATTTGTGCTAAGTGCTACGCACTTAACCCGAAACTCGGGTACTATGAGTATCGAAATTTAGAAAGTTTCGCGCTAAGTGTTGCGCGCTTAACCCGAAACTCGGGGACTATGAGTATACATATGTGGTTTCATGTCTAAGCCAGTCTTGATTAAAACCCGAATCTGCTAAATATGAAGATTCTAGATGCGTTGTATTAGAGGATATCTCGGAAAAGAGGTGTTTACTGTGATGTTCTTGTCGACGTCGAACCACGTCGTGTTGGTTTCACGCATTGTTGCGGTCAGAAACCCACCGGCGAGCAGCGACGGGCAACACGGTAGAGCCGGGAGGCTCCCAGGACTGCGGCTGGCCCTGGTCCCTCCGAGCGACGGCCCGCAAAGACTCGGCACGCACGTCCAATGCTGGTGCAAGGGCGTGCCACCTGACCTATACCTGGTCAGGAAGGTGTTGGATATGCCTCGCTTAGTTTCCTGCATGGCATACACGTAAACATTAAATACGAGCCTCGATGGGCTCTCAGGTTGTCCTGTGAATCGGCTCAAGGAGCCGATCCACCCATGATTCGTACGAGGTGTACGAATATATGGTGGTCCTGCTTGATCAAAATAAAGCTAAAATGACCTACTACGATTTAGGGTTTTCACCACATAATCGGAACATCCTACTCGTGATTGAGCCTGGCGGCCACGCACGGTGATCGTAAACCGACCCTAGACAAGGCCTAAAAACCAACATGAAGTTGATCCCGGAACATCCTGTCTTGGGCTAGCAAACTACACCCTACGCGCCACTCGGATCCTTCAACCCGTTTGTAAGGCCTAACTATGCAGATATTAAACTAATCCTTGAAGAACAAGGAGCAATCATAACGGATCGGATCTACTAAATAATGATCAAGCGGGGTGCCGCCCTTACACCTAAGATAGGCGTAAGGGCGGCTAGATGTCTAAGGGTTGCACGACGACAGCATATGATATGATGAACAATGCTAGCCCTAACACATCTATGATAACTACGTTGCTCGCCATCAACAAGGCTTCAGCACGAGCAACGCATGAACAACGAATAAACATGTACTGCCTAGATCGCAAGATGCGATCTAGGCAGCATGATGCTTACCCGGAAGAAACCCTCGAGACAAGGGAGTTGGCGATGCGCCTAGATTGGTTTGTGGTGAACGTGATTGTTGTTTATTTCATAAACCCTAGATACATATTTATAGTTCGTAGACTTTCTAACGTGGGAATAATCCCAACCGGGCACGAGCCAAATTCTATCTAACCGACACGTATCCTACTATATTACGTATACACGGGCAAACTAGCCCAAACTTTGTATATAAGGCCGATTCATGTATTTCTTCCATGTATATCCTTCAAGCCCATCTTCAATCGCGGCCCACCTCTGATCCGGTCAAATTCCGGTGATAACACATGCCCCCCTGGTTTTGGAAATGACAATTCCAAAATCACTATGCTTTTCCTTCGTCGGGTCATGTCGTGGCAGAGCAGAACCGTCGCAGTATCCTTCATCATGATGCCTTGCCTCCCCAACTTCTTTGCAAGATTTGATAGCTTTAACATCACTCCCTCGGAAACCGCAATGGCATTAAATCTCCACTATACCCCCCTTTATTTAACGCGTGCCGAACGGTTCGCCACTTCATCCTCTTGCTCTGTTCCGGCCATCGGCACCTAAAAACCCTCTTTTCCTGTAGCAATGTCTTCCTCTTCCTCCATCTCCTCAGGCCTCTCTTTCCAATCTTCCTCCTCGAGCGAGCGGGAGTGGAACTTTGACCACGTGCCAGATGGCCCACCCGAAGCACTCGTCGGGTCGGATGGTGACTTACCTCTGACCGATGGGGAGGACGACCTCGAGTTCCTCATCGAAGGGGAGCTGAAGAGCGAGAGCGAAGACGACCTCCACTCCTGGGCGAACCCCACCTCCTCCGACGAGGAGGAGGAAGAAGAAGAAGTAGAGGAAGAAGAGGAAGAGGAGGAGGATGATTCCTCCTCCTCCGTTGGGTATCCGCCGGCGAAGCGCTTCCGCGCTTGGGCGGACAGCGAGTACGATGATGATGACGAGGAAGAAGAGGCTCCGGCCGAGGGCTGGGGCAGCAGCGACGAGGAACTCTCCGGAAGCAGCGCCGACGGCAGCTACGATGCCGACGACGAGGCCAGCGAGGATTAGTAATGTAGGACTAGTAGTTCCTGAGCAATCGGCTCTTCTTTTGTTCTTCCTTTCTTGAGCAATCGGCTCTTCATTGTAAAAAAACCCCTCTTATTAATGAAAAAGAAACTTCTCAGCTGATTCTGCCCCTTTTCCAATTTTTCCGATTGCTAAAATAAGTCCACACATTAAGAGCCGATGGCAGCACATCGGACCTTGCCATGACACGTAAGCAAGGTCAACTCTAATGTCCATCCAAATGGTAATCCGCGACTTGTCCGAAAGAGCAAACTCAAATCCCCAGATCGCCGCTTGAACAGATCCGACCTACGGCCATATAAACCTCAGATATCAATCGCGCAGGTTCGCAACTGCAACGGATCCACGGGCAACATCATCCAACGCCCATGCTATGGTCTCGGGTCCGAAGGTGATCCTCAACCGCTCCTTGCCGTCCGAGCATAGTGCCTTGCTCCATCCTTTTGCAGCAACAGAAACGGCTCTGACCCTGTAGATGACGACGGCTTCCCTTTCAGGCTCCTTTCAGCAGCTCTGGTGGTCTTCTTCTGCAAGAACTCACCATCTTTGAAGAAGGTTGCGACGCAGGACCAACCGATGACACCCCAATCGGCTTCTAAAAACAGAGCATCTCCCAGGTCAGCTGCCCCCCGAGCCTCAGTCAAGGCGAGAATAGCGGTGAGGACGCACAGTTCAGACAAATGAACCCAAGCTCGAGCAAATCTGAGAAATCCACCACGCAGAGCCAACCAGACTTGCCACCATTGGCCTCCAAGAAACGGTCAGCCACTCTGGTCCTAGCCATTCCTACGAGTGTAGCTAAGAAGGTGGCCAACTTGGCCAAGCCGACAGTAGATACACAAGAGCCGATCACCTTTTCTTCCGTTGAAATCCGCGTCTTGAACACGCAGCGGGTAGATCCTGTGTAATTGTACTAGAGTCGATGGCTGTGCATCGGCTTTGTTTCTTAGCTCTAAAGTCGATGTCCGTGCATCGGCTGTACATCATGAGAATTTTTTTTTACTGGCCGGTTTTCTATCGGCCCCCAATATTTCACTGCACATGTATCGCACATGTTCGTCTGATTAGGTGCCCCCCGAGCCGAATCTGCCAGGTAACTGCGGATATCGGCTCTGTAGTTAGCCAAGGCACTGTATTTGAACGCCGGCTCCGTTAGGACCAATGTTGACTTTTTCCAGCTCATCGGCCGACGTAAAACCGCTGCCCATTAGATCGACGTTGAACACGAGTGCGAACATATGGTGAGGATAATTTTGGCCGATTGCTGGAATCGGCCTCCATGTTGATTGAATAGCTCAATGAAGGTTTTGCAATGTTCCTCCATAGATCTTTGGGGCCGATCACACGGATCGGCATCGCCACGTTTGTCCATAGATGTTGCTCTTGTTACACGGTCAGGCCGGTGGATAAGACCAGCCTCACCCCGTCCTTCGTCACGTCGATGCGCTCGCAGTCGTCCAAATTGATGCCTGAGAGTGGCTCTTGGCCTGTTGTCTCCCAAACGTTCATGCCAGCCGTTGAAATCTCGGCTGAATCATCCGCGTGGACGACCTCTACTTCATCTCCATCCCATTGTATTAGGCATTGGTGCATCGTGGATGGAATGCAACGATTGGCGTGGATCCAATCTCTCCCTAGCAGAGACAGCATAGGTGCTCTTGCTGTCGACAATAAAGAACGTCGTAGGGATGGTTTTCCTTCCTACGGTCAGATCCACGTTCAGAACACCTTGTGCGTCAGATGCTTGGCCGTTGAAATCGCTCAGTGTCACGTTGGTCTTGATTAGATCCGAGCTAGAGCGCCCCAACCGACGTAGCATGGGGTATGGCATAATGTTGACTGCCGCTCCGGTGTCCACCAGCATCTTGTTGACAGGCTGCCCATTGATATAGCCTTGCAAGTACAGGGCCTTCAGATGTCTGTAGCTTCTTTCTCGTGGCTTCTCAAAGATAACTGGCCGTGGGCCGCAGTCAAGTTGTGCCACAGGTGCTTCGTCTAACCCTGGAGCACTAAACTCCGTTGGGAGGATGAACACCATGTTTGTGCCAGCCGATGTCTCATCATCGGCTTTCTTTTGTCTGGGGTGCCACTCTTTTCTTTGTGGCCGACCTTCTTCGTCCAGGGTTCGCTGAATTTTAGCGGCCAGATCAGGTCGCGCCTTCCTCAACGTGTGCAGGTATAACCTTTCGGCTTCCTCCAAACCACGTAGTCGCTGTACCCTACGCTTTTGGGAACGGCTGAGTCCATCGTGGCACCACCTTGGCCGGTGGTACTTATCTTCTTCTTCTTCATCGTCTTCCAATTCCTCGAGATCTTCCACCCGAGAGGACTCAGCGTGCTTGTTCCGAGGCGGGAGAGGTCCTAGACGTTTGAACACGGACACGTTAGCTGCATCCTTCTTCTTCTGTCTACATTACGGGCGCTTGCCGATTGTAGGCAATCGGCTCATTCCTGAATCCCAGCAGATGTCCGAAGAAGGGGCAGTCCCGGTGCCTATCCACGTCGTCTTGCTCTCTCGACTTTTCCTTGGCGTGGCGCTCATATCTCTCCTCGTCGCGATCATGCCGACGATGTCTCCTGGCGTCCCTAGCCAGACGATCTCTTTCATCATCGTCGTTGTATCGTCGGCGTTGGTCATATTGACTCACATACTTGTTGAGGAGGTGATCAGAGAGAGGTCGCTGATATCTCACGTTCCTCACTTCTCCCTCTGTGATGTAGCGCTTGCCATCGTCACGGAGCCGACCGCGTGGAACGGCTTCCTCTGTGTCCTTGCTATGAGAGCAGCTGCCCTCGTCTCCGTCCTTACCGCAGTGGTGCCCAGGTCCTACCATGTTGATGTTGAACGAGAATCCTGGCCGGCACCCTCCGGTGTAAGTGCACTCCACCATGTTAACGGCGGGGAAGGGGTGTGTGTCGACCTTCATGGCGTATCGGCTGAAAATTAGACGCCCTTGTTCTATCGCCATTTGGACCTGCTGACGCCACACCCTACAGTCGTTGGTGGCGTGGGTGAACGTGTTATGCCACTTGCAGTATGGCTTTCCGTTTAGCTCCTGCGCCGTGGGAACTTGTGGCCTTCGGGTACCTTTAGCTGTTTCTCCTTAAGTAAGAGGTCGAAAATTTTCTCAGCCTTGGTGACGTTGAATCAAACCCTCTTGGAGGACCTTGTGGCTTAACCCACTTGCAGGACACGGGGCTTGCCCCCGAGTCCATTCAGCTCATCGCTACCTCTTGATCTCCCGCGAGCCTTCATCTTCATCCGCCTCAACCGGGACCACCGCACGTTTGAATTTATCCCGGTAAACATTTGGATGGCGCCGCTCATATGATGACAGCTTCGCACCATGTGCGCCGGTGAAGGGTACTCGCTTGGGAGGCCACGTCCTTGATCGGTGATGCGAGACCCACCACCGCCAACTCGATCGCTTCTTTTTCAGTCACACGAGCCGAATAGCATCGGTTCCTAACGTTTCGAAGCGCTCGGATGTATTCCGACACCGTTTCTCCGTGCTTCGCCTTACTTGTGCTAGATCGGCAATGCCGGTCTCGGAAGCCTCCGAGTGATACCGCATGTGGAACTGCTCCTCCAACCGCTTCCAAGTCCGGATTGAGTCTCGGTGGCAGCGATGTGTACCACCCGAAAGCCGATCCCGTGAGGGACTCGTGCGAAAAACCTCACACGCAGCTCATCCGATGCTGAGATCGTGCTCCAGCCTGTGCCAAATATCGGCTCACATGCTCGATTGAGCTGGAACCATCTGATCCACTAAATTTGGAGAATTCAGGGAGCCGATATTTGGGTGGAAGTGGGATCAATTCGTACTCGTTGGGGTACAGCTTGGAATAGCCGATTGCCCTCCTTTTCGGCACCATGCCGAACTGGTCTCTCAAGATGGTACTAATCAGATCCGCGGTGCTGGCTGCAGGAGTTGAACTCTGAAGATTCGCCGGAGTGGCGTACTTAGCCAGCCACGCTTGCTTCTCAAGCTCTGAGCCAACTGCAAGAGCTGAGCTCTGGAGGTTTGTCGGAGTGGCATACTTAGCTAGCCACGTCTGCTTCTCAAGATCTGTTCCCAGAAGTTCCTCCCCGTTGTCCCGTAAGTCCCCGCCGTTGCGAGTCTCGTTTGTGAGTGCCCGACTATCTGCAGTCCGGCACGTATGTGCACGTGTATCCGTGAGGGATCTCCTTAGGCGCCTCATGCAAGAACCGGTAGTCACTAGGGTCACCACCGATCTTGTAGACGACGTATGCCGGTGAATTCGGCACTTCCGGTGCCGCTAACGCGAATGGCAGCGGTGGTCGGGACCGGAGTGGCATCTCTCCTTGGTGAGTCCCCGCAGCTGGTCCTGACGGAGAGTACTGATGCCTCATGATCTCCTGGATCACCCGAAGAGCGACACGCTCCAAAGTGTTCACCAGGCTCTCAGAATGGCGGTGTAGCGAATGATCTACCATGAAGTTAATCTCCTCACGCAGAGACCTGGTGCGCTCTTCTGACGGGGCGGACAGGTCCACTCCATCGAGCGCGCCTTCAGGTGAGAACCCTTTCCACCTGATACCGTGTGAGCGAGTTCTGTGAAAAGAGCCGATGAGATCGGCTTCGAGGATCGCTTTGACCTCGTCATACTTCTTCTTGAGCTCCTCGGTCAGATCCTCGTACGTGGTCCGGAGTGCCTTCCGCCATCTCGGATGTAGATGGCGATGCGGTTGATGTCGAAGACGGTCCCACCGGGCGTGCCGAGATGTGTTGCGGTCGAAACCCACCGGCGAGCAGCGACGGGCAACACGGTAGAGCCGGGAGGCTCCCGAGGCTCGCGGCTGGCCCTGGTCCCTCCGAGCGACGGCCCGCAAAGACTCGGCACGCACGTCCGATGCTGGTGCAAGGGCGTGCCACCCGACCTATACCCGGTCGGGAAGGTGTTGGATATGCCTCGCTTAGTTTCCTGCATGGCATACACGTAAACATTAAATACGAGCCTCGATCGGCTCTCGAGTTGTCCCGTGAATCGGCTCAAGGAGCCGATCCACCCATGATTCGTACGAGGTGTACGAATATATGGTGGTCCCGCTTGATCAAAATAAAGCTAAAACGACCTACTACGATTTAGGGTTTTCACCACATAATCGGAACATCCTACTCGTGATTGAGCCCGGCGGCCACGCACGGTGATCGTAAACCGACCCTAGACAAGGCCTAAAAACCAACATGAAGTTGATCCCCGGAACATCCTCGTCTAGGGCTAGCAAACTACACCCTACGCGCCACTCGGATCCTTCAACACGTTTGTAAGGCCTAACTATGCAGATATTAAACTAATCCTTGAAGAACAAGGAGCAATCATAACGGATCGGATCTACTAAATAATGATCAAGCGGGGTGCCGCCCTTACACCTAAGATAGGCGTAAGGGCGGCTAGATGTCTAAGGGTTGCACGACGACAGCATATGATACGATGAACAATGCTAGCCCTAACACATCTATGATAACTACGTTGCTCGCCATCAACAAGGCTTCAGCACGAGCAACGCATGAACAACGAATAAACGTGTACTGCCTAGATCGCTAGGCAGCATGATGCTTACCCGGAAGAAACCCTCGAGACAAGGGAGTTGGCGATGCGCCTAGATTGGTTTGTGGTGAACGTGATTGTTGTTTATTTCATAAACCCTAGATACATATTTATAGTCCGTAGACTTTCTAACGTGGGAATAATCCCAACCGGGCACGAGCCAAATTCTATCTAACCGACACGTATCCTACTATATTACAGATACACGGGAAAACTAGCCCAAACTTTGCATATAAGGCCGATTCATGTATTCCTTCCATGTATATCCTTCAAGCCCATCTTCAATCGCGGCCCACCTCTGATCCGGTCAAATTCTGGTGATAACACGCATACATCGCTTAAGCCGCGCTAGCTGCTGGATCATCAATCGAGGCCCACGAGGATCGATGATGAGTTGGCCATCCTTCCCTAGCCCGGAGGTAACCTCGGTTAGTTCGGAGTTGTTCCATGCATCGACATACTTCTCCAAAGATCCTAAGCTCTCGTCACTCCGGCTTCTCTCTGTTATTCGATCGGCTTGCAGCGCTATCATATCACCAATAGAAGCGGCAGTTCTACTGGTGTGGAGCATGAGGGCCTTGGAGCTTGTCGGAGCGGCCATGGAAGCTTGGAGTGCGCCAGAAAGTTGGTCGGGGGTGACGGCAGGAGGCTTCCGGGAGGAAGGCTCTTCTTCTTGCCGGCATTAGGAGCTACTAGAGGCTTACAGGGGGAAGAAGCAATTGGAGGTACAGGAGAAATTGTTTTGGCTAGCGATGTTGCTAGTGGAGTTGGCGGAATTAGGGTGGAACCCACCGGCTCTGAAGTTCCCGACAGAGGTGAAGTCGAGACCGGTGTAGAAGAAGCCGGTGGTACAGCAATAGAACTATTGAAAAGGACCGACGGAACCACCACAGGTTCTGACAATCCGGGTTTGTCATTACCGGCGCCCATATTGCCGGCGCCCATATTGCAGGCGCCGGCGTCTTCATCTCGCTATGGAGGCGAAGAAAAGTCAGCCCCATCACGGTGATCTTTGATATTTCGGGCCATGTTCCTCTCACTTGTTGCGGGCCCTTCGGGACAAGAACAGGGTCCGCCGGTATCAAGTCCCGGCGAGGGAACCCGGTCGGCGGGACGCTTGCCTTTGGAGGGGCTGGGCATCTTGAGTGGTGCTTTTTCTTCATCTTGCGGTATAGTAGTCGTCTTGGGTGGCAAAGGAGTTCTACCCGGAGTGCTCCGGTTAACCTCGAGCCCAGCGCTAAAGACATGAAAGCAGGAGTTAGTAAAGGAAGGTAAATCATACCGAAACAGTACAAAGTTGATTAAAACTATATCGGAAAACAAAACCGGAATAAAGCCTTACCCGGTGGAGGTCGGGGTGGCCCTTGATCTTTTCTTGGCTCCAGCTGGGCCTTGACCTGGCGTCTTCCGGTGCTTGGGGGCCGAGGCGACACTGGGACCGGAATCCTGAGTGGTTGCTCTCTTGGCGCGCGAAGTCTTGGCCACCGTCGTCCTCTCGGGGGCAAGCGGAACGGCGTTCTCCACCACCTGATTTTCCAGATCAGCTGAAGTCGGATCCGCGGGATATGCATAGGAGATGGGAACGGGGCATATACCTCTAGAATTATGCAGTCCCCATCGTCACTGTCGGTATCATCGGCTCGGGTCCTTGATGAAGAAGGTGCAGAGGTGTTACCGGAACCCAAGTCAAGGATGGTGTCCATCTCGTGCAGAGGAGTGTTCTGCACTGAATCTGGATCCTCTTGATCTCACTCGGTCCGGTCGGTGGTGTACTCGGCAGGGACCTCGCGTCCTTGGCGACTGAAGTTCTGAAAGGGAAAATTCAAGTTGGTTAAAAGTATGGCAATATGGACATTCCGGAAGGAACATTCCGGAGTCCCATGAAGTCCTTACATCTGGAGGCGGATTGGCGCGGGAGAAGGGTTCCAGGTCCCACTCCCAGTCATCCGGCATCTTTGTCTTGGCGATGGCCTTGACCTTGAAGACCACGTCCAGCTTTGAGAGTTCGAAGGTAGAGATCCTGGTGGGGTCCAAGGGGCCGCTCATCTGGCTTATTTTGTGGCACCGCCGCTGAAGTAGTAGAACTTGGCGCGTGATAAAGGTGCACACAAAATCATCCGCGGTCGGCTCATCGTATTTGCAGAGCTCCACGATGTAATCAATGATCCGGTTGGTTTCCTTGTGCGACAACTTCGTATTATACAACCAGTTAGCCCGAGAAGGCTCGCCAACGACATAAGCCGGCAAGTTGATCAGATCGGTGGCGCCGGTATTTTCGACATAAAAGAATGTCCTTTTCCATTTCCGGCATGATCCCAAGCCGCCCATCTTGACGTGAGGGCTGTTCTACCGGTGGACCATGATGCAAGCTCCGCACTGCACGACCGGTTTGGGGAGCAGAACAGAGTGGTCTTGGATCGAGTTGATCCGAAGAGTATAAAGCCGAGCCCACAGACTAAGGGATGGCTAGAGCCCAACGTACCCTTCGCAAAAAGCCATGAAGGAAGAGAGGATGAACATGACATTCGCCGGAAGATGATACTGTTGGAGTTCATACCGGTCTAAGAAAGCCTGAAAGAAATTACTGGCTGGCAAGCCTAGGCTGCGCACAAAATGAGCAGTGAAAACTACGACCTCGCCGAGTTTCGGTTCCGGTACGAGCTCTTCTTTAGGAATCCGGCATGCCACACCTTCCGGTATACGCCGACACCAGTACAACCAGTCAATTTCGGCTTAAGTAACATCCGACCCTTCCCACAGCCACGAGTATAATCCGCAGCGCCAGGTCCGGCCTCTACCTCCTCTGTTACCACGAGTTCTTGATCTTCGGAATCCATTGAGTCAAGCGCTGGACTCGGCGTACAACAAACGAGATCCTCTCAAAAATATGTGCGGTGAAGATCTAAAAAAGAAGGGGAAAAGGAAAGGAAATCATAAGAAACTAGTCTACAATCTAACTACACAAGCTCAAGAACGTGAAGAACATCAAGAACAAGGAAGTGCTAGAGAAAGGATGGGGAATGGAGATCGGATCTACTGACCAGATGGGAGCAGTGTCGGTGGAAGGTTCGTCCACGGCGGCGGAGGGTTCGCCGGTGAAGGTGGCGTCGGAGTTGAATGGGGTCCGGACGGTGACGAGGCGCGGCGTCGAATGCGATGCTCATGAGTAGCGGCGGCGAGCAGAGCGTCACGAGGAAGAATAAGTGAGGTAACGGTGGAGAAGGAACCGTCGGCCCCATCGTGGGATGTGGATCCTCTCAGCCCACGATCCAAATAGCTACCCACGTGGTGCCCAAGTACATGCACAAAATCGTCCACACCAGGGGCCACAAGGATCGGCGGCGCGTGAGTTAATGCGTACAGTTACCAGACCGATGCTACTCACTAGCCTAGGTGATTTGACCCCCGCTGGTCACTGTAGCATCAGGAACAGTGGCACATGTCTCTGACATGTGTGAGTTTCAAAATATTCTCGTCACGCTCGAGGGCAGGAGAACCATGGGTATCCGCCGGATAAAGAACGGTTAAGATATGGACTTCTCTGGTTTAAAGCAGTTCTGGACTGGAGGTTGGTGAGCAGAAAAGCTGCCGGTTTAAATTGAAACCAAATGACTAATCCGGTACGAATGATAGGGCTGTGCGGTGAACCTGCTGCGGCCCATCGGCTCGTACCGCTGGACCACACCAGCTTCAGGGACTAATATTGGGGGCATGACCCTGGTAGGTCAAGAGTGTGGCAAATATGCCTACGTCCAGTGACTAGAAACCGGTTTACACAAGTAATCCGGATAAGTCTAATATTCGTTGAAGCTAAGGGCGACCGGATTAAAGGTCACCCAGATTGTGCGGTCCGGTATACCAAGAGGGGTATGCCAGAACCAAAGATACCGGCATGAACTAATACGGGTGGATCAGAATCAACCCTAAATCTCATGAAGGACGGGGGCGAGGCTCCGGTTTATTCCGAGTAAAACTATAGTGGGATCCGGCATAGGGGCAAGGGTCATATGCCGGCCCCAAGGTCGAAGATTCGGTCATGTCGCTACAGGACATTGAGGAGATATGCAAGATCAACTTTATGACGAAGCCCCGCTAGCTTCCAACCGAAGCTAGAGCGTAGAGGTGACGAAGGTGCTACAGTGCGCAGATCAGCAAAGGTCAGCGCACAGAAGACACAGGCATGACTTCACAGGCTGAGGATCAAGGCTACAGTCCAAGTGACAAGGTATCGACTTTTCAATGCCTACTGATGTCTACGGGTGCTTCTATTCTTGTAGACAGTGTTGGGCCTCCAAGAGCAGAGGTTTGTAGAACAGCAGCAAGTTTCCCTTAAGTGGATCACCCAAGGTTTGTCGAACTCAGGGAGGAAGAGGTCAAAGATATCCCTCTCATGCAACCCCGCAACCACAAAGCAAGAAGTCTCTTGTGTCCCCAACACACCTAATAGGTGCACTAGTTCGGCGAAGAGATAGTGAAATACAGGTGGTATGAATATATATGAGCAGTAGTAACGGCGTCAGAAAAGTGCTTGCTGGCGTGCAGTTGATGGTAGTAATATTGCAGGAAGTAAAGATGCAGTAAAACAGTAGACAAGCAGCGATAGCAGTATTTAGGAACAAGGCCTAGGGATCATACTTTCACTAGTGGACACTCTCAACATTGATCACATAACAGAATAAATAGATAGATGCTAGACTCTACACCCTCTTGTTGGATGATGAACACCACTAACTGTGTAGGATTACACGAACCCTCAATGCCGTAGTTAACAAGCTCCACAATATTCAATGTTCATATTTAAATAACCTTAGAGTGCATGACAGATCAACATAACTAAACCAAGTACTAACATAGCATGCACACTGTCACCTTCACGCTACGAAAGGAGGCATAGATCACATCAATACCATCATAGCAATAGTTAACTTCATAATCTAGAAGAGATCACAATCATAGCCCACGCCAAGTACTACACGATGCACACACTCGTCACCATTACACCGTGCGGGAGGAATAAACTCCTTTAATAACATCACTAGAGTAGAACACGGATAAATTGTGATACAAAACACATTGCAATCATAAAGAGATATAAATAAGCACTTCACTATGCCATTCATAACGGTGAATAAGTATTCGTGAAATATAGCCTAAGAGACCCACACGGTGCACACACTTGTCACCTTTACACACGTGGGACAAGGAGTCTCCGGAGATCACATAAGTAAAACCCACTTGACTAGCATAATGACATCTAGATTACAAGCATCATCATATGAATCTCAATCATGTAAGGCAGCTCATGAGATTATTGTATTGAAGTACATAGGAGAGAGATTAACCACATAGCTACCGGTACAGCCCCGAGCCTCGATTGAGAACTACTCCCTCCTCATGGGAGACAGCAGCGTTGATGAAGATGGCGGTGGTGTCGATGGAGGAGCCTTCCGGGGGCACTTCCCCGTCCCGGCGGCGTGCCGGAACGAGACTCCTGTCCCCAGATCTTGGCTTCGCGATGGCGGCGGCTCTGGAAGGTTTTCTCTGGTTTTGTCGAACTTGTCGTGGTTTTTAGGTCAGGGACCTTTATATAGGCGAAGAGGCGGAGTCGGGGAGGCGACGAGGCGGTGACACACTAGGGGGGCGCCCCCCCCCTAGGGCCGCGCCGGCCTGTCGCCTGGAGGCCCAGTGGCCCTCCTCTGGCAACTCTCGGGTGTTCTGGAAGCTTCGTGGAAAAATAGGATGTTGGGCGTTGATTTCGTCCGATTCCGAGAATATTTCCTTACTAGGATTTCTGGAACCAAAAACAGCGAGAACAAAGAATCGGCCCTTCGGCATCTCGTCAATAGGTTAGTTCCGGAAAACGCATAAATATGACATATAATGTGTATAAAACATGTAGATATCATCAATAATGTGGCATGGAACATAAGAAATTATCGATACGTCGGAGACGTATCAGCATCCCCAAGCTTAGTTCTCGCTCGTCCCGAGCAGGTAAACGATAACAAAGATAATTTCTGGAGTGACATGCCATCATAACCTTGATCATACTATTGTAAACACATGTAATGAATGCAGCGATCAAAACAATGGTAATGACATGAGTAAACAACTGAATCATAAAGCAAAGACTTTTCATGAATAGTACTTCAAGACAAGCATCAATAAGTCTTGCATAAGAGTTAACTCATAAAGCAATAATTCGAAGTAAAGATATTGAAGCAACACAATGGAATATTAAGTTTCAGCGGTTGCTTTCAACTTGTAACATGTATATCTCATGGATAGTTGTCAATGCAAAGCAATATAACAAGTGCAATATGCAAGTATGTAGGAATCAATGCACAGTTCACACAAGTGTTTGCTTCTTGAGGTGGAGAGAAATAGGTGAACTGACTCAACATAAAAGTAAAAGAAAGGTCCTTCAAAGAGGAAAGCATCGATTGCTATATTTGTGCTAGAGCTTTTATTTTGAAAACAAGAAACAATTTTGTCAACGGTAGTAATAAAGCATATGTATTATGTAAATTATATCTTACAAGTTGCAAGCCTCATGCATAGTATACTAATAGTGCCCGCACCTTGTCCTAATTAGCTTGGACTACCGGGATCATCGCAATACACATGTTTTAACCAAGTGTCACAAAGGGGTACCTCCATGCCGCTCGTACAAAGGTCTAAGGAGAAAGCTCGCATTTTGGATTTCTCGCTTTTGATTATTCTCAACTTAGACATCCATACCGGGACAACATGGACAACAGATAATGGACTCCTCTTTAATGCATAAGCATGTAGCAACAATTAGTGTTCTCATATGAGATTGAGGATATATGTCCAAAACTGAAACTTCCACCATGATTCATGGCTTTAGTTAGCGGCCCAATGTTCTTCTCTAACAATATGCATGCTCTAACCATTAAAGTGGTAGATCTCCCTTACTTCGGACAAGACGGACATGCATAGCAACTCACATGATATTCAACAAAGAGTAGTTGATGGCGTCCCCGTAAGCATGGTTATCGCACAACAAGCAACTTAATAAGAGATAAAGTGCATAAGTACATATTCAATACCACAATAGTTTTTAAGCTATTTGTCCCATGAGCTATATATTGCAAAGGTAGAGAATGGAAATTTTAAAGGTAGCACTCAAGCAATTTACTTTGGAATTGCGGAGAAATACCATGTAGTAGGTAGGTATGGTGGACACAAATGGCATAGTGGTTGACTCAAGGATTTTGGATGCATGAGAAGTATTCCCTCTCGATACAAGGCTTAGGCTAGCAAGGTTATTTGAAACAAGCACAAGGATGAACCGGTGCAGCAAAACTCACATAAAAGACATATTGTAAACATTATAAGACTCTACACCGTCTTCCTTGTTGTTCAAACTCAATACTAGAAATTATCTAGACTTTAGAGAGACCAATTATGCAAACCAAATTTTAGCAAGCTCTATGTATTTCTTCATTAATAGGTGCAAAGTATATGATGCAAGAGCTTAAACATGAGCACAACAATTGCCAAGTATCAAATTATCCAAGACATTTTATCAATTACTACATGTATCATTTCCCGTTTCCAACCATATAACAATTAACGAAGCAGTTTCAACCTTCGCCATGAAAAATAAAAGCTAAGAACACATGTGTTCATATGAACCAGCGGAGCGTGTCTCTCTCCCACACAATGAATGCTAGGATCCATTTTATTCAAACAAAAACAAAAAAAAAAACAAACAGACGCTCCAAGTAAAGCACATAAGATGTGATGGAATAAAAATATAGTATCAGGGGAGGAACCTGATAATGTTGTCGATGAAGAAGGGGATGCCTTGGGCATCCCCAAGCTTAGACGCTTGAGTCTTCTTAAAATATGCAGGGATGAACCGCGGGGGCATCCCCAAGCTTAGACTCTTCACTCTTCTTGATCATAGTATATCATCCTCCTCTCTTGACCCTTGAAAACTTCCTCCACACCAAACTCGAAACAAACTCATTAGAGGGTTAGTGCATAATCAAAATTCACATGTTCAGAGGTGACACAATCATTCTTAACACTTCTGGACATTGCCCAAAGCTACTGGAAGTCAATGGAACAAAGAAATCCATCCAACATAGCAAAAGAAGCAATGCGAAATAAAAGGCAAAATCTGTCAAAACAGAACAGTCCGTAAAGACAAATTTTATTGAGGCACCAGACTTGCTCAAATGAAAATGCTCAAACTTAATGAAAGTTGCGTACATATCTGAGGATCACTCATGTAAATTGGCATAATTTTCTGAGTTACCTACAGAGAATTAGGCCCAGATTCGTGACAGCAAGAAATCTGTTTCTGCGCAGTAATCCAAATCTAGTATGAACCTTACTATCAAAGACTTTACTTGGCACAACAATGCGATAAAAATAAGATAAGGAGAGGTTGCCACAGTAGTAACAACTTCCAAGACACAAATATAAAATAGAGGTACTGTAGCAAAATAAACACATGGGTTATCTCCCAAGAAGTTCTTTCTTTATAGCCATTAAGATGGGCTCAGCAGTTTTTAATGATGCACTCGCAAGAAATACTAGTTGAAGCAAAAGAGAGCATCAAGAAGCAAATTAAAAACACATTTAAGTCTAACATGCTTCCTATGCATAGGAATCTTGTAAATAAACAAATTCATGAAGCATAATGCAACAAGCATAGAAAGGTAAAACAAGTGCAGCTTCAAGATTTTCAGCAAAAAGAGAGGTGTTTTAGTAACATGAAAATTTCTACAACCATATTTTCCTCTCTCATAATAATATCCAATAGCATCATGAGCAAACTCAACAATATAACTATCACATAAAGCATTCTTATCATGAGTCTCATGCATAAAATTATTACTCTCCACATAAGCATAATCAATTTTATTAGTAATAGTGGGAGCAAATTCAACAAAGTAGCTATCATTATTATTCTCATCATCAAATATAGGAGGCATAGTATAATCACAATAAAATTTACTCTCCATAACAGGCGGTAACAAAAGACTATTATCATTATAATCATCATAAATAGGAGGCAAAGTATCATCAAAGTAAATTTTCTCCTCAATGCTTGGGGGACTAAAAAGATCATGCTCATCAAAACCAGCTTCCCCAAGCTTAGAATTTTCCATATAATTAGCAACAATGGTGTTCAAAGCGTTCATACTAATATGTTCCATAGGTTTTTTAATTTTCGCATCAAACCATCCATGTCTTAAATCAGGAAATAGAATAAGAAGCTCATTGTTGTCCATTATGCCAAAGGGATTTCTATTTTCGTGCCCTCAGGTCCTTAGTTGTACTCAGTTTTCCCCAGCTCCTTAGTTTTTCCTCAGTTTTCCCCAAGCCCTTGTCTGAACCGCAGAAGGAGCTCGGACGGAAGGAATCCGTTAAGTTGACCGTTCCATGCTGACGAGTGGGGTCGTGTCGTTTGTGGGGTCGCGTCGTGTGGGACCGCGTCGTGTGGGGCTGGTAGGAAGGGACCGCGTGGGACAGGACGAGGCCGTGTTTGTGTGGCCGTAGCGTGTGGGGCCGTAGCGTGTGGAGCCGTGTGGGTCCGGGACGGGGCACGAGTGGTTTCGTCTCTTTCGCCCGGATTAGCAGTTTTCAATGTACCTTTTTCCTCTCTATCGCTCGATCTCATTCATATTTGATAGCCCAAATTGGTAGCAAATCTAGAGCAGCTTCTCCTTCGTTTTTTAACGCCATTCATTTCTTTATGCCTTCGTTTTTACCCAATCAGGTAGGAAATCTAGGGCACAAATCCGGAGAAAAATATAGGATAAGCTGCATACAAGCAACCAACATAGCATAGATATATTCGGGACAGATCCAAAAGTAGTACCGATAGATCCAACATAAGCTACATTTTACATGAAATTAAGCTGCTCTACAGATAGAGCAGTCACATACAGAGAGTGCAGTAGGCACGTTCAACGCCTCCAGGTAGCGCGTGTGACTCGCTTGGAGGTTGCGCAGGTGAATCCCAAGTGCTTTGTGTTTGGCCATGTACGCATGCACGTTCACGGTCCTTCCAACTCTAGCGCCACATCCGCCAATGGATTCAGCATGGTTCACCGGGGAGTTGAAGTCGGTGGCGCGGAGCTTCCTGTTGCGAAGGGGCACTTGTAAATGCCTCGAGCAAAAGGGCCATCGTAATGGCCGGACCGCAGCCTCCCGAGGACGTGACGAGTCTTGGTGTGGAAGGACTCGTCGTCGCCGTCGACGTCGCTGCTCGCACTCTGTCACGTAGCACCAAAGATCGTGCAAAAACACGGAGTCAATTGCAACGATGATGGAACAGAGAGTGAACAAAAAATCATGCATGATAATATGGGCTCGAAAAAAGAGGTAGCCTCAGTTACATTGGACACACTTATATCCAGGATTTGAGTCAGCAAACCAAAGATCATGCACAACAAATTTGTACACACCAATTGTTTACTGACCAAACCCTGAATCAATTTATGCCCAAATATTCATCATCATCGGCACAAATCTTAAACAAAAGCAAATCACAAACACTAATAACGCAAGATCTAACACAAAAGGATCGAACTAGGAACAGACGAACAATAATAACGCAAGATCTAACAAAAAAGGATTGAACTAGGAACGGACGAACCGTAATAACGGTAGATCTAACACAAAATGATTGAAATGAGATAAGAACAAGGGAACAAAGGGTTACCTCCGGCTCGTTGTCGACGATGGTGGTGTCGTAGGGGTTCTCCGGCGCGTCGTACTCGCACCGGTTCGTACGGGTCCCAATCGACGGGGACTGGACGGTGGCGGCGGCCGATGCGCCGGCTTCTACGTTGGAAGCAGCGACAGGGGCCCGGACGGGGCGGCGGCCGATGCGCCGGCTGCTACGTTGGAAGCAGCCGACAGGGGCCCGGACGGGGGCGGCGGCCGATGCGCCGGCTGCTACGATGGAAGCAGCGACAGGGGCCTGGACGGGGCGGCGGCTGATGTGCCGACAATGGGCATCTCATTCTTCTCCATCGCCGGCGGTTTTCTTCGGGGTTTTTTCTTCGGTTGTGGAGAAGATGATGGGACAGGAGAGGCGGTTGCAGGTGAGCCGGTGAGAACGTGCGTCGAGGGAGAGAAAGAGGGGCTCTATAAAGACGAAGGTGGCGTGTACCGCAACACGCGTCCGCTATGCACGGCAACACGCGTCCGCTATGCACGGCTGCAGCGTGCACCGCTACCCGAGTCTAACCCCGGGACGTTTGGTGTACTCGGTTATAACCTCGGGCCTTATACGTAAATTTTATCCGTACTCGGTTTTCCCCTCGAGGACTTAGACCGGCAAGTGCAATATACTCAGTTTTACCCTCAAGTAGCTGGTCAACGGAGAGTCAACAAATGAGATTAACATAGCTAATTGAGTCATTTCATGCGCAAAAAAATCCAAAAAAATAAAAACATAGTGGCAACTACTCATGGAGTCTTCCTACGCAACCTGCCACCTAGAAAACCTTAACAAACATATATAAATCAAGTTTTACCACAAATTGCCACTTCTCGGAATCACTAGTGTAGCTATGAAGATGCATGGTTTTCCACCCAAACCCCTTTGCAAAACATCTTTCCCAAAACATAGTTTGTCTAAATGATGCCATAATTGTCACACTCATGTATATTTGAATTGCAAATAATTTGATGTATCCCAATATGAATTATATTGTACAAAACACACATTTTTCATTTTGTAATTCTTTTGTTTGAATCCCTTAGTCTATTTACTATTTATGTGCCCTTGGATTCTTAGTACTACTCAGCTTTTGCCCTCAAGTACTGTCACAAATGCTCGAGAAGCCCAAACTTATCCCGATTGGTTGAGCCGTTGTCACACGGATCGACTCCACGAACCGTTGATCCACTGATCTAACGGGCAGTATACCCCTATCCGTCTCTTCGTGGCAACCTCTCTCTCTCTCTCTTCGTGGCCACCCATCTCTCTCTCTCTCTCTGTCGGTGGAGAATGCAATGACGAGTTTGCCACTTAATATATAGTATTGGTATAAACATGAGGCATACATATTTGCGGATTTCGGTGATTGCATTATTTGTCAGCCCTCTAACAATTATCAACTATCTTGAGCTGTCCTTTTCTTTTAGGGAATATAGTTTGGGATATAGTATTGGTATTTTGAAACGGCCTAAAAGTGGTATAATTTTGTTATAAACATGAGGCATACATTTTTGCGGATTTCGGCGATTGCATTATTTGTCACCCCTCTAACAATTATCAACTATCTTTAGCTGTCCTTTTCTTTTAGGGAATATAGTTTGGGATATGGTATTGGTATTTTGGAAAGGCCTAAAAGTGGTATAATTTTGGTATAAACATGAGGCATACATTTTTGCGGATTTCGGCGATTGCATTATTTGTCACCCCTCTAACAATTATCAACTATCTTTAGCTGTCCTTTTCTTTTAGGGAATATAGTTTGGGATATGGTATTGGTATTTTGGAAAGGCCTAAAAGTGGTATAATTTTGGTATAAACATGAGGCATACATATTTGCGGATTTCGGGGATTGCATTATTTGTCACCCCTCTAACAATTATCAACTATCTTTAGCTGTCCTTTTCTTTTAGGGAATATAGTTTGGGATATAGTATTGGTATTTTGAAACGGCCTAAAAGTGGTATAATTTTGTTATAAACATGAGGCATACATTTTTGCGGATTTCGGCGATTGCATTATTTGTCACCCCTCTAACAATTATCAACTATCTTTAGTCTGTCCTTTTCTTTTAGGGAATATAGTTTGGTAATTTCGGTGAATGCACACACTAACTTTGAAAACAACTACAAGTACATGTAACTCGAATAATGGATTTGTAACTAGGTATCCCTTGTAACAACTTCTAGCGCCCGGTGAGCAATGATAAGAATCCGATCGTAATTATACAACAAAAAAAACAACCAGCCATCGGATTAGCTTGCTTCTTCAACTCGATCGGCTGCATTAACCGCTTGTTCATTTTCTTCAGTTCTCCCTTCACTTCCACCAGCTCCGCATTGGGAGCATTAGGCATAATCGGAAGGTCCCTAATCGGAACGGCTCCTCTCTCCGCCGCATTCTCTACAACAAGTCCCCCCTCCCAAATTGCGCCCCCCAATAGCGCCAATTGATTCCTGCAACTGAAGCCTCTGAACGTACACATCGATCCACTCGAAATGCCTGCATTTCTTCAAGATCTAAAAACAACAACGTGAACCCTAAATCCCAAATTCGAGGGAATAACAAGAAAATCGAGAGAAAACAGAGAAATTGGAGCGAGATCTAACCTTATCCCCCTCTCTATATGGCAAGCTCTCGCATGCAACGAACTCACGTCCACGGTTGCCATTCTCGTCCGTCTTACAGATCGACCGCTTCAGAGGCTCCTGGCGTGGGCAGTCAGGGCATCTTGTCAAAGGCACGGGTCCATACTGCGGCCATGAAGAACGGGAGGTCGAAGAGAAACTAGACATCACCCGCGTGCCGGAGAAGGGATGCCGCTGGCGGAGAAGAAGAACAATGGGGCGCGGAGAAAGAAAGGGGAAGCAATGGCACGGGCACGGGCGCGGGGCTAGCTCGGGCTCCCATTTTGCAACGGTCACCCGGGTAAGCCGTGGGTCCGGCGCGCTCACGTGGACAAGTTGTGGGTCCCACGATGATCCGGATAAGTGGAGACGTGTCCACCGCGGGGCACCAACGGCGGCCCCACTTGCCGGCACCAACCAACGTCAACTAAACGGGATTCCTTCCGTCCGAGCTCTTTCTGCGGGTTATAGACAAGAAGTTGGGGAAAACTGAGGAAAAACTAAGGAGCTGGGGAAAACTGAGTACAACTAAGGACCCGAGGGCACGAAAATAGAAATCCCTATGCCAAACTAGTGTAAACAAGAAACAAAAAGATGCAATTGCGGGATCTAAAGGAAATAGCTTCGAACACTCACACAATGGCGCCAGAAAAGTACTTAACCTGGAACCGGAGTATGAGTGCCTTTTACCTTTCCTCCCCGGCAACGGCGCCAGAAAATAGCTTGATGTCTACGGGTGCTTCTATTCTTGTAGACAGTGTTGGGCCTCCAAGAGCAGAGGTTTGTAGAACAGCGAGCAAGTTTCCCTTAAGTGGATCACCCAAGGTTTATCGAACTCAGGGAGGAAGAGGTCAAAGATATCCCTCTCATGTAACCCTGCAACCACAAAGCAAGAAGTCTCTTGTGTCCCCAACACACCTAATAGGTGCACTAGTTCGGCGAAGAGATAGTGAAATACAGGTGGTATGAATATATATGAGCAGTAGTAACGGCGATGATGGTATTAATATTGCAGGAAGTAAAGATGCAGTAAAACAGTAAACAAGCAGCGATAGCAGTATTTAGGAACAAGGCCTAGGGATCATACTTTCACTAGTGGACACTCTCAACATTGATCACATAACAGAATAAATAGATAGATGCTAGACTCTACACCCTCTTGTTGGATGATGAACACCACTAACCGTGTAGGATTACACGAACCCTCAATGCCGTAGTTAACAAGCTCCACAATATTCAATGTTCATATTTAAATAACCTTAGAGTGCATGACAGATCAACATAACTAAACCAAGTACTAACATAGCATGCACACTCGTCACCTTCACGCTACGAAAGGAGGCATAGATCACATCAATACCATCATAGCAATAGTTAACTTCATAATCTACAAGAGATCACAATCATAGCCCACGCCAAGTACTACACGATGCACACACTCGTCACCATTACACCGTGCGGGAGGAATAAACTACTTTAATAACATCACTAGAGTAGCACACGAGATAAATTGTGATAAAAAACACATTGCAATCATAAAGAGATATAAATAAGCACTTCACTATGCCATTCATAACAAGTGAATAAGTATTCTGTGAAATATAGCCTAAGAGACCCACACGGTGCACACACTCGTCACCTTTACACACGTGGGACAAGGAGTCTCCGGAGATCACATAAGTAAAACCCACTTGACTAGCATAATGACATCTAGATTACAAGCATCATCATATGAATCTCAATCATGTAAGGCAGCTCATGAGATTATTGTATTGAAGTACATAGGAGAGAGATTAACCACATAGCTACCGGTACAGCCCCGAGCCTCGATGGAGAACTACTCCCTCCTCATGGGAGACAGCAGCGTTGATGAAGATGGCGGTGGTTTCGATGGAGGAGCCTTCCGGGGGCACTTCCCCGTCCCGGCGGCGTGCCGGAACAGAGACTCCTGTCCCCCAGATCTTGGCTTCGCGATGGCGGCGGCTCTGGAAGGTTTTCTCTGGTTTCGTCGAACTTGTCGTGGTTTTTAGGTCAGGGACCTTTATATAGCCGAAGAGGCGGAGTCGGGGAGGCGACGAGGCGGTGACACACTAGGGGGGCGCGCCCCCCCCTAGGGCCGCGCCGGCCTGTCGTCTGGAGGCCCAGTGGCCCTCCTCTGGCGACTCTTGGGTGTTCTGGAAGCTTCGTGGAAAAATAGGATGCTGGGCGTTGATTTCGTCTGATTCCGAGAATATTTCCTTACTAGGATTTCTGAAACCAAAACATGCAGAACAACAGAATCGGCCCTTCAGCATCTCGTCAATAGGTTAGTTCCGGAAAACGCATAAATATGACATATAATGTGTATAAAACATGTAGATATCATCAATAATGTGTCATGGAACATAAGAAATTATCGATACGTCGGAGACGTATCACCTACCGATTGTAGACTAGGGTTTAGTTGGAAGTAGAGGGCAAGTAGATCTTGAGGGTTCAGCCGGAAAAGTACTTGACTGCTAGTAAACTAGGGTTGTGTTGACAATGAAATCGATCCTCTCTTTCTCCCTCAACTCCCCCTTATATAGGAGGTGGAGCCGAGGGTTTCGTGATGTACAAGTTACAAAGTCCGGGAGACTCTTTGAGTTCGTCCCGTAAAAGTTACAAGTCGAGTATTCCTAATACAACTCTATCTTTCCAAACTATCTCTTAATTGGGCTTCCGGGCTTCATAAACTTCGGGTTGTGGGCCTTCAGTAAACCCCGGGTACCATCTTCGGCAGGCCCATTGGGGATGCCTATGTCAGTAGCCCCCGAGATTTTGCTTGAATCGAAGAATCAGGGAAAATCTCCATCTTTACAATTATCATATGATTTCTTCGAGTCAGTAAATAACTTTCATAAAACAATCGTATATTGTACAGGGATAACGGTAATTGGGGCTGGTTCATCTGACAGATCAGGTACCAGTTAACTGCTCTTGTGGCAATCCCGCAGAAACCTACTTCAAGATCACGTCCCTGGACATGATCTCGGGATACTGGCGTAATTCGACATGTGCTTCTTAAGGTCTTACCAGATGTCGAATTCCAGTTATGTTTTATCGGGTACCTAACGCGTCCGTTAGGATTTTTCTTCGTATCTATTGATATGGAAAAAAGCAGCAGAACGCAGTCAGAGGCGATGCCACGCCGCGCAGGACGGATCCCGGGGTCTTACCTTCGCAAAGTTTCTGCGGCATTCAGAGATTAAATCGCGACTAGGGCGCTCTGAGAATATATTGTCGAGTGCCTTTTTCGGCTGCTGGAATAGCACATTTATTCGAGTCAACGGATGACTTGTATTTTGTTTATTTTGTCTTCCCGATGGGAGTATATGAAGAGTTATTCCATAACTCGAACATATGCTCACTATGTCTTTTTTAATTTCATCGGGTACGCGACCAGCTTTCCCGATGGGAGTAGCCCCCGAGGCTACAGCCAAGTGCTTGTACTTGGTTGTAGGCTCACCTTTTTAATGCTGCTATCGCTATATTATCAACTTCTTCCACTGCTTTCATCTTTATCGGGTGCGTGACCAGCGCTCCCGATGGGAGTAGCCCCTGAGGCTACATTCGTATTTATACTTGGCTGTAGGCTCAATTATTTTGTCTTTTTTGATTCATTTCCTTATCAAACTCCTTATAAAAGTAGCCCCCGAGCGTTTGAGCAAAAACTTGTATTTGATCAAAGGCTCTCGAAGTTACCAATGATACTCCTCTGCCGCCAGTCTTCAAAACACCGCAGTCGAAGTTTATCTTTAAAGTTACATCAGCACTGACGATGGCCACGATCACTGTACCGGGAAAACGCGAGTCCTGCCCTGTCACTGACCTGTGGGGCCGAAAGTCTGCAGTTTTTGACACGTTACGCAAGTAGGGGACACACATCCTCCGCTTTTTCTGGCACGCGCACTGTGGCACCTGTTTAGTTACCTCCAAGTAAAAATACTTTTTTACCCCTAGACACATGTGTAATTCATCAAATCCATTCTCCCACCATCCAACGGCGCGACGTTTTGCTGGCTTGCTATAAATAGTCTTCTTCTTCCTCCTGCTATCCCCTACGCTGCGCCCCGCTCATATCCTCTCTCTGTCAAAAAATCTCCATTGCAACCATGCACGCACCCGCGCTCTTCCTCATCCTCAATATCTCTAGCACCAACACTAATGCCACAGCGGGCGAGGCTCACCAAGCACACCACCCCCGAAGCAAGCATGGCGACACCAGATCTGGAGGTTTCTGAGTAGGAGAGATCCAAGATCTCCAACCAAGACGCGAACCTGATGAAGAAGCTAGGATTGATGAAGGAGGGAGCGCTGGTCTTCCCTAGTGAAGAAAGCTTCACGACGCCCCCCATCCAACATCGGGTAACCTTCGTTGACCACCTTATCCACGGTCTCTCCGCTCCTATCCATGAATTCCTTCGTGGATTGCTCTTTGTGTATGGGCTGTAGCTGCACCAGCTGACTCCCAATTCCATCCTCCATATTTCTATCTTCATCACGCTTTGCGAGTGCTTTCTCGGGACCCAACCGAATTGGGCCCTGTGGAAACGCATCTTCTGCACCACAACATCGTCTATAATATAGGTGGTGTTGTTATCTGTGTCCGTCCTGACGTCGATTATTTCGACGTCAAATTTCCCGACTTCGTCCAAGGGTGGCGCAGGAGATGGCTATACGTCCGCGTGGAATGCTCTGACTCGCATGAATACAACATCACCCCCTTCAATGGTAGCGCAAAAATTCTTCGGCGCCGCTCCTGGGATGCAGAAGCCACCGAAGAAGAGAAAACGGCGACAGATGCGCTGATGAAGCGCATCCATGAACTGCAGAATACCCGAGGCAAAGAATTGTCGGGTATCCAGATTACTACGCATTTCCTGGCTCGCAAAAACCCTTTGTGGCTGTATGCTATCGATAAAGACGTCGACCGCATATCCGAAGATCTCTCTGTGAAGGATTTGGAAAAGCTTGTCCGTCGTGTTTCATCACTAAGCAAGAAAGATTCGGTTCCATCCTCTTGCCGAGTGGAGCCGTACAGCAGCACCAATCCCCTTCCCAGGGTAAATGACTTGGCCTCTCGCAATTATATTTTTTCGACTGCTACCTTGCGCAAATTGTCTTCCCGAGTTTTTACTGTTTTTGACTACTATCTTTGCTGAACTTTCCGTTCATGATTTTCTTCTCCAGAAACATCAAGTTTTGTCCTCCCTACCTCCTCTTCCTGAAGGTGGGGAGGTTGATGAACGTACCGTTGTTACTGACGATGCGCAGAGTACTTCTCGCCCTGAGAGTGAAGTTGTAGGATCTCAAAAATCCGCAGCTTCCTCTGAAAGAGATACTGAATCTGATGCTTCCGAGTCGATACATTCTCTCCCTTCCGCTGTTTCCCCAAAGAACAAGAGGAAAAGGGTGATACCGACGACACTGGCACCTCTAAACTCGGTGTATCACCGGCCGAGGAAACTACTCCCGACGAGGAGGAGGAAGAGGAGGCCTTTAACCCTTACAAGGACACTCTTGTTAGCTCGTAAGCTACTCCACCTTCTTTTCCTTTGTTGCATACTACTTGTGCATTTATCATACTATCTTTTGTGGACAGTGGCGAAGAAGAAGAAGAACCTGCTGCCAATGTGACTGCTCCCACGAGCACGTCACAAACTTTGGTTCTTTCGGAAACTCGTCGCGCAGCGGAGGAAACTTCGCCTCCCCAACAAGATCTGGAAATATCGACTCCTGCCGCTAGCCATCAAGCCCCCTCGCCGAAGAGAGCGAGGGTTGAACTTGGCAAAGAACCTGGCCTCTTGGCCGGGAGCTCGACGACTCCTCTTTTGGATGACGTAAGTGTCCTTGCAACTATTTTATCTTCTGTCGAATTTTTTCTCCTCTTAACCTTTCTCGCAACTTTCTTTTTGATCAGCCTCTGATGAAGGAATTCATTCGTCTTGGTACTCAATTCATTGGGTACCGCGATACTGTCGATAATTTGAAAGGTACACCTTTCTATTGTCTTTATTTTCACGCAGTGATCTATCTTGATGTATATCTTAACACTTCTACCACGTTCCCTTTCGCCAGAGGCTCTCGTCAAAGCTAACAAACGAGCCGATGACCTCGCCAGCAAACTTGAACAGAGTGAGAAAGCTCGCGAGAAGGCCGAACAAGATGCTGCTTATGTTGGAGATCTTCGGAAGAGACTCCATCAAGCTGAAACCGCCCTAAGCGAGAATATAACTCAACAAACTGCTCGCGAGGAAGATGTCATTGGCCGCCTGGAGTCGCAGAATTGGCGCTTATTCAGTAAGTTAATTAATCCATTTGCTCGGATCCCTTCCAAGATTAGCTCTCCCTATATTTGTTGATAACCCAAAGTTTGTTTCAGCAGGAAAGATGGTTCAAGATTTTGAACTTGAAAGGCCTGAAGGGGACCGTCTTCTCGACACCCTTTCTCTCCTTGAAATTCACGAAGATCTGGCGCGCCGCAGTATTGCTGATGCGCGAACTGCGTTTACGCGCCTTTTTCCTTACTTCTTCCCGAAGAAAAGCGCGCAAGAACCCTTCTCTGAGCTTGCAAAGTGCTATATTCCTGAAGAAGATCTTGGGTTGGCTTTCCGGTAGGAGAACCTGAAGATTGGCGTCGAAGGAACCATAGCCTTGGTCGCCGAGAGCCAGCAAAGCGTCGACTGGGCAAAAGCTGGCGACACGAAAAAGATCGGCAAGGAGAGGTGGCAATCTTTGATCAAGGCTGCCAAACCTCATTCGAAGAAGATCCTCTCCTTCCTCAGATACAAGCCAGCAACTCCTGCCAGTTCTGCCAAGCCAGAGGTCAAGTAGACCATCATGTCTCTATTTTTTTCTTTTTCTTCTTCTTTTGATGTTGTCGCCTTAGTAGTGTTGCGGCAGCCTATCATTGGTTTGATAGGAACCAATTCTTGTAATGATCGTGTGAATATCCAAATGATTAACGGAATGCTATTTTGCAAAATGATTGATGTCGAGATTTTCTTTCCAGTTGGTTTTTGACAACTATACCGCAACAATTCGTTCTTCGGATGCTTTGCCCGCTTCCTCCTATTCGAGAAAAACTTCCGCGGATGATTTCGTTGAAGATTCCTCGAATGGTAATCCTTCACCGGACTTGGATGAACTTCGACACCAACTTCAGTCGATGAAAAAACAAACACTTGTAGTGATGGAACAACTTCGAAAATCGTCGGAACGGGAGAAGATTGCTCTTCAGCAAGCTCAAGAAGCTTTAACTTTAAAAGAGGATGCGGTCACTGAGGCTGCTCAGGCTGCTTCTCGAGAGGATTATATGCTTGACTTGATGACCGACGCTAGTCTGGATATGGCGGGTATGCTTCGCGAACTTGATGTTCTTCCCTTTTATTTGATTGTTTTCCTCTTACTATGATACCTCTGTTATGTAGGCTCCTTTGTGGATGCTGCTGCCGAGGATCAGCGGGTTGACGCAAGATCAAACTCGCTTGTCAAACTTGCTTTGGACCATGGCTCCAACTTCTGGGCTACACCGGATCGTACCCGACGGATTGTCCGATTTCAAGACCGCGCAGGCCAAGTTCGTGAATATCTTGATTTGTGCACAAGGACGCTAGCACTGGTTTATAACACCATGTTTCCTCGGAACTTCCAGCCAAAGACCCTTCCTGATTTGATGGACAAATTCAGGGATGCTCCTCGAATCCATGGTTTTGTAAAGTCCCAGTTGACTGCTGGAGCTAGATTTGCTATGATCATGCTGCAGATCTCTACCCTAAGTTGGATATGACCAACATCGATGAAATTTGCCATAACAAACTGAAGAAGCGGAGACGGAATGTCGACAAAATCGACGAAGTTGTGACTCCCGTGGCCGAGGAAATAATGGATGACTTACTTCGGATGGACGCTGAATTCTTCGTAAAAGGTAATTATGCTGACTTCATGGGTGCCACTGCTGGAGATGAAAGAGTGAACTTAGATGACCTGATAGAATCATGACTGAAAGTCTGCCTCCTCTGTCGAAATTTTCCTTGTCAAAGGAACCCTGTATATTGTAAGTATTATGTATATTGCGAAACAACTTGTATGTTTTTCTTTCCTCTAGCCCCCGAGCGTTTTGGTGGCTACTGTATTTTATTTTTATTAGTTTGCGAGGTGTTTTAGACCAAGGCAAATAACATGTAGATTGTATATTGTAGAAATCCATGTATATATATTGAATTTGCGGGTTGCAAGCTTCCGAATCTCTCGAAGAAAAAGATGTATATCAATATCTTTACTATATTTCAGCATCGCGAGCCCGCCTCATTAAAAACCTTTCAGTCCCACTCGGTGCCCTGAAAGGAAAAGAGTGCGTCTGAAAAACTCGCGAGCGTTTCAGTACAATATATGACATGTATGTTTCTATGTTGACTTCTACGCGTAGAAACGCCGAAGCTGCGTCGCGTTCCATGGATTCTTCTCTGGGACTCCTGTCTTTCTGTCCTTTATCCTGTATGGTCCTCCCGCGATTACTTATGTGACAATGTACGGTCCGATCCATGGCGACTCGAACTTTTCATGGCTGTCCTGGGAAAGCCGAAGAACTAGATCTCCCACTTGAAAAGACCTTGGTCGCAAACGTCGACTGTGGTAATTTTTTAAGTCTTGCTTGTATTTGGTGACTCTCGACAGCACCTCGTCTCTAGCTTCATCAAGTGCATCGACATCGTCTTCTAGTGCTTTTCGCGAAGTTTCTTCATCATATTCTGCCACTCTCGGAGAATTGTGTTCTATTTCTATCGGGAGCACTGCCTCGGCTCCGTGAACCAGGAAGAACGGGGTTTCCTGTGTTGCTGTATTGGGTGTTGTTCGTATGCTCCATAAGACGCTTGGCAACTCTTCTGGCCAGGTGTGTCGAGCTTTCTCCAGAGGTGTTATCAATCGTTTCTTGATGCCATTGCAGATGATACAGTTTGCTTTCTCGACTTGACCATTGGTTTGCGGATGTGCTACTGACGCAAAGTGTAGTTTGATGCCTACCTCTGCGCAGTATGCTTTGAATTCCTTGGAGGTGAAATTGCTGTCATTGTCCGTGACAATACTATGGGGAACACCGAACCGAAAGACGATACCTTTGACGAAGCTAACCACCGATGCTGCGTGGTTTTGCCTTAATCCACTTGGTAAACTTGTCGACAGCCACCAGCATATACTCGTAACCTCCTGGCCACGCCTTATGTAGTTTTCCCACCATATCGAGGCCCCATTGAGCGAAAGTCCATGACAAGGGTATTGGCATCAGTTCTGCTGCCGGAGAGTAAGGTTTTGCCGCAAATCTTTGACACGCGTCACAGGTGCGTACTACGTCCTTTGCATCTTCTATTGCTGACAACCAGTAGAATCCTGCTCTGAAAACCTTGGCTGCTATTGCTCGACTGCTTGCATGAAGTCCGCACACCCCTTCGTGTACATCTTTCAGAATAAGCCTTCCTTCTTCGGGTGTAACACATCTCTGTAGTCCTCCCGAAATACTTCGTTTGTAGAGCTCTCCTTTGATTACAGTAAAGGCTTTGGACCGTCTGATAACTCGCCTTGCTTCGACTGGATCTTCTGGTAGTTCTTTTCTTAGGATATACGCTACATAAGCCTGCATCCAATGAATTTGTACCATCATTATCACGTGTGGTTCCTCCTCATCTTCCGATATGTTTGCCTCTGGTGCTGCTGGAGCCCCTGAGGCTTTCTCAACCTTCTCCTTCTTCTTCTGATGTTTCTTCGCCTTGGTGGATCTTTCAGTTATCTCTTCCCAGAATACGCCGGGTGGTATTGCTAAACACTGCGACCCGATGTTTTCTAGAACATCGGCTTCATCATTGCTAAGTCTGCTGATATGATTTACTTCACACCCGTCGAAAAGTCTCTCGAGTTTATTGTATACTTCTTTGTATGCAATCATACTATCATTAACTGCGTCACATTGATTCATCACCTGTTGAGCCACCAGCTGTGAATCACCAAAGATTTTTAATCGGGTTGCTCCGCAGGCTTTCGCCATCTTCATCCCATGTATGAGTACTTCGTACTCCACCTCATTATTAGATGCGTTTGGAAACGTCATCCGTAGCACGTATTTCAGCTTGTCGCCTTGAGGTGACACTAGTATCACGCCTGCTCCAGCTCCTTCTAACCTCTTGGACCCGTCGAAGTTCATGGTCCAGGTTCTCGACAAATCTGGGGGTCCTGTGTTTTGCAGCTCCATCCACTCTACGACGAAGTCTGGTAAGATATATGACTTTGTTGCTTTTCTTTTCTCATATGTGATGTCCCGAGGGGAAAGCTCTATTCCCCAAAGGGAGACACGACCCGTAGCCCATGGGTTGTTTAATATATTGGATAAAGGCGCCTCATTGACCATTATTATCGGATGCGCCGAAAAATAGTGTCGCGGTTTTCTTGCGGTTGTGAACACTCCATATGCTAACTTCTGGTACTGCGGGTACCGCTGTTTTGAAGGCGATAACACTTCACTGATGAAGTATACCGGCCGCTGGACTCCATGAAGTTTTCCTTCTTCTTCTCTTTCGACCACAAGTACTGTGCTAACCACTTGAGGCGTGGCTGCGATGTATAACAGGAGAGGTTCCTTTTCCTTAGGCGCCACCAAAATTGGTGGTGTCGAGATTGTGCGCTTGAGGTCCTCAAAAGCTCTGTCTGATTCTTCGTTCCAGTGGAACTTTTCTCCTTGTTTGATCAAGGCGTAGAACGGCAACGCCTTTTCTCCCAGCCTAGCGACGAATCTGCTTAAAGTTGCGACTCGTTAATACGTCTCAAACATATCTATAATTTCTTATGTTCCATGCTACTTTTATGATGATACTCACATGTTTTATACACACTTTATATCGTTTTGATGCGTTTTCCGGAACTAACCTATTGACGAGATGCCGAAGTGCCAGTTGTTGTTTTCTGCTGTTTTTGGTTTCAGAAATCCTACAAAGGAAATATTCTCGGAATCGGACGAAATCAACGCCCAGCATCTTATAATTCCACGAAGCTTCCAGAACACCGGAGAGGCACCAGAGGGGAGCCACGGGGGCGCACACGTGTGGGCGGCGCGGCCCAAGGGGGGGCGCGCCCCCCTGTTGTGTGGCGGCTCCGTAACCCCTCCGACTCCGCCTCTTCGCCTATTTAAAGCTCCCTGACCTAAAACATCGACACGGATTGACGAAACACCAGAAAAACTTCCAGAGCCGCCGCCATCGCGAAGCCAAGATCTGGGGGACAGGAGTCTCTGTTCCGGCACGCCACCGGGACGGGGAAGTGCCCCCGGAAGGCATCTCCATCGACACCACCGCCATCTCCATCGACGCTGCTTGTCTCCCATGAGGAGGGAGTAGTTCTCCATCGAGGCTAAGGGCTGTACCGGTAGCTATGTGGTTAATCTCTCTCTCCTATGTACTTCAATACAATGATCTCATGAGCTGCCTTACATGATTGAGATCCATATGATGAGCTTGTAATCTAGATGTCGTTATGCTATTCAAGTGGATTTTACTTATGTGATCTCCGGAGACTCCTTGTCCCACGTGTGTAAAGGTGACAGTGTGTGCACCGTGTGGGTCTCTTAGGCTATATTTCACGGAATACTTATTCACCGAGTTATGATTTGAGTTGGATGTCTCTATGAAATTGTGGTGTGTTAGTACCTCCTATGAATGCTCACGGTGACGGCGTGGGGTGTTTATTAGTACTTGGGAATACATCTTTAAGGTTTTCCTACATGATGAATTAGTGTTCGTTATCTTGCCGGAGAGTAATTCAGAATAGCATAGTGAAGTGCTTATTTATATTCCTTTATGATTGCAATGTGCTTTATATCACTATTAATCTATGTGCTACTCTAGTGATGTTATTAAAGTAGTCTATTCCTCCTCCATGATGTAATTGTGACAGTGTGTGCATCATGTAGTACTTGGCGTAGTTTATGATTGTGATCTCTTGTAGATTATGAAGTTAACTATTACTATGATAGTATTGATGTGATCTATTCCTCCTTTCATAGCTTGATGGTGACACTGTGCATGCGATGTTAGTACTCGGTATAATTGCGTTGGTCTATCATGCACTCTAAGGTTATTTAAATATGAACATCGAATGTTGTGGAGCTTGTTAACTCCGGCATTGAGGTGCTCTTGTAGCCCTACACAATTAATGTTGTTTATCATCCAACAAGAGAGTGTAGAGTGGTTTTATTATGTGATCAATGTTGAGAGTGTCCACTAGTGAAAGTATGATCCCTAGGCCTTGTTTCCAAATACTGCAATCATCGCTTATTTGTTGTTTTACTGCATCTTTACTTCCTGCAATATTACTACCATCAACTGCACGCCAGCAAGCTATTTTATGGTGCCGTTACTACTGCTCATATTCATTCATACCACTTGTATTTCACTATCTCTTCGCCGAACTAGTGCACCTATACATCTGACAAGTGTATTAGGTGTGTTGGGGACACAAGAGACTTCTTGTATCGTGATTGCAGGGTTGCTTGAGAGGGATATCTTTGACCTCTTCCTCCCTGAGTTCGATAAACCTTGGGTGATTCACTTAAGGGAAACTTGCTGCTGTTCTAAAAACCTCTTCTCTTGGAGGCCCAACACTGTCTACATGAATAGAAGCGTGCGTAGACATCACTCGTCCAGTCAGCTGTTGTATTTCTTTTAACTTTGTTGGCTTCTGCATCGTTACGATGGCTTGAATTTTCTCCGGGTTGGCCTCGATTCCTCTTGCTGACACCAGAAAGCCGAGAAGTTCCCCTGCAGGAACGCCAAAGGAGCACTTCGTCGGGTTCAGCTTGAGGCAAAATTTGTCGAGGTTGTCGAAAGTTTCCTTCAGATCCTCGATCAAGGTTGACCCCTTATTTGTTGTTATGACGACATCATCGATATACACTTGGATGTTCTTGCCAATCTATGTGGCAAGACACTTCTGCATCATCCGCTGATATGTTGCTCCCGCGTTTTTAAACCCGAATGGCATTGTTCTATAACAGAATACGCCATAAGGTGTTATAAAAGCTGTTTTGACCTCATCTTCTTCTTTTAGCCAGATCTGGTTGTAACCAGAATATGCATCCAGGAAGGAAAGATGTTCACAGCCTGCCGTGGAGTCGATAATTTGATCGATCCTTGGGAGGGGGAAGTGATCCTTTGGACAATGTTTATTGAGACACGTGAAGTCGACGCACATGCGAAGGACCTCTATGTTTTTCTTCGGGACCAGCACTGGGTTAGCTACCCACGTGGCCTCCGTATGTAACTCTTTGATAAAGCCAGCTTCTCTGAGTTGATTGATTTCTGTCAGCATAGCTTTGCGGTTTGGTTCCGAAAAACGCCGCAAAGGTTGTTTGATTGGTCTCGCCATTGGATCCAAGTTAAGGGGGTGCTCGGCAGGTTCCCTGGGTACTCCTGGCATGTCAGCTGGACACCATGCGAAGATTTCCCAGCGCTCACGGAGGAACTCGACGAGCACGCTTTCCTATGCGAGGTCCATGTTTGTTGCAATAGACGTCGTTTTCTTGGGATCTGTCAGGTGAATTTGCACTTCCTTGGAATCTTTAGTAGTGTCAAAGGTGGGCTCCTTGAGCGGCCTCCCTACGTCTAACAACACATCGTAATCAGTTGTTAACCTTGACGCCATATACTCTGCTTGCATTCTGAAAGTTTCTGACAGTCGATGAAAAATCCTTGTCGCACTTATCAGCTAGCGCGAAACTGCCTTTCACTGTGATTGGGCCCTTGGGTCCACGGAGTCTCCACAACAAGTATGTGTAATGTGGTACCGCCATAAACCTAGCATAGGCGGGTCGCCCCAACAAAGCATGATACTGTGGCGGGAAATCCACAACTTCAAACTCCAACCTCTCTCTTCTGTAATTTTCTCGGGTTCCAAAGTGAACGTCGAGATTGATCTTTCCCAATGGGTGGCTCAGCTTCTCTGGTGTGATATCATGGAAACGCGTATCAGTTGGTAATAAGTTTGACAAGGATATGTTCATATTCCTCAATGTATCTGCGTACATGAGGTTTAAGCTTCTCCCGCCATCAATGAACACTCGTGAAACATCGAATCCCGCGATCACCGCTGGTAAGATCAAGGCAGACTGTCCTGGTTGCGGAACTTGTTGCGGGTGATCAGCTATAGTGAAGCCGATGTCTTGCCCTGACCAGTTCAGGTACTCGATTGTTGGTGGAGGCATCTTCTCTGCCATAAAAACTTGTCGCGAGATTACTTTCTGAGCTCTGTTGGATGGCCTGCCTTTCTGAATCATCAAGACCGCACCACTGGTGTCGATATAAGGACCTGGTTGTGGAGCTGCCGCCAAATGCAACTGGTGCCGATTTTCGTCTGTGATTGCGGGTGGAGGTGGAAGGTGAATCTCACTCCTTGGCCCCTGGGGGTTTCTGTTTACTGCTTGCGTGCTGGTATGCCCTGCATATCGATGTAGTGCTAGAAAAGTTCGGCAGTCCTTCTGCAGATGCCCTGACTGCCTCTTTCCATTGTTGTCGAGGAAAAAGTGCATTTGGCATGGTCCGTTTAAGAGATCCTCGGGTGATACATACGGCCTCTGAAACCTTGGTCCATTATTTTGCCTGTTGGGACGGGAGCCGTCCTTGTAATCGTTTTGCTGCTCGCCACTCTTTTGATAATCATCTCGATTGTTTCCCCCGCTGTTTCCTCGGAAACCAGCCGATATTTGGCCGGGAGCGTCATAGTCTGAGAACTGTCGAGAGAATCATCGCCTATTTTGAAAGTTTCGGTTGCGCTCATCCTCGGGCGACCAGTGCCGTTTATTATGAACAACATCTTCTCCATCTGCCCAGCGGTTCGCTATTTCCATGAGTGATGCTATTGTTTTCGGGTTGGTTCTTCCCAAATCCTCGACGAAGTCCCTCCTTCGGATTCCAGCAACAAACGCGTCCATTGCTCTTTCTTCAGATATTTTTTCTGCCGAGTTTTTGATGATGTTCCACCTCTGAATATACATCCTCATTGGTTCATCATACTTCTGCCTGTAGGCCCTTAGCTGCTCCAGCGACGCGGGTTTCTTGCAAGTGGACAGGAAATTCTTCACGAATATGTCCTCAAAGTTTTCCCAGCTGTCGATGGAACCAGGAGGCAATTTTTTATCCATGACTGTGCTGCTCCACTCAAGTGCACTTGGATACTTTGCATGGCTGTTGCTCTGGTTCCGCCCATCAGTTTCACCATCTCCAGGTAGTCGATTAACCAATCATCAGGATCTTGCAAGCCATTGAACTTTTTGTAATTGTCGGGTAGCTTAAACCCGGATGGAACTCGAGTTTTACGAACTTGCCGTGTGAAGCACGGGAGCGCACACAAAACCTCCTCGTCAACCTCTGGTGAGTGCCGACGTTCTCTTCTTTCTTGTCGCGCTCTGTCGACCCTTGCCTGTGTCGCTGTATCTCTCGCCCCACTTGTTCTTGGGGGGTCCTGCACTACTGCTGTAGGTCGAGGACTATTTTGCCTTGCAGAACCTTCGGGAGGCGTGCTTGTGCCCGCGAAATTGTTCCCATGACTCCGCATCCTGCCATGGCCATGTGATGCGTGCAGTTGACACACGTCCGTTGGGAACCCCAAGAGGAAGGTGTGATGCAGACAGTAGCAAGTTTTCCCTCAGAAAGAAACCAAGGTTTATCGAACCAGGAGGAGCCAAGAAGCACGTTGAAGGTTGATGGCGGCGGGATGTAGTGCGGCGCAACACCAGAGATTCCGGCGCCAACGTGGAACCCGCACAACACAACCAAAGTACTTTGCCCCAACGAAACAGGTGAGGTTATCAATCTCACCGAGCTTGCTGTAACAAAGGATTAACCGTATTGTGTGGAAGATGATTGTTTGCAGAAAAACAGTAAAGAACAATTGCAAGTAGATTGTATGCGATGTAAAGAATAGGACCGGGGTCCACGGTTCACTAGAGGTGTCTCTCCCATAAGATAAAAGCATGTTGGGTGAACAAATTACAGTCGGGCAATTGACAAATAAAGAGGGCATAACAATGCACATACATGATATGATAAATATAGTGAGATTTAATTGGGCATTACGACAAAGTACATAGACCGCTATCCGAGCATGCATCTATGCCTAAAAAGTCCACCTTCGGGTTATCATCCGAACCCCTTCCGGTATTAAGTTGCAAAACAACGAGACAATTGCATTAAGTATGGTGCGTAATGTAATCAATAACTACATCCTTAGACATAGCATCAATGTTTTATCCCTAGTGGCAACAGCACATCCACAACCTTAGAACTTTACATCACTTGTCCCGCATTTAATGGAGGCATGAACCCACTATCGAGCATAAATACTCCCTCTTGGAGTTAAGAGCAAAAACTTGGCCGGAGCCTCTACCAATAACGGAGAGCATGCAAGATCATAAACAACACATAGGTAATAACTTGATAATTAACATAACATAGTATTCTCTATCCATCGGATCCCGACAAACACAACATATAGAATTACGGATAGATGATCTTGATCATGTTAGGCAGCTCACAAGATCCGACAATGAAGCACATGAGGAGAAGACAACCATCTAGCTACTGCTATGGACCCATAGTCCGGGGGTGAACTACTCACTCATCACTCCGGAGGCGATCATGGCGATGAAGAGTCCTCCGGGAGATGATTCCCCTCTCCGGCGGGGTGCCGGAGGCGATCTCCGAGAATCCCCGAGATGGGATTGGCGGCGGCGGCGTCTCGGTGAGGTTTTCCGTATCGTGGCTCTCGGTACGGAGGGTTTCGCGACGAAGGCTTTAAGTAGGCGGAAGGGCAACGCGGGGGGCCACACGAGGGCCCCACACGCCGAGCTGGCGCGGCCGGGGACCGGGCCGCGCCGCCCTAGCGTGTCGGCGCCTCGTGGCCCCACTTCCTTTCCCCTCGGTCTTCCGGAAGCTTCGTGGCAAAATAGGACCCCGGGCGTTGATTTCGTCCAATTCCGAGAATATTTCTTTACTAGGATTTCTGAAACCAAAAACAGCGAGAAAACAACAAGCTGGCTCTTCGGCATCTCGTTAATAGGTTAGTGCCGGAAAATGCATAAATACGACATATAATGTGTATAAAACATGTAGATATCATCAATAATGTAGCATGGAACATAAGAAATTATCGATACGTCGGAGACGTATCACCATGTTATACAATGCTTCTCTTGGATCCCCGAGAGGTGGCCTGGACGCTAGGATGAAATCCTGTGTCGCCAGATATCCCGCTTCTGGTGTCTTTGGAATAATATTCCCCCTTGTAACTATCGACATAAAGGACATGTCGAGGTTTTGGACTAGGTTCTCCCTCTCGGCCTCAGGTATATTCTGCAACCGAGATCTTGCCCTATTTCGAGCTGCTCTGTGACTATCTCCTCCCGAAGTGCCTGATTGTCGACTCAACTCAGCTCTTCGCCTGCTTGACTCAAAAGCCGCGGCTTGCCTTCTATCCAGCGTAGCTTTCTGTTTTTGAAGTTCTCGCCTAGCACGGGCGAGTCTATATTGGTATGCTTGTAACTCTTCAGCTGTGGCGGCCGTAGTCATCGGCTCCGTGCCGTCGATAGCTTTTGCAACTCTGTCCCAAACTGCTTGCGGAAATTGTACCATCTGTCGTGTCGCAGGTCCGACATATTTGGTTCCCAAACCTCGCGTAAGATCAGCGGGATCGATGTACGGATTTCCCGCATCATCGAAAGCCTCTGATGTCTCCTCCTGTGGGCGACTTGCTTCTCCGATTACATAGATTTGATGGTATTTTGAACTTTGACCTTTATCGGGATTGGTGACACCATCGTATAGATCGGCGAAGACCTCTCCAACAGAAGTAGATTTTTCGATGAAGTTGAAGCTGTCGACGCTGTCTGAGTCGCTGCTTATACTGGAGTCCGCAGACGACTCGAAGGACATGTTGCCGAAGATCTTGGCGATTTTTTCGCTTGTCGTAGTTTTGACGAAGCGTGGTGGCGAAATCTCCTCATCACCTGTCTCGAAGGATGACGATGATTCCGAAAGATCGGAACCGACCGCCAACGATCCTGACGAAATCGTAACCTCGAGATGATGCGATCCTTCCTTTCCGGCGCGGAAGTGGAACCTTCCGAACTTCATCTCCATAGGCTCCTCCAGATACGCATATGCCTCCACAAAATCGACTAGACCAGTTTCGATATGTTTACCTCTGTCAAACGCGTTGCTTGCCACCGAAGACGTCGACGATGTTGAGCATGCCATCGAGAACAGCTCCTTGTCGCCTCTAATTCCCACAGACAGCGCCAATTGACAAGGTATCGACTTGTCAATGCCTACGGATTGTAGACTAGGGTTTAGTTGGAAGTAGAGGGCAAGTAGATCTCGAGGGTTCAGCCGGAAAAGTACTTGACTGCTAGAAAACTAGGGTTGTGTTGACAATGAAATCGATCCTCTCTTTCTCCCTCAACTCCCCCTTATATAGGAGGTGGAGCCGAGGGTTTCGTGATGTACAAGTTAAAAAGTCCGGGAGACTCTTTGAGTTTGTCCCGTAAAAGTTACAAGTCGAGTATTCCTAATACAACTCTATCTTTCCAAACTATTTCTTAATTGGGCTTCCGGGATTCATAAACTTCGGATCGTGGGCCTTCAGTAAACCCCGGGTACCATCTTCGGCAGGCCCATTGGGGATGCCTATGTCACCAAGACCGGCTGATGTAGGCCAAGACTCCCCTTTTCCCTAGATCCTTCCCTTGTAAGCCTCCTCTCCACTATATAAGGAGAGGGGCAGCTCCCTTGCACGGGAGGTTCCCACAAGCTGATAGTTGAGTTCATCTCATTTAGAGTTTTCTCCCTCTAGACTTTATCTTCTTCCTTTGGCCAAGAGCTGAAGACCATCATTGTAGTTCCCTGTTGAGCTCATTAAGTACAGACATGTTGGAGTAGGGGTGTTACCTCCTCACGAGGGCTCTGAACCTGGGTAGATCGTGTGTGTTTGTTCTTGTTTCATCTTCATCTCCCTCTCCTCCGGATCCCTCGGTGTTCATTTGGCCCCAACATACCTACCTATGGCATCTGTCTGTTCACCACGACGACAAACATGTTATATGGCAGCATGTTTTCATATTTCTGCAAAAGAAGAGAGCAAAATAATTATATGGGCTAAAACAACAAGAATAACTTAATAGCTAGCATCTAATCAACATCAAGTGAGTTGCATCATGTGTGAATTGAACAACATAGTCCCCTAACACTTTCCCTATATTACCTTCCAAGTCACCTAGATGCAGTTTAATTTGACCACTAAATTTGTCATTGTAATCTTGGGAAAATGTTACCAGAAAAAAAAACCCATGGTGTTCCTCTACCAATACAGTATTGTTCAAGTGATTGAAGCTCATACTAGAATCCACTCAATGTAATAACTCTACACTTTTGTTGGAGCGGTTATCACTTAAGAACAACAAAATTCACCTTGAGGTATGGCTTCCCCTTGCCGGTGTCGCGCCACCATATAAGGAATCCAATAACTATATCCAGATTGAATGCACCATAATATATAACCAAACCCCTCATTTCCCCTCATTTCTCCCGTAGACGGTGCCAACACCGAGCTCGTGGGGATGATTCTGTGGTGGACAGGGTAACATATATCAACAAAAATAACCAATATGTAAGTTTTAAGAAGATGAATATTCTATCAACAACAATATGTAAGTTTCAAGAAGATGAACATTCTACCTCAACTGGTATTATTCCAATACGAAGAATGAGGCTTTCCGGAAACATGTAGCCCATGATAATTTAGTGCGCTCACGACACTTATTTATCTTTCAGACAGACACACGGCTAAATACGACCAATATCTCAAGGCAAGGTGCATCCTAAACGACTAGCTCCTCAAACTCCATAAGGCCATCGTGCCTACGCATGTCGGTGATACCAAGTTTATGAAGACTTGGTGAGACGATGCTTAGGATTCTGAACCCGTGGATCCCCTGAATCTAAAGGCGTTCAAGGGCAGTGCATCCGGCGAGCAGCCGTTGCATAACCGCCTTTGAAATGCAGCTTTCGCAGCGCTGGAGCATCTTGAGTTGTGGGAAAAGAAGCGCACCGCGGCGAGGTGAGGCAGGCGACGGAGGAGGGGTGCACGAAAGCTCTCTCTTTTCACTCACTTACAAGGACTAGAACAACCAACATTATATATCACTCTAACTCTCTCTCTCAACTAGGAATATGAGACTAAACTTTAGTCCCACCCCTTGCCATTCTCACATGGATCAAGAGAATTTCAAAATTTGTATTGTGCTGTGGGCTAAAGCCAAGACCAAATTCTAGCACTAAGAGCATCTCCAGTCGCGTCCCCCAAACCGTCCCCCAAACCGCGCCGGATCGAGCGTTTGGGGGACGTGTTTCATTCGTGCCGCGTTTGGGGGACGTCGCTCCCCAGCCGCGTCCCCCAAACGCCGGCCCCAAACATTTAAAATAATTTTTCTGGCATTTTTATTTCAATTTCCACAAACTAATACATAATTGGGAACGTGGTTTACACGAAGACATAGTTTGGAACATGGTTTTCCACAAACTAATACATAGTTTGAACCATGGTGGACACAAATATAAAATATTGCAAAGAAACTAAACCTAACTAGGCCGTGCATCGAAGGTTTCGTGTGTTCGCTGCTAAGAAAGAACACTCGAGGGCACACCCGGTCACCTAAGCTGGAAAATCCAGCGGGAGGATGGTGCCCTTGTTGGTTCTACCGATGAGGCGAACGAGGCGAAACCTCCGTGCACGTATTCGCTGCGAAGAAACAACACTCAGTCGTCCTTCTCGTCGGTGTTGTCGTCGTGGGAGTCCCTGTCGACGTGGTAGTCCCGGAGGCAGCGCCTCTCGTCGAAGACCTTGACGCTCATGTCCCTGTTGCCGAAGTAGGAGAACACGAGGATGAAGCCGGCTTCGAGGCTGTGGTGGCGCGCGAACTTCTCCCGGCCGATGTTGAGGTACATCTTGCCGCGCGCGTCGTAGATCGCCTTGACGATCCACCGGCGGTAGCCGCACGAATGCTCCCGCGGATGCATCGTGCGCGGGCGTACGCCGCCGACGTACTCGGCGAAGGAGTCCGGCAGCCTCCGGATGCCGCGCGGGTCGCCCTTGAGGACGTGGACGAACTCGAACGGGACGTCCGGCTCCACGTCCATCTCCGACGATGAAGACGACGGCGTGGGAGGCGACGGCGAGCGTTCGGCTATGCCGCGGCCACGACCACGACCACGACCACGACCGCGGCCGCGAGGTCGGCCTCCGCCTCTACCGGACATAGCGTCGAGTCTTGTTGAGAGATGGTGGCGGCTAGGGTTTGGGAGAGAGGCGCTAGGGTTTGTGTGTGAGAGGGACGATGAGAGGCGCCCCTTTTTATAGGCCGGAGGGAGGCGGAGGAGCGGTGGCGCTCATTAACGCCGGCACGCGAGCTAGGCGCGATGGGACGCTCGCTGCGCCCTCCGCGGGAACTGCACCGTCGGCGCGCGCCGATAACTTCCGTCGCGAGGTAGGCGACGGTTAGGTTTAAATTAATTGTGCCGCTGATGGGTCGGCCCCGCCACTCCCCGCCTCGCTTTCGTTGTGTCCGGCGTCCCGGAGCGTCCCTCGTGGAACGGGGACGGGCTCGGGCGCCGGACACCGTATAGGGCGCGCCGGACAAAAGGGCTTTGGGGGACACGGCTGAACGGCTTTTTTGTCCGGCGCCCGCATCCTTGGGGGACGGTTTGGGGGACGCGATTGGAGATGCTCTAGAGCTCCTCCACCCCCGAGCGCTCGACCCCAACCACGTGGAGGGCGAAAGGACCTTACCGACCGGGACTGATGTCTGTTTCTCTACTAGTGTTCGGTGCGGAAACAAGTGTGATTGGACCTCACGTTATGGTCAATTGGCCTGCGGTAGTGATAGTACCGCAACCGCAAAGAAGTTACATGTAGCTCGGGTCGCAGGTGAGCACGTAGAAGTCGGCCTCGGAGACGGCGGTGAGCGGCGACGTGAGGTTGAGGAGCTTGAGCAGGTAGTACCCGCGCGCCATCCTGAACTTGCCGTTGCCGCCGACGATGCTGCGCTCGAGGGTGCCCTGGAAGCCGACGAAGGGGCCCTCCAGGGACAGCGCGCTCCCGGCGTACTCCCCGGCGACGAACAGGATGGAGGCGACCGTCAGGTGCCCCTGCGAAGCCGGCCCCTCCGCCACCCCCGTGGCGACGATGATGCCCTGGTACCGCGCCACGAGCGGCGAGTCCCTGCTCAGGCCGGTGCGGAGCTCGTCGTCGAACACGGCCACCGAGCCGAACGTCGCGTTGGCTCCGAACGGGGACGGCAGTATGGCGCCCTCCGTGGCGTTCGCCCCCGAGAACGTCTCGTGCATGTACAGGTGGATGTGCTTCAGCTTGTTCCCGGCGTCTCCGGCCGCCGACGAGGCCGCTACTGCTAGGAGGACGAGGAGCAGCGAGCATATGGACGACATGGTGGCTTATTTGTCAATGTTTCCGTCGGCTCGCCGTGCTGCTTTTCTAGAGATGGGTCTGCAGCTAATAGTGCTCCCACAGTCCCACTTCCTCCCACTTATGATAGCTCATCAGTTATCCATCTAACTCAGCAATTATCAGCCGCTCATTTAGAAAACTCGGAGAGCCAGGCCATAGTTGGTAGCCGACTGGGGCAAGCAGAACCAATTAGTACAGCTGTGTGCCACTCCGTTTCAACTTTCAAAACCATTGCCTCCTGGCCATCCGTGTGGGCTGAAAAACAAAACAAAAAACACTACGCCCTCCGCTCAAATAAATAAAGTTTATATTTTTTTGAAAAGAAGTCAAGTAAAGTTTGGCCACACTTTTAAAAACCTATCAACAACTATAATAGCTGTGTTTGGATGCACAGAATTGATTTCTGAAATTGAATTAAGTAGGAATTCCAAATCCAAGCTGGAAAGGAATTGACTTGCAATTCGAATTCTGTTGTTTGGGTGGATTGAAATTTGTTGTTGGAATCGATGGGTGGCATCCAATTTCAATTCATGTTTGGATGTAGAAACCATGGAATTGTATGTTTTCTAGTTTGGACAATATACAACTTGTGTACATGTACGGATAGTCGCATGTGCATATTATAATGTGTATATATTATTTTTCACATATAATAAATTCAAAATAATCTGAATAAGATCACAAGAACACACATAGCACAATATACTTTACAAGTACTTCACAAGAACACACGGGTGGGTTGTTCATGCCTTACACAAAGTACTTTATTCTCAACAAATGCACATCATATCAACCATCAAGGATTCATTTTTGGTATATGAGTCACCAGCTCTTTGAATTTTCTACATAAGAACGTATCAAAATTAGTCACACAAAGTACAGAGAAACACATACAGTGCCTGCCTCCCTCCACCTCCTGCCCCCCTTGCGCGGGCTGAGGGAGAAGCAGGGGTGGTCTGTGCGCCGCCTACCGCTGCCACCCCTATCCCCGGTGGCTGGGGCATCCCGTTCCGCGCCGTTCGATCTCCCGCCGCTCCACCTAGGGTTTGGGGCGGGGACATGGAGGGGCGGACGCAGAGAAGGGAGATGAGGGCGGAGCTCGGCCGGGAAGAGAGAGGAGCTCGGAGGAGAGGGAGAGAACGGCGGAGCTAGGCTGAGGAAGGCGGAGGAGGGAGGGGCTCGCCGCGCCGATGCGGCAAGCTCCTGTTCTGTTCGAGGCTTCGAGCGGAGAAAGGCTACAGAGGTAGCGCTTCACGATTCCAGGACAATACGGATGCGTGACCCTCCGAATTGGCCAGCGTTAGAAAACGTTTCGGATAGGTGCGTGCTGGAATTGGGCCATATTTCCACACCCTAATTCTATGTACATCCAAACAACGGAATTCGGGCCTCAAATTCCAATTCCCCAATTTCAGCCCCAATTCAGTGCATCCAAACACAGTCGCTTTTGCTAGCTCTCGATTAACCGAGAACCAAATTAGAGCTCGGCTGCTCTCCTTTGTGAAGAATTGAGAGAGGAAGCAGAGCTGCCAAGGCGCCGCCGACCAGCCACTTCGGAGGCGGTGACGCAAGCAAAGAACTTAGCTTGGGTTGTGGGGATCACCAGCCACTTCGGAGGCGGTGACGCAAGCAAAGAACTTAGCTTGGGTTGTGGGGGTGTCGATGCCGAGAAGACGCGGCCGAGGGTGGGAGGATTTAGAGGGATGACCTGGGTGGCAGCCGTGGGTGGGAAAGATGTTGGTCACGTCGGTGGTGGGTGTGCATGTGGCCTATATGGGGGTCGCCGGAGGGAAAAAAGAAAACATATGGAAAATCGACTGAACGATATCTTGTTTGTCGGTCGACCGAGCCTTATGTTGGTCCTAATATTATACATATTAAAATATAATTTATGAGGTATCTAGCAATATTAATTTTATATCTTACATGTTAATAGAAATAGACTTAGTTAAACTTTACGTTTTATCATTCAAAAATATATAGGTCTTGTGCATTGAAAAGGAATAGGACACCATATCTATTCCACTCGATGGAAAGCTCCAACTTTGCAGATTCGTTGAGGCTTCGTTTGGTGCCAGTGTTTTTAGAGGAGTTTGGGCCGGTTTTGGAATATTTTTTTCGGGCTCGATGAAAACACCCAAAAACACCTCAAAACGTTCATGGGCTGTTTTTTGGCCCCTTTAGCCCCAATGAAACTGGCCAAAAGCCCAAAACCCATCGGGCCGGGTGGAACTAAAATGGGCCCCCTCGCGTTTCTGTCTGGCGGCGAGAGGGCGACGGGACAGGGTAGGCGCTAATGGGCCGGCCCACCCGTCCGTCGCTTCAGGCGGGAGCGAATCGCTCCCGCTCTGAGCGGAGAATAGGGATTGCCGGGAGACGCGGGCGAGAGGGCAACGCGGAAGACGAAGCCGGCCGCTGCTCCAAGACCACGCCGCCACCAACGCTCCAAGACCACGCTGCCGCTGCCGCTCCCTCGACGCCGTCCCACCGCAATAGCAAGGTTGACGCTCCCGCTGACGGCGCCGCCGACGTTCCTGCCGCCACCGACCTGGATCTCCTTCCGCCGCCCCTCCGTCCGAAGCTGGAGTCATTTGTGAGTTCCATCCGCCTCCTCTGCCTGTAGTTCTAGATGCACGTACTGGTGCTTGAATTTCTAGGGTTCTTGATTTCTTGGGTTCTTGAATTCTAGGTTTGATTTTGACAGCTTGTAATATGTAACATACACACACTAGCGGTATCTCTCTGTTTGCTAACATCATCTCCATGCATCTGTCAAGACTAAAGAAGGGAAGAAAGGCATGTATATACATCTATGCTGAAGGATAAATAAGGGTATTAGGACTTGTGATTGGTGGTAATGACCAACTTAATAACTTTTTTGAACTTAATAATTAACTTGTATGTGTTGTTCATTCAACTTCTTTGAGCAAGATCAGCGTTCACCAGGAAATAATTAACTTGTATGTGTTGTTTATTGTTGATATCGCACTTAACTTGTGCTTGCCTGCTTGGTAGATGAAGTTGGATTGTTAATTCAGGTTTTATATATCTAATCGTCTTGCAAGTAGCATATGAAGTTCAGTGAGCGCACAACATATTGCAGCTTTTTTTTTCTTTTTCTTATATCAAGCCAGTAATGATGAAAAAGGAGAGTATAACAGCAATGTCACACCTTAACTTGAATCTGGTATTGTATTTGTTAGACATGATCCAGGAACTGTTTTGGGGGGACGGTGGTTGTCTCAGCTTACTGGTTTTATTTTGTTGTCTGTGAAAATCTGAATGTTGTTTTCTACGAGGTTTTGTATAAACTTGGTTCTAGTAACCTGCTGTGGTATATGCAGTGATAATGTATCTTAGTATTCTTGCTCTCAGAGATGATTATGGAACTTGCAAAGTAGTATAATGAAATGGGATCATCAAGCTACATAGTGTTGCTACTTTCAATACATAAAAAACACATTCTGGAGTTTTGCCTTCACGGCGCATAATTTTTCTGAATAGAAATGGGAGAACACAAGGAGAGGAGCATCTGGACAGTATTACAGTAGCAAGCTCGGCTCCATTCAAGGTGGAGCATGAGGGCAATGCAGAATAGCAAGCTCGGCTCCTTTCATACAGCATACATCAGCAAAATAATCAGTCTTATATATACGGTTAACTTAGTGATTGTGTGAGCATTTCATGGTACTTCTATTTGGTTCTGGAATAATCTTTTTTAGCTTGATTTCCGTTTGGATTTGTTTTCTCATATATTATTAGGAAGTGTCCTGCTTTTTTAAAAAAATCTCCTTGGATAGATTTGCATGCCCTATTCATACAAATGTGCTCATACAAGTTTGAATCTTCTTGAAGGGTCTCTATTCACGGATTCTTGCGGGAATTGACGAGCCGCCGCCCTCCTGGACCCTGTGAGCACGCCGGACTTCGGTAAGTCCACAACCTACTTATTGCTTTTCGTTACTGCTTTATGGATGTTTGTTAGAGCTTTATGCATGTTTCTGACTGCTTATTGCTTTCCGTTAGTCTTAAATGGATCAACGAAGCCTAGAATGGATTAGGAAGAGGAAGAGGGGTGATGATGATCAGCTATTCTTCTCCATTCTACCAGCACTGCACCTCTACTTGAAAAATACAGAAAATACTAAACGTCATTCCTCCATCACCTATGGCAGAAGGAAAGTTAGGAGACTTCTTAATGGTCATCTTAAAGATTGCTTGACTGCTTTTAGGATGGAACCAGAAATCTTTAGATGGATTGCATCTTATCTTAGAACTGAAGTTCTTGTATCAGATAGCGACACCATAAAGGTCGAAGAAAAGTTGGCCTTTTTCCTGTATATGCTATCACACAACGCATCATATGAGGATCTAAAGGTGGCGTTTCAGCATAGCGCCTCAACATTCCATGATTACCTCAACGAGTTTTTTGATGTTGTTCCCATCCTAGCAAGTCGTTTTCTGAGGCCTTTTTGTTCTAGTTGATATTGCTCCGAATTTATGTTTACCCTTTTTCCTCAAATGATATTGGCTGAATATAATCTGCATTCACACCAACCCTGTCCCAGTTCCTCCCTCTGCAAGATCATTTCTGTTGAAACTTGCACTAGATAGTTATTAGTTGTTCATTCATGTATGTGTTGAGAAGTATGCAAGTTAGTAATTGGAAGAGAATCCAGAGAACTATAGATACCAAACAGAGTCCAGGGGGATATAAGATGCAATAGATACACCACAAGACATGTAATCTTGTCTAAGAGCCCGACAATTTCCGTTTCAGCTGATAATGTATTGCTATCTTTTACAATGTGCAGGTCCTGCAACTGGTGGAGTGAATGGATGGCCCGCTTCAACTCTGGAATTTATGGAGTGTCATTTGTGGGGTGAACAATAACAAGCTAGTCCATGATACCCATTTTATATTGGTTCCCTCGCTCTTTTCTACTTGATATAAAATCATTTTTCTGTATGCCTTATGACCAAACCTGTGTTGATTCATGAGAGATGTAAGTTCCCAGCAGAGATTATACGGTATAACCTGTTGCTGTGTTGGTTCATGAGAGAAATGTTGTCTGGCAGTTTGCAAGTTAAACCCATACTCCCCTGTTCCTAAGATTGCACTATATATATAGTTATTATTTTTGCATAATTCTCATGGTGGATGCTTGTACTATGTTATGTCTTCGCAAGAATTCCATCCCAAACCATGAAATTATAACCTGAGTTAGTTTCAGTGCCAATGCATAATTCCATCTCTCTTTGTCTAGTTGAAAATGGCTGCATTTATGAATTCTGCAAGTTCTTTATTGTTATGTTATCTGGAAATTAAAGTAGTAAGTGGTAAAATGTTGTAGGACATCCTTTTGATGGAACTAAAGTGGAAATCTAAGAACAAAGTTGTCAGTAGACTAAACTGCCTCATTCAAGTAAAATATGACCGTTTTGTTTACTTGTACTTATGCGAGACGAAGGGGGCACATAGTTTTGGCTCCCATGCTCCCAGATAAACAGTAAATTCGAAATAAATATAAAAAGATAGGATTTTTACTTGTGATGCAAGTCTAGTTTAAAATGTCAAAAAAGTTTGAATTTTTATCCATTTGTGTTGAAAACACTTACACTAGTTTGTAAAACCAGTGTTCCAAACAAGTGTTTTGACAAGTGTTTTAGGTGACACAGGTTTTATACTGTTTTGGGTAGTGTTTTGGCTGGTTGGTGTTTTCACCCAAAACACTCCTCAAAATACTCATCAAAACACAGAAAAACACTGGCACCAAACGAGACCTGAAGTGTTATTCATATGGAGACTGTAATTAACTTCGGTTCAGCTAAGTTTATTCACAACTTACCTGGACATGGCAACGTTCCTACTCTCAAATTATGTGTGGCAGACTGGTGTTGTTGCTAAAAGAACCCAAGTCAAGCAATAAAACGCTCAGTACTATAGAGCGAAAAGAGAAGGTATAACAGTAGTGCACTGCCTGGATAACGTACTTATATCCTGGCAATAGTTAGGATAATTTATTACATGCGTGGATCAGTAGTTGAAGCAAACCAATTCAATAAAATATGTGTGGATCAAGTAGCTGATATGTCACTATCAATTAATAATAAAAGACAATGAGCAATATCATAGGTACTTATATCATAGCACAAAAAAATTCAAATAAATCTTGTACACATGTATTGAAATTTTACAAATCAATAAACATAATTAGCTTATGACACTAGTACATAATACTATGTATTGTGACGATAGTATCATATGCATCATTCTATTATATGATGTGATACTTTCCATTGTGACTAGTCTAAAAAACTACCATATGCATCATTCTATTATATGATACTTTCCATTATGACTAGTCTAAGAAACTCGCCGAGT
>NC_061514.1:346834656-347050157 GCF_022539505.1 Lolium rigidum | reverse complement strand
CCCGTTATCCGTCCCCGTGCCTACGCGTATTTTAATCCTGCCGTTTACTATAATCACTACCGTCGTGTTCTCATTACTCTACTGCTGTTATTTCACTAATGCTATCGCTATAAACTCGTTACTATCGATAAACTCTTGCGAGCAAGTCTCGTTTCCGTGTGCAGCTGAATTGACAACTCCGCTGTTAAGGCTTTCAAGTATTCTTTGTCTCCCCTTGTGTCGAATCAATAAATTGGGTTTTACTACCCGCGAAGACTGTGCGATCCCCTATACTTGTGGGTCATCAACAACCGATTAGTTTAACCTCGATCTCTTCTGCTCTCCATTTTTCCCAACCGAACAAAAATGTAACCATTCCATTCCTCTGAAATGGAACCATTCCATTCCATTCCACGCTGTTTCGTGAACCGAACACACCCTTGCATTGTTGTGAACGGTTGTCCATACACAGCCATACCCTTCCACTTACATCCAAGCACTATATGCATCGGCTCTGTCTCGTGAGTCATTCAATATCACTCGCCGAGATCCGTTCCCATTCTTATGCGAGCTAAAACTCGCCGCGCCTTTACTCAAGTGGATGCAAAATGAGGCGGATGAGGCTGCTGTGAGGACGATGGTGCCGACACCATCATCCGAAAACCTCTACAAGCACGAGGCCATGGGCCAGCTGGGTGGTGACCTTTTAATAAACCTGGTATATTTTCATAATCCACATACATGATTTTATTATTATCTGTTTAATTACTGTTGGCTTTGCCTAATGCTTACCAAAAGTTCAGAAACACTGCGTTTGCTTACAATCATCATGCACTAATTTTTCACTTTTCAGCATGTCTCATCCAAGTATATAAACCGTTGAGTTCCGTTGGCTTCTTTTGTAATCATTTGCATTGTTGTCAATCGTTGTCTATGCACAACCCTATTCTTCCACTTACATCCCGCACTATTTGCATCATTCTATCTCATAGATTTATTAAATATCAATGATGAGTCCGTTGCTATTCATATGCAGGATGAAGCTTCGTGCCTCTACTCAAATGGAAAAAATGATCCCGATGAGGTCGCCGTGAAGACGATGGTGCCGCCACCATCTTCTCGAAAACCTCCTCAAGCACAAAGCCACGGGCCAGCTCGGGTGGTATCCTTTTCGCAAGCAGTGTATAGTTTCTTAATCCTCATACATGATTTGATTTGTCCGTTTATTGCCGGCTTTGTCTAATGCTTACCAATAGTTCGTAAACACACACAACCCTATTCTTCCACTTACATCCAAGCACTATATGCATCGTTGTCTCATAGATTCATTTTATATATCACCGCCGATGTCTCGTTGCTCTTCAATTATCATATGCGACCGAAACCGCTAAGCCTTCATTGGTCAAAAGGATTGCAACCGCTGCCGATGAGGCATCCGCAGAGGCTGCCACCAAGTTACCGTCAGCCCCACCTTCTGGATGCTTATATAAGCTCAAGTCCAAGGACCAGCCGGGCCGTAACCATCCAAGGGTTCGGGTAAATTTTCTTAAGCCACATATACATGCCATGATTTATGTCTGATATTATCACCGGCTCTGTCTAATGCTTTTTGGAATTCGGAAACGCCAAATTAGCATGCTTATATTCATCATACACTAAATTTTGACTGTTTAGTTTGTAACATAGTGTTATGCACTCGCTTGTCAACATTTGCATTGCTCTGAACTATGCACTTTACACAACCTAATTCTTCCACTTACATTCAGCGCTACGCACCAGTAGTACCTCCCATGTTTCCTTCACCATCCCGATGCCGAGCTTGCGGGAATATGGCGGGCCCATGTACATACCCCACATATAACACCTCCTATGGCTCTATCTACCTTTCTAATAACTCCTTCACAGAGTTACAGGTATGTATTCTCAGTGGTTTAGCATGAATTGGCATATAGTAAAGTCTTGTTTTTAGTCTTCCTGCTTCTTACATTAGTATCAATTTTCACCTGCAGATCGTACCTTGTGAACTTCGTCCAATGATTAACCAGATGTGTCCGCATGAAGGGTCTTTCACTATGCATGGCAATGGCAAATTGATGAACACCTACACGGTCTATGAGGTGTATGTCTACAAGACGCATGCCATCACATATTTGTATGGACATGATTGGAGAAAGTTTGCTTTTGACTACGGTCTGAAGAAGGGCGACGAGCCGAAGATCGAAACTCAAACGGGCAGATATACGTAATCGCTACGTGAGTTGGAGACACTTCGAAATATATATTATGTAACTTTTTTGTACTCATATCCTTTGATTACCGTATTCCGAGCAGCTTGTTCTAAACCATTCCCTCTCGTTCTAGCTTGCTGGGTTTAACATGATCAAAGTTACTGCATCCCCCGATGGAACAGAGCGGATGTCACAAAGGGCACCCACACCAAGACCGACACCGGCACCGGCTTCCCACTCTCCCCGCATCGCACCGGTTCCCCGTACTCAGCTCCGTTCATCGCATCTACCCAAGCAGGCTCCCGCATCAGCACCGGTTCCTCTAGCTGCACCGTCGCATCGCACCCGCCCACCAGCCTCTCGCACGTCAGCCGGTTCCTCTAGAGGCACCGTTTATTGCACCTGCCCGGCCAGCTCTCCGCATCGCACCCGCCCGTGTACCAGTGCCCCGCACCCGACGATCACCGAGGTCTCGACTCATTGCTGTGGCCACCCGTGTGGTGACCAGGACGCATCTGAAGGCTATGTTCGTGAGTATATGACAACATAACTGCTCTTATCTTGATGTCTTCTCTACTCAAAGTCTCACATGGTTCAGTCTTCAGTGCATTGGTGCCATTGACTAATTTTTGGTGGTATCTCTTGCTTTGAATCGGAAATTGCCTAAAAGTATCTCCAAGGATCTCAATGCTGGCCGAAGGGGCAAGATTTCCCTCGTCATGGAGAGTGAAGGTCTCACCGTGGAGGGACGGTACTCCGTCGTCCCACGTATGGCCGCTTGGTCGTTACTTCCGTGTGGAAAAAGTTCATTGACGGTGCCAAACTTCGCATTGGATCAAAGTTGAAGGTCAACATCTTTCGATGCCGCCGTGACATGCTGGTCATAAAGTTTGCGGTTGTCTAGTTCCGTTGTCCCATGAGCCCTTAGCAAATGCATTTGTAGTTATACTTATATAAGGTTATCTTATCTCGAACTCGCTAATTAATTGTATGGGTGGTAAAACTCGGCAAGCTTTTGCTCTTAGCAAGTATGTATGTATGATCAACTATTATGATAACTAATGTTTGTGTTCATCTTAATTTGCATTTCCGTTTTAGAAAAAAACTTAATTTCTATTTTGGCTGACTCGTTAGAGAACTATCGATTGAATCCACAACATGATTCAAATAGATTCATTACACCGAGCCACATGTCTTGACCTTGCTATACACTAGTTCCATTAATCAAGTGCAAGAAGGCTTACCCGAGCTGCCCGAACCACTGCAGATTCGAATCCACCTTAGCTATCTAGCTAGAAATACAACCTTTGCGTAAAGAGGATTTGCGTATGGGGAGGCTGACATTGGGGACCCATGAGGCAAGCAGACGTTGTCAACGTTTTAAAGGCGGCAGGAGATCGAAACAAAAAAATAAGCCAAAAATCAGCTTGGTAAACAAAATCCAAGAAATGAAACATTTACCTTTCCGAGAGGATGACATGCGGGACCCATGAGGCAAGCAAGATCCTCAACTATTCCAAGGCGGCAGGGGATCAAATAAAAAAAGGAAATAGCCGTAAATTAATTAGGGTCAAAAATAAATCTATCAAAGGAAACCTTTATTGTTCATAGAGGATGACATGTGGGACCGACCTGCCAGCTGCGTCGTCATCGTTTCAAAGGGGGCAGGGTATCAAAAGAAAAAGGCAAATAGCCAGAAATTAGGGGTAAAAAATAAATCCAACAAAGGAAACTTTTATTGTTCACAAAGGATGACATGCGGGACCCATGAGCCAACAGCTTCCTCAACGTTTCAAAGTCGGCATGAGATTGAAAGAAAAAGGAAAGTGACCAAATATCGAGAGCCAAAAATAATCCAAGAAAAGAAATTTTATTGTACATAGAGGATGACATGCGGGTCCCATTTTGCAAAGACCGATCTCAACGTTTTCAAGGTGGCACAGGACCAAAAGAAAAATGAAGTAGCCAGAAATCAGGGGGTGAAAAAATCCAAGAAAAGAAAGATTTCAATTGGGCTGTATCTGAACATCTGGGCCTTCGAACTATCCCGCTGGGCCTTTTGACTCGTACAATTTCAGCCCACTCCAAAACAGGAAAGTTCAGATTTTTCTAAAAAAACAGGAAAGTCCTATGCTTCGCAAAAACACAAAACAAGGAGATTCAACATATAAGTTTGTTTATGTAAAAATAAGGATTTAATTTATCCATTTGCAATAGCTCAGAGCAAAATACACTGTTTATTGTCTACAAAATAATCAAGATATCACATGTTTCTTGTAGGAGGAGGCTGACATCGGGTACCCATGAGCCAGCAGCGTCATCAACATTTTAAAGGCGGCAGGGGATGGAAAGAAAAAATAAACCAAAAATTTGTTGGTAAAAAATCCAAGAAAAGAAACATTTTCGTTCTGAGAGGATGACATGCGGGACCCATGAGGCAAGCAGAGATCCTCGCCGTTTATTGTTCATAGAGGTTGACATGTGGGACCCGTGAGCCAGCAGCGTCCTCAACGTTTTTAAGGCTGCAGGTGATCGAAAGAAAAAATAAGCCAAAAAATCGTTTGGCCAACAAAATCCAAGAAAAGAAACATTTACCGTTCTGAGAGGATGATATGCGGGACCCATGAGGCAGCACCATCCTCAACGATTCCAAGGCGGCAGGGGATCAGAAGAAAAAAAGGAAATAGCCAGAAATTAATTAGGGGTTCAAAATAAATCCATCAAAGGAAACTTTTATTGTTCATAGAGGATGACATGTGGGACCGACCTGCCAACAGCGTCCTCATCATTTCAGAGGGGGCAGGAGATCAAAAGAAAAAGGCAAATAGCCAGAAATTAGGGGTCAAAAATAACTCCAAGAAAGAAAACTTTTATTGTTCGTAGAGGATGACATGCGGGACCCATGAGCCAACAGATTACTCAACGTTTCAAAGGCGGCATGAGATCGAAAGAAAAAGGCAAGTGACAAAATATCAGGAGTCAAAGATAATCCAAGAAAAGAAACTTTATTGTACATAGAGGATGACATGCGAGTCCCATTTAGCAGCAGCGGTCTCAACGTTTCAAATGCGGCTTGAGATCAAAAGAAAAAGAAAGTTGATTGTACATAGAGGATGACATGCGGGTCCCATGAGTCAGCAGCTTACCCAACGTTTCCAAGGCGGCAGGGGATCAAAAGAAAAAGGAAATAACCAAAAATCAGAGGGTGAAATAAATAAAGAAAATAAACTTTTATAGCACATAGAGGTGACATGCGGGTCCCATGAGCCAGCAGGTTCCTCAACGTTTCAAACGTGGCATGAGATCGAAAGAAAAAGGCAAGTGACCAAATATCAGGATCCAAAAATAATTCAAGAAAAGAAACTTGATTGTACATAGAGGATGACATGCGGGTCCCATGAGTCAACAGCTTACTCAACGTTTCCAAGACTGCAGGGGATCAAAAGAAAAAGGAAATAGCCAAAAATCAGAGGGTGAAAAAAAATCCAAGAAAATAAACTTCTATAGCACATAGAGGATGACATGCGGGTCCCATGAGCCACCAGGTTCCTCAACGTTTCAAACGTGGCATGAGATCGAAAGAAAAAGGCAAGTGACAAAATATGAGGAGCCAAAAATAATTCAAGAAAAGAAAGTTTTATAGTACATAGAGGATGACATGCGGGTCCCATTTAGCAGCAGCGGTATCACCGTTTGAGAGGCGGCAGGGGAACGAAAGAAAAATGCAAGTGACCAAATATCAGGAGCCAAAAATAATTCAAGAAAAGAAAGTTTTATAGTACATAGTGGATGACATGCGGGTCCCATTTAGCAGCAGCGGTACCACCGTTTGAGAGGCTGCACGGGATCGAAAGAAAAAGGCAAGTGACCAAATATGAGGAGCCAAAAATAATTCAAGAAAAGAAAGTTTTATAGTACATAGAGGATGACATGCGGGTCCCATTTAGCAGCGAGCGGTATCACCGTTTGAGAGGCGGGACAGGATCGAAAGAAAAAGGCAAGTGACCAAATATGAGGTGCCAAAAAAACTCCAAGAAAAGAAAGTTGATTGCTCATAGAGGATGACATGCGGGTCCCAATTAGCAGCAACGGTCTCAACGTTTCCAAGGCGGCAGGGGATCAAAAGAAAAAGGAAGTAGCCAGTAAATCGGGGGTCAAAATAAATCCAAGAATAGAAAGAATTTTGGTTCATAGAGGATGACATGCGGGACCCATGATCCCGCATCGTAAACGGCTCGATTGGAGAGCGTTGAACGAGATGGCGCGATCGAGAAAAAAACAATGCCGCAGAGGCTGCCATCTGGGCCCTACATCCCTCGGCGGTGCGGATTTGCGTTGACTCGGCCGGCGAACCCGAGATTTCGAGATGCACCACGTCCCGGGCCACCATACGCGACGTTTTGGCCATTTTCGTCGGGCTAGGTGGCCTCAAAAACGAGAAAAAACGTTTTGACATGCACAACGGAGAGACCAAAAATCGTCGGCCATGGTACACCAGCAACCACGGCCCGACTTAAACTTAGTCGGCCATGGCAACTTTTCTTATAGTGTATGTACCGAATAATATAATTCCAAACTCATTCTGTTTTGTGTTCAGCGGTGAAGAAGAAGAAGAACCCGCCGCCAATGTGACTGCTCCTATGAGCATGTCTCACACTTTGGCAATGTCGGATACACCTCGCACGGCGGAAGAAACATCGACTCCTCATCCAAATCCTCAGAGGTCAACTCCTGCCACTAGCCCCCGAGCCTCTTCGCCAAAGAGAGCAAGAATCGAGCTAGGCGAACAATTCTTCCTTGCCGGAGTGTCGCCGACTCCAGCTTTGGACGATGTAAGTCTTCTATCTTTGCTTTCCTGTTTGTCGAGTTTTTTCACTTCACTGAATCTTTCTTTTCGTTTGCTTCCCTGTAGCCTTTAATGCAGCCTTTTATTAACCTTGGTGCCCAATTTATTGGGTATCGCAACACTGTTGAAGGGCTGAAAGGTAAACTTGTCGAACAATCCACTTTTATTACTCCTTGTAATATCATCCTTGGCCTTTGTGCCACTTTAATTTCGCTCCTATGGCTTTTTAACAGAATCTCTTCTTACGGCGGACAAACGAGCTGATGATCTTGCTTCCAAACTCAAGGCAAGTGAAGAAGCTCGCGAGAAGGCTGAAAAGGACGCTTCTTGCATTGAAGATCTTCGTAAGAGGCTTTATAAGGCAGAAACTGCTTTGAGTGACAAAATTGCTCAGAATATTGCCCAAGAAGGGGAAATCGCTGCTCGCCTCGAGTCGTTGAATCGGCGCTTTGTTAGTAAGTGCACTAATCCATCTTTATCTTCGTGTTTGTTTTTCCTCCCCCTCTTTTTGTTGAAAATCCAAACTTTTGTTTCATCAAGGAAGATGAATCAAGATTTTGAGCTGGAGAAACCTGAAAACAACCGTCTTCGCGACGCGTTGTCCCTTCTCGAGATTCATGCTGACCTGGTGCGCCGTAGCATTTTTTATGCCCATACAGCGTTCTCACGCTTATTCCCTTACTTCTTCGCGAAGAAAAAGGAGCCCGATACTTTTGCCGCCCTTGCCGCAAGCTTCATCCCCAAAGAAGATCTTGGCCTTGCTCTTCGCCAAGAAAATTTAAAGATTGGCGTTGAGGGTACTATAGCACTGATTGCGGCGAGCCAGCAGGACGTCGACTGGGCAAAAGTTGGCGAGGCCACGAAGATGAAGCAGGATAAATGGCCGAACCTGATTAGGGCTGCAAAGCCCCACTCGAAGAAAATCTTGGCCTTCTTCGGGTACAAGCCAACGCCCTCCTCCAGTTCCGCCAAAACGGAGGTCAAGTAGATTACGCTACCTGTCCTTTTCTTTTCTTTCTTTTGACGCTCTTTGCAATGGATGTAGCTTGCGACATCATATGATTGGATCACTAGGATCCATCCTTTTGTAAGGGTTATGTAAATACTTTGAAAATCAATAGAAATCTATTTTGCTTGATGATTGATGTCGAAACATTTATTTCCAGTTGGTATTTGATAACTATACTTCAACTCCTCATCCTTCCGATGCTTTTCCTGCTTCATCCTACTCGAAGAAAACGCCTGTCGATGATGAATTTATTGAAGATTCCTCGAGTAAGGGTTCAGCACAAGACTTGGAAGAACTCCGCCAATAGCTTCAGTCTATGAAGAAGCAAGCACTTATAATAATGGAACAGTCTCGAAAATCATCGGAGAGGGAGAAAGTTGCGCTACAGCAGGCTCTGGAAGCTATAGCTGCCAAAGAAACCGCCGTAGCTGAAGCTACACAAGAAACTTCCCGAGAGAATTTTATGCTCGAGTTGATGACTGAAGCAAGTTTGGAAATGGCAGGTATACTTCTTAAGTCTAAGCTTCCTCCGTTTTTTCCTTGTTTTTTCCTTTGTAATTCCTGTGCTGTCGCCAACTAGGTCCCTTTCTAGACACCGCTGCCGAAGATCAGCGGGTGGACACGAGGTCAAATTTCCTTGTTAATCTGGCACTTGACCATGGCTCTCTTTTTGGGCTACCCCGGAACATACCCGACAAATCGTCAGATTCCAGGACCGCTCATGCCAAGTTCATGAGTTCCTTGAGTTTTGTACCAAAACTTTATCCATGGTTTACAATTCTATGTTTCCTCGGAATGTGCAACCGAAGACCCTTCCTAAGCTGATGGAGAAATTTAAGGACTCACACAAAATCCATGGTTTTGTGAGAGCTCAATGATGTCTACGCACGCTTCTATTCCTGTAGACAGTGTTGGGCCTCCAAGAGCAGAGGTTTGTAGAACAGCAGCAAGTTTTCCCTTAAGTGGATCACCCAAGGTTTATCGAACTCAGGGAGGAAGAGGTCAAAGATATCCCTCTCAAGCAACCCCGCAATCACGATACAAGAAGTCTCTTGTGTCCCCAACACACCTAATACACTTGTCGATGTATAGGTGCACTAGTTCGGCGAAGAGATAGTGAAATACAAGTAGTATGGATGTATATGAGTGGTAATAGCAATCTGAATAAAATATGGAAGCGAGTAAACATGCAACATAACAGTAAATAAACGGAGATTCGATGTTTGGAAACAAGGCCTAGGGATCATACTTTCACTAGTGGACACTCTCAACATTGATCACATAATAAAACCACTCTACACTCTCTTGTTGGATGACAAACACCATTAATTGTGTAGGGCTACAAGAGCACCTCAATGCCGGAGTTAACAAGCTCCACAACATTCGATGTTCATATTTAAATAACCTTAGAGTGCATGATAGATCATTGCAATTATACCAAGTACTAACATAGCATGCACACCGTCACCGACATACTATGAAAGGAGGAATAGATCACATCAATACTATCATAGTAATAGTTAACTCCATAATCTACAAGAGATTACAATCATAACCTACGCCAAGAACTACATGATGCACACACCGTCACCATTACATCATGAAGGAGGAATAGAGTACTTTAATAACATCACCAGAGTAACTAGATCACAAAGAGAGAGATGAACCACATAGCTACGGTAGAGCCCTCAGCCTCGGGGGAGAATTACTCCTCATCATGGAGACAGCGATGGCGGTGAAGATGGCGGTGGAGATGGCGGTGGAGATGGCTTCCGGGGGCACTTCCCCGTCCCGGCAGGTGCCGGAACGCAGACTTCGTCCCCCGAATTGGAGTTTCGCGATGGCGGCGGCTCGGAAGGTTTTCTCGGTGTTTCGTCAATCCGTGTCGAAGATTTAGGTCGGATCGGCTTTAATAGGCGAAGAGGCGGAGTCGGAGGGGCCACGGGGGTCCCACACACTAGGGGGGCGCGCCCCCCCTGGGCCGCTCCGCCACCACGTGTGGGGCCCCCAGGGCTCCCCTCTGGTGCCTCTCTGGCTCTCTGGAAGCTTCCGGGAAAAATAAGGTTATGGGCGTTGATTTCATCCGATTCCGAGAATATTTCACTTTTACACACGTGGGACAAGGAGTCTCCGGAGATCACATAAGTAAAATTCACTTGACTAGCATAACGACATCTAGATTACAAGCATCATCATATGAATCTCAATCATGTAGGGCAGCTCATGAGATTATTGTATTGAAGTACATAGGAGAGAGATTAACCACATAGCTACCGGCACGACCCCGAGCCTCGATGGAGAACTACTCCCTCCTCATGGGAGCAAGCAGCGGTGATGAAGATGGCGGTGGAGATGGCAGCGGTGTCGACGGAGAAGCCTTCCGGGGCACTTCCCCGCTCCGGCAGCGTGCCGGAACAGAGACTCCCGTCCCCCGCATCTTGGCTTCGCGATGGCGGCGGCTCCGGAAGGTTTCGTGGGTTTCGTCTTTCGTAATAGGGTTTTCGCGACGGAGGCTTTAAATAGGCGGAAGGGCAGCCTCGGAGGGGGCTCGGGGCCACCACACCATAGGGCGGCGCGGCCCCCCTCCGGCCGCGCTGTGGTGTGGTGTGGGGCCCCGTGGCTTCCTCTCGGCGGCTCTCGGGTGTTCCGGATGGTTCCGGGAAAAATAGGAACCCGGGTCTTGATTTCGTCCGATTCCGAGAATATTTCGTTACTACGATTTCGAAACCAAAAACAGCTAAAACAAAGAATCGACCCTTCGGCATCTCGTCAATAGGTTAGTTCCGGAAAACGCATCAAAACGATATAAAGTGTGAACAAAACATGTAGGTATTGTCATAAAACAAGCATGGAACATCAGAAATTATAGATACGTTGGAGACGTATCAGCATCCCCAAGCTTAGTTCCTACTCGTCCTCGAGTAGGTAAACGATAAAAGAATAATTTCTGTAGTGACATGCTACTTACATAATCTTGATCATACTATTGTAAAGCATATGAGATGAATGAAGTGATTCAAAGCAATGGTAAGACAATGATTAAACAACTGAATCATATAGCAAAGACTTTTCATGAATAGTACTTTCAAGACAAGCATCAATAAGTCTTGCATAAGAGTTAACTCATAAAGCAATAGATTCAAAGTAGAAGGTATTGAAGCAACACAAAGGATGATTAAGTTTCAGCAATTGCTTTCAACTTGTAACATGTATATCTCATGGATAGTTGTCAACATAAAGCAGTATAACAAGTGCAATAAGTAAACATGTAAGAATCAATGCACACAATTGACACGAGTGTTTGCTTCTAAGATAGAAGGAAATAGGTAAACTGACTCAACATAAAGTAAAAGAAAGGCCCTTCGCAAGGGGGAGCATGGATTACTATTTTTGTGCTAGAGCTTTTATTTTGAAAACATAGAAACAATTTTGTCAACGGTAGTAATAAAGAATATGTGTTATGTATAAGACATCCTATAAGTTGCAAGCCTCATGCATAGAATACCAATAGTGCTCGCACCTTGTCCTAATTAGCTTGGATTAACACGGATTATCATTGCATAACATATGTTTCAACCAAGTGTCACAAAGGGTACCTCTATGCCGCCTGTACAAAGGTCTAAGGAGAAAGCTCGCATTGGATTTCTCGCTTTTTGATTATTCTCAACTTAGACATCCATACCGGGACAACATAGACAACAGATAATGGACTCCTCTTTAATGCATAAGCATTCAACAACAGATAAAATTCTCATAAGAGATTGAGGATTAATTGTCCAAACTGAAACTTCCACCATGATTTATGGCTTTAGTTAGCGGCCCAATGTTCTTCTCTAACAATATGCATACTCAAACCATTTGATCATGAAAATCACCCTTACTTCAGACAAGACAAACATGCATAGCAACTCACATGATATTCAACGAAGGTTTAAAGTTGATGGCGTCCCCAGAAACATGGTTACCGCTCAACAAGCAACTTATTAAGAAATAATATACATAAGTACATATTCTTCACCACAATAGTTTTTAAGACTATTTTCCATGAGCTATGTATTATAAAGGCAAAGAATAGAATTTTAAAGGTAGCACTCAAGTAGTGTACTTTGGAATGGCAGAGAAATACCATGTAGTAGGTAGGTATGGTGGACACAAATGGCATAGTTTTTGGCTCAAGGATTTGGATGCACGAGAAGTATTCCTCTCAATACAAGGCTAGGCTAGCAAGGTTGTTTGAAGCAAACTCAAGTATAAAATGTTGCAGCAAGACTCACATATGAACATATTGTAAGCATTATAAGACTTTACATCGTCTCCTTGTTGTTCAAACACCTTAACCAGAAAAATATCTAGACTCTAGAGACCAATCATGCAAACCAAATTTTAACAAGCTCTATGTAGTTCTTCATTAATGGGTGCAAAGTACATGATGCAAGAGCTTAAACATGATCTATATAAGCACAACAATTGCCAAGTATCAAATTATTCAAGACATTATACCATTTACCACATGCGGCATTTTCCGTTTCCAACCATATATCAATGAACGAAGTAGTTCAACCTTCGCAATGAACATTAAGAATAAAGCTAAGAACACATGTGTTCATACGAAACAGCGGAGTGTGTCTCTCTCCCACACAAAGAATGCTAGGATCCGATTTTATTCAAACAAAACAAAAATAAAAGCAAACAGACGCTCCAAGTAAAGCGCATAAGATGTGACTGAATAAAAATATAGTTTCACTAGATGTTACCTGATAAGTTGTCGATGAAGAAGGGGATGCCTTGGGCATCCCCAAGCATAGATGCTTGAGTCTTCTTAAAATATGCAGGGATGAACCACGGGGGCATCCCCAAGCTTAGACTTTTCACTCTTCTTGATCATATTGTATCATCGTCCTCTCTTGACCCTTGAAAACTTCCTCCACACCAAACTCAAAACAAACTCATTAGAGGGTTAGTGCATAATTGAAAATTCATATATTCAGAGGTGACATAATCATTCTTAACACTTCTGGACATTGCACAAAGCTACTGAAAGTTAATGGAATAAGGAAATCAATCAAACATAGCAAAACAGGCAATGCGAAATAAAAGGCAGAATCTGTCAAAACAGAACAGTCCGTAAAGACGAACTTTTCAGGGGCACTTAACTTGCTCAGATGAAAATGCTCAAATTGAATGAAAGTTGCGTACATATCTGAGGATCACGCACGTAAATTGGCAGATTTTTCTGAGTTACCTACAGAGAGCCCTGCCCAAATTCGTGACAGATAGAAATCGTTTCTGCGCAGAAATCCAAATCTAGTATCAACCTTCTATTAGAGACTTCACTTGGCACAATATTGCAATAAAATAAAGATAAGGAGAGGTTGCTACAGTAGTAACAACTTCCAAGACTCAACAAAACAGTAGCAAAATAAAAAACAACATGGGTTATCTTCCAAGAAGTGCTTTCTTTATAGCCATTAAGATGGGTTCAGTAATTTTAATGATGCACTCACAAGAAATAAGAGTTGAAGTAAAAGAGAGCACCAAGAAGAAAATTCAAAACACATTTAAGCCTAACCCACTTCCTATGAAAAGGAATCTTGTACACAAATAAATTCATGAAGAACAAAGTGACAAGCATAAGAAGGCAATACAAGCGCATCTTCAAAATTCTCAACATAAAGAAGGGAAACTTAATATTATTAAGATGCATATAATCATGTCTCCCTCTCTCATAATAACTTTCAGTAGCATCATTGATGAAATCCACAATATATCCATCACTTAAAACATTCTTATCATGGTTCATGTGCATAAAAGTATCATTATTTTTGGCATAAGAAAAACTCTTCTCATTAATAGTAATTGGAGCAGGATCATTATCAAGAATTTTAACATGGTAAACAAGTTGCATACTAAGGGAATGGTTTTTGGCAATCCAATCATAACTATGACAAGTTTCATAAGGATAATTATAACCTATGTCATAGCATTCTTTATAATAATTATCAAAGATTGGAGGCATAGTGTCATCATAAGAAATAGAATAGTTATCTTCCACAGTATGTTCATCTGTAACCTTACCATCATTGTTACTGTTGATGGTGTAATTTGGCTATTTATTTTATTGGCCAAATTAGTGCTTGTGGTTGGATTATTGGTGGACAAATATATTTGGATTTGCTCTTTAAATTTGAAGTTGCAGGTTTGTTCAGATTTAATATTGCATCGGCGGATCGGGCGTAGCGAATTATTCACTCATGCCAAATATATGGGGCTTCGCATGATTATGTAGAGTTCAAATGAGAAGATCCCGTCTATAGGTGTGCTGCCTAGGATTTGCAATAGGCCCCTTCATTAGCTGATGTGATTAGCGTTGCGGCTGTAATATTTTATTGTCTGTAGGCTTGTACGTACCTGATCTTGTTTGAATCTGTCACATATTGGCCTGCAAATAGAATAGGTAGGAATCGGCTCATATGGGAAGATTGGGTTTGGTTCGGTTAAGTTTCTAGAGTTTCATCCGTGTACGCCAAGTCCTAGATCTACGCTAAGTCCTGCGTGCCTATAAAAAGGCCACAGCCGATTGAGCAAAAGAACTAATCGATCTATCAATACAATTTACCTTTTCTTTTTCGTACTGTTTTTCTATATCGTCTTCTCCGCCATGCCCTAGCAGCTCTAGGGTTTGGTTCAATCTTTATCGCTTTGCGCTGAAAAGCGGTCGTCTTTCCTCTCCGAAATTGAGGTATCTTTGTTGATTTGCTCGGAAATCATCCGTTCGTCGTCACGAAAGTACGACGGTTATCCTAGTGTTGCGCGGCAGATTTCCGTGGCAACACAATTGGCGACTCCGCTGGGGACGAAGAACAAGAACATATACACGATGAACACCGACCTCAACAATGGGAGCGACATCGACCCAGACAACGCCATCGCCATCACACTTGACGATCTGTCGGAAGATGATCGGCGCGAGCTTGAACGGGAGGTTGAAGAATATATGGCTAGACAGATGAAACTGATGTTGGCCGGATACCAAAAGACAAGAAACGGCGTCGTCAAGAAGGTATCTGCGCCGAGTCCTTCCGATACACTCGGCGCTGAGGTAAAAAAGCCAACTGAAAATATTGCTCATTTAATTGATGTGTTGGTAGCTAAAAAGTTTGATTCTGATATGACAAATATGACATGCATAATTAAAGATGTAGATAATACATTTGATGAATTTAAGGAGCAGCTAGAAACTAGTATATCTGGTCATGCTCGTTTCGTATTGGTCCAGAGCAACAATCAAAATTCTGGTAGAAAGCCGATGCTTCCGGCCGAGAGCAGCAAGTTAATTAATTTACCTAATCATATCCATGCTTCCGGCGCGTCGGTTAATGTTGCACAGCAGCCTCACGTTTCTTTAAGTAACGATGATCAAAGTGGCCGAAACCATGTCAGTTCGGCTAACAATTTAATTTCTAGTGTCGCTTCTCCTATTATTTTAACTTCGGTTCCACAAAATTATCGCAGTCATAACCGAAGTGTTGATCTTAATTCTAATTTGCAGCAACCTAGTTATCATGCAATAACATACAACACAACACCGCTGCTGCCTGTCGGTACCAAGGTTCCGTACAGGTCGGTACCCGATTCGTATTTTAGTGAATCTCCGTTGCAAACGTCTCATGCTCAGATTTCTATGCTAGAAGTTCCACCGCGTGCTAGCATACCAACTGCTCCACAAACCAGTTCTCCACAACCCAATGTTAGTTTTAAGGATCAGCTTAATAGTATACTTAGAGAATTTGGTTTAGATCCTAAGGGTAGAGCACACGCAAATCAAAAACCATACTCTGATTACTTTGATTTGACGCCATATCCTCCTGGTTTTAAAATTCCATATTTTGTTAAGTTCACTGGGGAAGATGGTAGATCAACTTTTGAGCATGTACAACGATTCTTATCACAATGTAGTGAAGCCGGGACATCGGATGTTTATAGAGTTAAATTATTTCCGTTGTCTTTGTCCAGTACTGCATTTAATTGGTTTACGTCGCTAACTCCTAATTCTGTTTCAACATGGGCACAATTAGAGAAGAAATTTCATGAGTATTTTTATCGAGGTGAAACTGAACTTCAGCTTTTAGATTTGACTATGGTTAGGCAGAAATACAATGAGCATGTTGATGATTATATAAGGAGATTTAGAGATGTCAAAAGCCGATGTTTTAGCTTGACCATAGCCGAAAAGGATTTAGCTGATCTTGCTTTTTCGGGTCTGCTCACTCATATTAAGGATAAATTAGAAGGGCAAGAATTTTTAGATGTTAATCAAGTTTTGCAAAAAGCTTTGGCGCAAGAAAACCGGGATAAGAACATTAAAGAATGTAGCCGGTTTAATGATAACAAAAATAAAGAGGAAAATCATATTGTTAGTTCTTTAGATAATGGTAGTGGTTCGGCTAGTGAAGAAGACATTGACCTATGTGTAGCCGAATGGGTTCAAGTGCCAAAGTCTAATCCTATTGCATGTTCTGCTCCGAAGCCCACACCTGCTAAAAGAGAGGAAATAAAATATACTTTTGATGTTAGCAAGTGTGATGAGATTTTTGATGTTTTACTGCAAAGAAAATTGATTAGAGTGAGAGAGGGTCATATTATTCTACCTCCAGGAGAATTGGGTAAAGTACCTTATTGTAAGTTGCACAATTCATTTTCTCACTCTACTAATGATTGTGATGTGTTTCAACGACAGGTGCAATCGGCCCTTAATGATGGACGATTGACATTTACACAGAGTATTAAAATGAAACTCGATAGTGATTCTTTTCCTATTGATGTGATTGACTTTGAGAATAAGAAAGTTCTTGTTCGGTCGGATCAGACCGAATCTACCCAAGGTAAAAATGTTGTTGTTGATCATAGTGCTGCACCAAGGATGGTCAAACCAAAAAATCCAGAAGTGAGAGTGTGGAAAGTCAATGGAGGAAGAAAACAGGCTCAAAAAATAAAGCCGCCAGTTAGCATGTTGTTGGAAAAATACACTTCACCCAAGGCCAACAATGTGTCTAATCGGCTTGGAGGCGTTAAGCATTCTAAGTCTCCTTGTGGACCTGGTGGTCATGAGCGATGGAGGAAAACTTCATATGATCAGCAGCCGTGCTATCCAATGGAGCCGGCTTATTGGGGATGTGCACCTCATATGTGTCCTCAATTTTCTCCATGGGGTTTTAATCCTTGGGCACTATATACTTCAGGTCCAGCAGCTTATTTTCAGCCGAATGGGTTCCTGCAGGGCCTATATACAGAAAACCATGGCGTGAGAAAAGGAACCGGTTTGATCAACAAGTTAGACATGGGGATGACATTGTATTTCATGGTAATGGTGAGAGGCCAGTTCCGGGAAGTTCAAATTCACGTGGGAGCACAATGCAGGTGGCATAGTTCACAGAGGTGGTCGGAAGTTCGTGTGGGTACCGGTGATTCATGCTGAACTTAAGGCTAATGGTACGGTCGCGAGTAAGTCTGGAAGAAATTTAAATGGTACTGACGCTGATCATGGTTTGAAATCTGGAGGATCAAAAATAGCTGACGGTGTCAGTGGTGTACCACAGCAGAAAAAAACATCTGATCTGGTTCAAAATGGAGTTACGTTGGAGCTTAGCTTGGAAAACACAGAAGACAGTATAAGCCATGCAGAAAATATTGTTATGCATAATGGAGCTAAGCCTGGCTGCACCAAGAAGATTGCAGAGAAAGGTACTAGCCAAAATGCTTTTTCGAAACATAATGTGCAGACACGTTCAGAGAAGGTAGTTGTACGTCCATGTACTAGTGATTCGGCTCAAGTATCCTCTTATCTATGTGCCAGAAGCAGCAGGAAATTTGACGCTGATGGTTTATTTAATCAGCAGAAAAATAATTCGGCCAAGGACAGACAGTTTGTCCCAAAAACTGCAATACGTCATTACAGGCCGAGAAACTGCGACGTCAATGAAGTTGGTTGTGGTTCTGTTCAAGGAAAACCTGGTAGTACAGAAGCAAAACGAGCAAAAAATATACTCGTTGCATCTTCTTGTACAAATACAAATAAGAAATTTGAATCGGCTAGCATACATGCCGTTTCAGCTAGTTTATGTCCAAAGGTTGTTAAGTCTAGTGCTAACACATCTACACCATGGTGTGATTCCACCAGTAGGTGCGGCCAGAAAATTCTAGCTAGTAACGTATTTGATGAGCACAGAGTATTTTCGGCCAAACGGGGAATATTTACCCCACAAACAGTAGTATGTCAGTACATGTCAAGAAATTCGGGGGGCAGAATGATTAAGTCAGCCACGCCTGTCACTAAACCGGGACCTCGATGGTGCCCAACGGGACTCACACCTACCCAGAAACGACGGGTGCAGCGATTGCGAGCATCGAGAATTCGAGGAAAAAGAGCGGTGAAAGAGCTGGAAAAGTGGTTCAGTAGAGACAGACAGATGGTTCCTCCAAAAATGGTTTGGAAGAAGAAAGGCATTGTGGCGGATAAAAATACAAATGCGGATGATATGGTTGCTGATGGAATTTCAGAAATTTTTAGAGATGCAGCTACCCATATGGATGTTGATCAAGGCGGATAATCCGGCGTACATCGCGTTGACAGAGGCATCGGTGTATATACAACATGATTGATCGGCGCGGTGTTGGCGCAAGAAGATGGCGGGAAGGAGTACACCATTGCATACCTAAGTCGTCGTTTGCTCAACGCCGAAGCTCGGTACGTGTTTATTAAGAAGTTATGCTTGTCTTTATATTATGCGTGTACCAAGTTTCGACATTATCTACTCTTTAGTATATGTGTGGAAACTTGCCAGCCGACATGTTAACTATTTATATCACAACAACCGATTCCTAGTGATAGGATTAGAAAATTGGCTTATACGAATATGAGTTAGCAATTAAATCGTTGCGTGCTATAAAAGGTCAAGTTATCACCGATTTTACTATTGATTATAAGATTAAGGATGAGGAAAATACTGATTATGTTAGTGTATGCCCATGAAACTTTTATTTTAATGGATCGGTTTATAGAGATGAAAAAGACGTCGGAAGTATATTAATTTCACCTAACATTGTAGTTTATCAAACATCGGTCTGTTTAGATTCGCTTATAGTAGTATGACAAATTAAAAGCGAATTTCAGTGTTCTTATTTACAGATTAATATTTGGACCGATGTTCATATATAATTAAGCTTCTAGATACGTTCACTATTTATCATATACCTAGGAAAGAAATTTCTAAAGCTTATTGCCTAGAACAGCAAGCATCGATCTGGTCATTACGTTGGCAAAGAAAAGAAAAACGTTATACTAAAGGGGCCGATGCTGGCTGTTGTTGAGAGTGAAACCAGCATGATAGTGTGAGTTTAGTGCATGGTGCAGCTGTTACTGTTACTGTATCAGTTCAACATCAACAACTAGCAGTACATAGCAAGCATAATTCGGTACCTGGTTCACAAACAACCGAATTATCAAATAGTTTAGAACCAGGTGATTGCAGTTTTTCTTTAGTTAATTATTTAAAGGGTCCAAGTCAAACTAGAATTCAAAAATTCGGCAAGCAGATTTAAGATATACACACTTTTGTTGAATGACTAATTATACTGCCGAACTATACATGGTTTGATGTCGAAGTTCTTGGATTTTGATCAATAGAGATTAGCTATGGGTGAAGTTCACGAAGCAATAATCACAATACATCTGTCGGCTTATGAGATGCTATGGCTATTAAAGAGAACGGGGTTTTATTTGCCGACATTGTTAGAAATCCTTATCAATACTAAAGGGAGTATGAACTACTCAAACTAGATATAGAAAATTCGGCAAATGGTCGCCGAGTTAGGAAGGCCTATATAGAGTTGTATACGTTCCTAGAAATCCATGTTTGGTATAATCCTTGCAGGGAGAGTTGTCCAAAGTTCTCAGCGAAAAATATTTGAAGAAATATTATTATATCATGTGGATGTAGGCTTGATGATACTATGGCCGATATCTTATTCGAAATATCGCCCTAAGAAATTATGGCTGATGAGTTATTTACACAACCCGTGAGCAAAAAATTAGCCGATGTGTTCTTTGAACATCGCCCTAAGAAAATTTTATGGCTGGTGAAGTTATTGGCATTGTCCTCAGGCATTGCAAATGTGTTTTTGGTCAATTCAATCGTACCAAAAACAGGGGGGCATGTGTTGATGGTGTAATTTGGCTATTTATTTTATTGGCCAAATTAGTGCTTGTGGTTGGATTATTGGTGGACAAATATATTTGGATTTGCTCTTTAAATTTGAAGGTGCAGGTTTGTTCAGATTTAATATTGCATCGGCGGATCGGGCGTAGCGAATTATTCACTCATGCCAAATATATGGGGCTTCGCATGATTATGTAGAGTTCAAATGAGAAGATCCCGTCTATAGGTGTGCTGCCTAGGATTTGCAATAGGCCCCTTCATTAGCTGATGTGAATAGCGTTGCGGCCGTAATATTTTATTGTCTGTAGGCCTGTACGTACCTGATCTTGTTTGAATCTGTCACATATTGGCCTGCAAATAGAATAGGTAGGAATCGGCTCATATACAACCGAATCTGGGAAGATTGGGTTTGGTTCGGTTAAGTTTCTAGAGTTTCATCCGTGTACGCCAAGTCCGACGATCTACGCTAAGTCATGCGTGCCTATAAAAAGGCCACGGCCGATTGAGCAAAAGAACCAATCCATCTATCAATACAATTTACCTTTTCTTTTTCGTACTGTTTTTCTATATCGTCTTCTCCGCCATGCCCTAGCAGCTCTAGGGTTTGGTTCAATCTTTACCGCTTTGCGCTGAAAAGCGGTCGTCTTTCCTCTCCGAAATTGAGGTATGTTTGTTGATTTCCTCGGAAATCATCCGTTCGTCGTCACGAAAGTACGACGGTTATCCTAGTGTTGCGCGGCAGATTTCCGTGGCAACAGTTACTAGAAGGAGATGTATCAAGCATATAATCATCAGTAGCAAAAGGATTTTCAAACACCTCATCCCCAAGCTTAGAACTTTCTATATCATTATGGGAAGAAGTATGGATAATACTAATACTATGGCAATTATTAACATCATCATTTTCAGAATTAGTTTCCCAGAGATTTTCAATATCAAAAGTAGTGTCCTCTTTCAAATCATGATCACTAATGTAGGTAAAGGGCATAGGAAGATCATTGTACTCAGATTCATTATCATAATAATCATCAGGAGCAACATACTTACGGTTACCTATCGTTATCTCATACACGCGGGGATATGCTGTTACCTCTTTCTTTTTATTCCTCCTCCTCCTCTTCTTCTTCTTCTTCTTCTTCTTCTTCGTTCCCTTCTTCTCCTTATTCTCCTTCTCCTCGTTCCCTTCTTCAGGAGGGAGAGGCTTGAAGGGAGGCTTCTCCACATAACCTGATTTATTTCCAGAAACAATAGAAGAAACTTGGGAGGATTCCTCCTTTTCATTAATAAGTTCAAAACACACAAATGGTCCTATCATATTTTGGCAAGGTGTCATCTTCTAAAATATTTTGTATGTAAGTATTTGTATGGCAATTATCAATGCAATAAGAAAAACACCCATGCAGGACATCATCAATATCAAGATCACTCATATGTAACAAAGAGATTTTTCTTGATAACTCTTCACACCACAAAAATAAAGTAAGTTCATCATGCTGATTAGGAGTAATTTCATCATCACAATACAAATTTGCAGCACTCATGGGGTTAAAATTATCATTGGAGGAGCATTGAAAATTTAAATGACCCGCTCTATGGCAAAGTTCACAAATAAAAGGATAGAGGGCACAAACTTTTTTACCAAGATCATCTAGAGCCCTAGACCACTTTCTAGTTTTTTCATTCCTATGATGGATACAATATTCATCTTCGATTTGATTAATTCCACAAGGTCTATGTATTCCACAAAAATTAACATGCTTATAGGAAATAGCATTCTCTGAAGTTTGAGCATGTTTATTGCAATCATTAACAACAATTTCATTTTCCATGCAAGTGTCTTTGAAAGGTTCATGATACTTATCAAAATTCTTCCTCGGCAATTCAAAATGAGAGGCAAAAGCTTTATAAAGATTTGCAACAACTTGAGAGTCAAGACCATAAGTAGCACTCATATTTTGAATTTTATCAGTATCCATAAAAGTTTCAATGCATTCATAATCATAATTTATACCTGACTCTTTACCTTTGTCGTTCTCCCAATCTTCAGCGTTCTCCTGAATCCGATTAAGAAGGTCCCATTTAAACTCTTCTTTATTGCGCGTGAATGATCCGGTAACAAGCAGTATCCAGCAAGGTTTTATCTTGAAAAGAAAGTCTTGCATAGAAATTATCAATGATGATATTACCAGGATGCTCATGATTGGGGCATTTGAGCATTAAAGACTTCAATCTCTCCCATGCTTGAGCAATACTCTCTCCATCATGAGGCCATAAATTATATATGCGGTTTCGGTCTTCGTGAATTTCACTTGGAGGATAGAATTTAGAGTAAAATAGAGGCACAATATCCTTCCAATCAAGAGAATGCCCATCCTTCTGCAGTTTGTACCAATGTGCCGCTTTACCAGACAACGACATAGAGAATAATTTCTTCTTCACTTCATCCATAGAGATACCTGCACACTTTAATAACCCGCATAATTCATGCAAAAACAGTAAATGATCTCCAGGATGGACAGTTCCATCCCCTTCATAGCAGTTATCCATAACACGTTCAATAATTTGCATAGGTATTTTATATGGAATACTTTCAGTAGGTGGATCTAAAATATCACAAGCATCATTAGAGTTATCGCATATGGGAGATAAAGTATTATCAGAGCAAATTTTCTCCCCTAAAGATGGGAAGCTAAAAAGATCATGAAAACTAGCTTCCCCAAGCTTAGACTTTTCCATAGCATTAGCAGTAATTGCGTTCATACTAATAAAATTGCTACTAGCATGCAAATAAGGTTCAATAGGTTTTTTAATTTTCGCATCAAACAATTCTAACTCAGGAAAAAGATTAAAAAGCTCACCAAATTTTTTGTTGTTTTCCATTATGCCTAACTAGTGAAAATAAAAACAAGAAACAAAAAGATGCAATTGCAGGATCTAAAGGAAATAGCTTCGAGCACTCACACACCGGCAACAAGTGCTAGGAAATAGCTTACTAGTCGGAGGATGTGAATACCTTTTACCTTACCTCCCCGGCAACGGCGCCGTAAAATAGCTTGATGTCTACGCACGCTTCTATTCCTGTAGACAGTGTTGGGCCTCCAAGAGCAGAGGTTTGTAGAACAACATCAAGTTTTCCCTTAAGTGGATCACCCAAGGTTTATCGAACTCAGGGAGGAAGAGGTCAAAGATATCCCTCTCAAGCAACCCTGCAATCACGATACAAGAAGTCTCTTGTGTCCCCAACACACCTAATACACTTGTCGTATGTATAGGTGCACTAGTTCGGCGAAGAGATAGTGAAATACAAGTAGTATGGATGTATATGAGTGGTAATAGCAATCTGAATAAAATATGGCAGCGAGTAAACATGCAACGAACAAGTAAATAAACGGAGATTCGATGTTTGGAAACAAGGCCTAGGGATCATACTTTCACTAGTGGACACTCTCAACATTGATCACATAATAAAACCACTCTACACTCTCTTGTTGGATGACAAACACCATTAATTGTGTAGGGCTACAAGAGCACCTCAATGCCGGAGTTAACAAGCTCCACAACATTCGATGTTCATATTTAAATAACCTTAGAGTGCATGATAGATCATTGCAATTATACCAAGTACTAACATAGCATGCACACCGTCACCGACAAACTATGAAAGGAGGAATAGATCACATCAATACTATCATAGTAATAGTTAACTCCATAATCTACAAGAGATTACAATCATAACCTACGCCAAGAACTACATGATGCACACACTGTCACCATTACATCATGAAGGAGGAATAGAGTACATTAATAACATCACCAGAGTAACTAGATCACAAAGAGAGAGATGAACCACATAGCTACGGTAGAGCCCTCAGCTTCGGGGAGAATTACTCCCTCCTCATCATGGAGACAGCGATGGCGGTGAAGATGGCGGTGGAGATGGCTTCCGGGGCACTTCCCCGTCCCGGCAGGTGCCGGAACGCAGACTTCGTCCCCCGAATTGGAGTTTCGCGATGGCGGCGGCTCTGGAAGGTTTTCTGGTGTTTCGTCAATCCGTGTCGAAGATTTAGGTCAGGACGGCTTTAATAGGCGAAGAGGCGGAGTCGGAGGGGCCACGGGGGTCCCACACACTAGGGGGCCGCGCCCCCTGGGCCGCGCCACCACCACGTGTGGGGCCCCCAGGGCTCCCCTCTGGTGCCTCTCTGGCTCTCTGGAAGCTTCCGGGAAAAATAAGGTTCTGGGCGTTGATTTCGTCCGATTCTGAGAATATTTCCTTTGTAGGATTTCTGAAACCAAAAACAGCAGAAAACAGCAACTGGCCCTTCGGCATCTCGTCAATAGGTTAGTTCCGGAAAACGCATCAAAACGATATAAAGTGTGAACAAAACATGTAGGTATTGTCATAAAACAAGCATGGAACATCAGAAATTATAGATACGTTGGAGACGGATCACTCAACTGGTAGCTGGCGCCAGGTTTGCCCTTATTATGCTTTAGATCTGCCACTCAAAACTTGATATGACAAAGGTGGTGGAAACTGTCCATACCAAGCTAAGGCGACGGCGAAGAGGTGTCGATAAAATCGATGCAGTGGTTACCCCAGTAGCTGAAGAGATAATTGGTGACCTTCGAATGGATGCCGACTTTTTTGCAGATGGCCATTACACCGATTTTCTGGGTGCCTCTGCCGAAGAAGATAGAGTAAATATTGACAACCTGTTAGGTCATGACTGAATTTATTTTTTCGGTGGATAGCTTATATTGTCGAAAGAGAACTATAACTTGCTGTATGTATGTTGTAAGACAGAGATATATATTTTTCTTGTCCCTAGCCCCCGAGTGTTTTGGTGGCTAATTTCTTTATTGTGTTTGCGAGGTTAAACCAAGGCAAATAAATTTTATTGAGTATACTATATTTATGGGTATGAGCCCCCGAGCCTGTCGAAGCGAAAAGATGCATGTCTTCAATATCTTTATTATATTGCAGCATCGCAAGTCCGCCTCATTAAAAACCTTTCAGCCCCACTCGGTGCCCTGAAAGGAAAAGAGTGCATCTGAAAACTCGCGGGCGTTTCAGTACATTGTAGCTTTACAAGGAAGACTATATTTCGATTCTAGGCGTAGAAACGCCTGAGTTGCGCCACGTTCCAAGGATTTGGCTCGGCAACTCCTGTCTTCTTGTCCTTGATTCTGTACGCTCCTCCTTCGATTACTTCTGTGACGATGTAAGGGCCAAGCCACGGCGACTCGAGTTTTTCATGGCTCTTTTATGTGAGCCGAAGAACTAAGTCGCCTACTTGGAAGGATCTTGGTCGCAAACGTCGACTGTGGTAATTTTTCAAATCTTGCTGGTACTTGGTGACTCGTGAGAGTACTTCGTCGCGAGCTTCATCGAGTGCGTCGACATCGTCCTCTAATGCTTTTCTTGAAGCTTCTTCGTCATAGTCAGCTACCCTTGGAGAATCATGTTCTATCTCTATTGGCAACACGGCCTTAGCTCCATGGACCAGAAAGAACGGAGTTTCCTGTGTCGCTGTATTTGGTGTTGTCCGAATACTCCATAACACGCTAGGCAACTCCTCTGGCCAGGTGTGTCGAGCTTTTTCCAGTGGTGCTAGCAGGCGTTTCTTGATGCCATTACATATGGTGTCGTTGGCTTTCTCGACTTGACCATTGGTCTGCGGGTGCGCAACAGATGCAAAGTGTAATTTGATGCCTACCTCTACGCAATATGCCTTGAATTCATTGGATGTGAAATTATTACCATTGTCTGTGACAATACTGTTAGGGACTCCAAATCGAAAAACGATACTTTTCACGAACTTGACTGCTGATGCCGCATCTGGTGAATTTATCGGCTTTGCTTCTATCCACTTCGTGAATTTGTCGACAGCTACGAGCATATACTCGTATCCTCCTGGCCAAGCCTTGTGCAATTTTCCGACCATATCAAGACCCCATTGAGCGAAAGGCCATGATAGCGGTATTGGCATTAATTCTGCTGCCGGATAATGAGGTTTTGCGGCAAATCTCTGGCACGCATCACAAGTGCGTACTATGTCCTTTGCATCCTCAATTGCTGTTAACCAATAGAACCCTGCTCTGAAAACCTTGGCTACGATAGCTCGATGATGCGTGTAATTGACACGTCCGTTGGGAACCCCAAGAGGAAGGTGTGATGCGCACAGCGGCAAGTTTCCCTCAGTAAGAAACCAAGGTTTAATCGAACCAGTAGGAGTCAAGAAGCACGTTGAAGGTTGATGGCGGCGGGATGTAGTGCGGCGCAACACCGGAGATTCCGGCGCCAACGTGGAACCCGCACAACACAACCAAAGTACTTTGCCCCAACGAAACAGTGAGGTTTTCAATCTCACCGGCTTGTCGTAACAAAGGGTTAACCGTATTGTGTGGAAGAAGATTGTTTGCAAGAAAACGAGTAAAAACAAGTATTGCAGCAGATTTGTATTTCAAGTATTAAAAGAATGGACCGGGGTCCACAAGTTCACTAGAGGTGTCTCTCCCATAAGATAAAAGCATGTTGGGTGAACAAATTACAGTCGGGCAATTGACAAATAGAGAGGGCATAACAATGCACATACATGATATGATAAGTATAGTGAGATTTAATTGGGCATTATGACAAAGTACATAGACCGCCATCCAACTGCATCTATGCCTAAAAAGTCCACCTTCAGGTTATCGTCCGAACCCCTTCCAAGTATTAAGTTGCAAAGCAACGGACAATTGCATTAAGTATGGTGCGTAATGTAATCAACAACTACATCCTCGGACATAGCGCCAATGTTTTATCCCTAGTGGCAACAAGCACAACACAACCTTAGAACTTTCTCGTCATCGTCCTGTGTGTCAATGCGGGCATGAACCCACTATCGAGCATAAATACTCCCTCTTGGAGTTAAAAGCAAAAACTTGGCCGAGCCTCTACTAGTAACGGAGAGCATGCAAGATCATAAACAACACATATGTAATAACTTGATAATTAACATAACATGGTATTCTCTATCCATCGGATCCCGACAAACACAACATAGAGTATTACGGATAGATGATCTTGATCATGTTAGGCAGCTCACAAGATCCAACAATGAAGCACAATGAGGAGAAGACAACCATCTAGCTACTGCTATGGACCCATAGTCCAGGGGTGAACTACTCACTCATCACTCCGAAGGCGACCATGGCGGTGTAGAGTCCTCCGGGAGATGAATCCCCTCTCCGGCAGGGTGCCGGAGGAGATCTCCGTAATCCCCCGAGATGGGATCGGCGGCGTCTCGATAAGGTTTTCCGTATCGTGGTTTTTCGCATCGGGGTTTCGCGACGGAGGCTTTAAGTAGGCGGAAGGGCGGAGTCGGGGCCTGACGAGGGGCCCACACCATAGGGCGGCGCGGGCCCCTCCTTGGCCGCGCCGCCATGTGGTGTCACCACCTCGTGGCCCCACTTCGTATGCTCTTCGGTCTTCTGGAAGGTTCGTGGAAAAATAGGCCCCTGGGTCTTCGTTTCGTCCAATTCCGAGAATATTTCGTTACTAGGATTTCTGAAACCAAAAACAGCGAGAAAACAAGAACCGGCACTTCGGCATCTTGTTAATAGGTTAGTTCCGAAAATGCACGAATATGACATAAAGTGTGCATAAAACATGTAGGTATCATCAATAATATGGCATAGAACATAAGAAATTATCGATACGTCGGAGACGTATCGCTTGCCGAGGAGGAAAGGTAAAAAGGCACTCATACTCCGGTTCCAGTGTAACAGCACTTTTCCAGCGCCATTGTGTTTGTGCTCGAAGCTATTTCCTTTAGATCCTGCAATTGCATCTTTTTGTTTCTTGTTTACACTAGTTTGGCATAATGGACAACAATGAGCTTCTTATTCTGTATCACTCGACTGCTTGCGTGGTGTCCGCACACCCTTTCGTGTACATCCTTCAGGATTATCCTCCCTTGCTCAGGTGTAACACATCGCTGTAATACTCCCGAGATACTTCGTTTATACAGCTCTACTTTTACCACCGTAAAGGCTTTGGATCGCCTGATAACTCGCCTTGCTTCAACTGGATCGTCGGGTAGTTCCTGTCTCGAAATATATGCTATGTACGCCTGCATCCATGGAACCTGGATCATCATTACTACCTCAGGTTCATCCTCTTCTCCCGATGGTATTTCTTTAGCCCCCGAGGATTTCTCTTCCTTCTCCTTCTTCTGCTGTTTCTTCGCCTTGGTTGATCTCTCAGATATCTCTTCCCAGAACACACCGGGTGGTATTGCGAGACATTGCGACCCAATGTTTGCTAGAACGTCGGCTTCATCATTACTTACTGCTGATGTGATTTACCTCGCACCCGTCAAACAGCTTCTCGAGCTCGTTATACACCTCCTTGTATGCTATCATACTATCATTGACTGCGTCGCATTGATTCATGACTTGTTGAGCCACCAATTGCGAGTCACCAAAGATTTTTAATTGAGTTGCGCCACAAGCTTTCGCCATCTTTATCCCATGTATAAGAGCTTCGTACTCTGCCTCGTTGTTAGACGCGTTTGGAAACGTCATCCGTAAGACATACTTCAGCTTGTCGCCTTGTGGTGATATCAGTATCACGCCTGCTCCAGCCCCCTCTAATCTCTTGGACCCGTTGAAGTTCATAGTCCAGGTTCTCGATAAATCCGGGGGTCCCGTATTTTGTAGCTCCATCCACTCTGCTATAAAATCTGGTAATATTTGCGAATTTATTGCCTTTCTTTTTTCATATGTGATGTCCGGAGGGGAAAGCTCTATTCCCCAAAGGGAGACACGACCTGCAGCCTCTGGATTGTTTAATATATTGGATAAAGGTGCCTCATTAACCACTATTATCGGATGCGTCGAAAAATAGTGTCGCAGTTTTCTTGCGGTTGTAAACACCCCATATGCTAGCTTCTGGTACTGCAGGTACCGTTGTTTGGAAGGCGATAAAACTTCGCTGACGAAATATACCGGCCGTTGCACTCCATGGAGTTTTCCTTCTTCTTCTCTTTCAACCACAAGCACTGTGCTAACCACCTGAGGTGTGGCTGCGATATATAACAGGAGAGGTTCCTTTTCCTTGGGCGCCACCAAGATTGGCGGTGTCGAGATTGTGCGCTTGAGATCCTCGAAAGCTCTGTCTGCTTCTTCGTTCCATTGAAACTTCTCTCCTTGCTTGATCAATGCGTAGAACGGCAATGCTTTTTCTCCTAGCATGGCGACGAATCTGCTCAAAGCTGCGACTCGTCCAGTCAACTGTTGTATTTCTTTCAACTTTGGTGGCTTCCTCATTGTTACGATGACTTGGATTTTCTCTGGATTGGCTTCGATCCCTCTTGCTGAAACTAGGAACCCGAGAAGTTCTCCCGCAGGAACACCAAAGGAGCACTTTGTCGGGTTCAACTTAAGGCAGAACTTGTCAAGGTTGTCGAAAGTTTCCTTCAGATCCTCGATCAAGGTTGATCCCTTCTTTGTTGTTATGACGACATCGTCAATATATACTTGTACGTTTTTACCAATGTGTGTTGCAAGACACTTCTGCATCATCCGCTGATATGTTGCTCCCGCGTTTTTCAGACCAAAAGGCATTGTTCTATAGCAGAACACGCCATAAGGTGTTATAAAAGCTGTTTTGACATCGTCATCTTCTTTTAGTCTGATCTGGTTATAACCAGAATATGCATCCAAAAAGGAAAGACGTTCACATCCTGCCGTGGAGTCGATAATTTGATCGATCCTCGGGAGGGGAAAGTGATCCTTTGGACAATGTTTATTGAGACACGTGAAGTCGACGCACATGCGAAGGACTTTCGTGTTTTTTCTTCGGGACCAATACTAGGTTAGCTACCCATGTGGACTTCGTATGCAGTTCTTTGATGAAGCCAGCTTCTCTGAGTCGATTGATTTCTGACAGCATAGCCTTGCGGTTTGGTTCCGAAAAACGCCGCAAGGGTTGTTTGATTGGTTTCGCCACTGGATCCAAATTAAGGTGGTGCTCGGCAAGTTCCCTGGGTACTCCTGGCATGTCAGCTGGACACCATGCAAAGATTTCGCAGCTCTCACGGAGGAACTCGACGAGCGCGCTTTCCTATGCGAGATCCATGTTTGTTGCAATGGATGTCGTTTTCTTGGGATCTGTCGGATGAATCTGGACCTCCTTAGAATCCTTAGTAGTGTCGAAAGTTGGCTCCCTAAGTGGTCTCCTTGTATCTGGCAATACATCATAATCAGTTGTTAGCCTTGACGCCATGTATTCCGCCTGCATCCCGAAAGTTTCTGACAGTCGATGAAAGTCCTTATCGCATTTATCAGCTAGCGCAAAACTGCCTTTTACTGTAATTGGTCCCTTGGGTCCAGGGAGCCTCCATAGCAGGTACGTATAGTGTGGTACCGCCATAAACCTGGCATACGCTGGTCGCCCCAATAAAGCGTGATATTGTGATGGGAAATCCACGACTTCGAACTCCAGTCTCTCAATCCTGTAGTTTTCTCGGGTTCCAAACTGAACATCGAGATTGATTTTTCCCAGCGGATAATTTGGCTTATCTGGCGTGATTCCACGGAAACGCGTGTCAGTCGGTTTTAAGTTCGCCAGGGATATGTTCATCTTCCTTAGTGTATCTGCATACATAAGGTTTAAACTGCTGCCTCCATCTATGAATACTCGAGAAACATTGAATCCTGCGATCACCGCTGGTAAGATAAGTGCTGATTGCCCTGGTCGAGGAACTTGCTGCGGGTGATCCGCTATTGTGAAGCCAATGTCCTATCCCGACCAATTTAGGTACTCAATCGTTGGTGGAGGCATCTTCTCTGCCATGAACACTTGACGCGATATTACTTTCTGGGCCCTGTTAGATGGCCTTGCTTTCTGAATCATCGAGACCGCACCGTTGGCGTTGGTGTCGATATATGGAGGTGGGTGAGGTGTTGCCGCTATCCTGAGCTGATGCCGATTTTCATCCGTAATTGCGGGAGGAGGTGGAAGGTGGATCTCACTCCTTGGCCCTTGGGGGTTTCTATTCGTTGCTTGAGCATTAGCTTGCCCTGCAAATCTCAACATTGCTTGAAAATTTCGACAGTCCTTCTGCAGATGCCCTGACTGTCTCTTCCCGTTGTTATCAAGATAAATATACATCTGACACGGTCCATTCATCATATCCTCAGGAGACACATATGGTCTCTGGAACCTTGGTCCACTATTTTGTCTATTATTACGGGAATCACCTCTGTTGTCGCCTTGCTGCTCGCTACTTCTTTGATAATCATCTCGACTGTTTCCTCCAGTATTTCCTCGGAACCCAGCCGATATTTGGCCAGGAGCATCATAGCTTGAGAACTGTCGAGAGAATCGTCGTCTATTTTGGAAGTTTCGGCTGCGGTCCTCCTCTGGTGACCTATGTCGCTTGTTGTGTACAGCATCTTCTCCATCTGCCCACCTGTTCGCTATTTCCATTAATGCTGATACTGTCCTTGGGTTGGTTCTCCCCAAGTCTTCAACGAAATCTCCTCGTCGAATTCCTGCCACGAACGCATCTATTGCTCTCTCGTCAGATATGTTCTCTGCCGAGTTTTTAATGATGTTCCACCTCTGTATGTATTTTCTCATTGATTCATCATGCTTTTGTCTGCACGACCTCAACTCTTCTAGTGACGCGGGTTTTTTGCAGGTAGATCGGAAATTCTTGACGAATACATCCTCAAAACTGTCCCAGTTGTCGATGGAACCTGGAGGAAGTTTCTTTATCAAAGATCGTGCGGCTCCGCTCAAGTGCACTTGGATGCTCTGCATGGCTGTTGCCCTGGTTCCACCTATCAGTTTCACCGTCTCGAGGTAATCAACTAGCCAATCCTCGGGATCCTGTAAACCATCAAATTTTTGGAAATTGTCGGGTAACTTAAACCCTGACGGGACTCGTGTTTTTCGGACTCGTCTCGTGAAACACGGGAGTCCACACATATCTTCCTCATCGATTTCTGGTGAATGCTGATGTTCTCTTCTGTCCTGTCGCGCTCTATCCACCCTTGCTTGAGTCGCTGAATCTCTTGCTCCACTTGCTCTCGGTGGATCCTGCACTGCTGCGGTAGGTCGCGGACTATTTTGCCTTGCAGCTCCTTCGGGAGGCGTAGTTGCGAATGTTGTTCCCATGGCTCCAACTCCTGCCATTGCCATGTTATACAACGCTTCTCTCGGATCCCCAGGAGGTGGTCTGGACGCGAGGATGAAAGCTTGTGTTGCCATGTATCCAGCTTCCGGTGTTTTGGGGATAATATTTCCCCTTGTGTCGATTGACATAAAAGACATGTCGAGGTTTTGAACTAAATTCTCCCTCTCTGCTTCAGGTATATTTTGCAGCCGAGATCTTGCTCTCCTTCGAGCTTCTTTGTGACTATCTCCCGAATTTCCTTATTGTCGACTTAGCTCTGCCCTTCGCCTGCTTGACGCAGAAGCTGCCTCCCTTCTTCTATTTAGTTCAGCTGTCTGTTTTTCTAACTCTCTACCAACACGAGCGAGTCTGTATTGGTAAGCTTGCAATTCTTCTGCCGTAGCAGTTGTGGTCATTGGTTCTGTACCGTCCATGGCTCTTGCGGCTCTATCCCATGCTTCTTGCGGGAGTTGAACCCTTAGACGCGGTGTAGGCCCGACATATTTGGTGCCTAAACCTCGCCTGAGATCAGCGAGATCGACATATGGGTTTCCCGCATCGTCGAAAGCCTCTGACGTCTCCGGCTCTGCTCGGTTTGTTTCTCCAATTGCATAGATCTGATGATATTTTGAATTTTGATATTTGTCAGGATTGGTGACACCATCATATAGATTGGTGAAGACCTCTCCAACAACAATGGATCTGTCGACGAAATTGAAGCTGTCGATGCTGTCTGAGTCGCTGCTTATATGAGAGTCCACAGACGACTCGAAGGACATGTCGCTGAAGATCTTGGCGAGTTTTTCGCTTGCCATAGTGTTGATGAAGCGTGGCGACAAAATCTCCTCTTCGCCTGACGAAAAGTCGGAATCGACCACTGATAATCCCAACGAGATCGGAACTTCGAGACGATACGATCCTTCTTTCTCGACACAGAATCGGAACTTTCCGAATGTCATCTCCATGGGCTCCTCCAGATACGCATATGCATCCAAACGGGAGGGCGGGTGAGGAACAAAATCAACTAGATCAGTTTTGACCTGTTTACCTCGATCCATCGCGTTGCTTGCTACCGACGAAGTCGACGATCTTTAACGTGCCATCGAGATCAGCTCCTTGTCTCCTCTAATCCCCACGGTCAGCGCCAATTGACAAGGTATTAACTTGTCAATGCCTACGTATTGTAAACTAGGGTTTGGTTGGAAGTAGAGGGCAAGTAGATCTCGAAGGTTTCAGCCAAAAAGTACTCGACGATTAAGAAACTAGGGTTGTGTTGACAATGAATTCGATCCTCTCTTTGTCCCTCGACCCCCCTTATATAGGAGGCGGAGCCGAGGGATTCGTAATACACAAGTTACAGAGTCCGGGAGGGTTTCTAACCCGTCCCGTAAAATTACAAGTCTCTATATTTCCTAATACAACTCTAACTTTCCTTAATATTAACTGGGCTTCCGAACTTCATATTCTTCGACTTGTGGGCCTTCAGTAAACCCCGGGTACCATCTTCGGCAGGCCCATTGGGGATGCCTATGTCACCTATAGAACCCTAGTAAGAAACAAATGAATGCATGATCATGATCCACCAAAGTAAAATCAATTCACATGAGACTATCATTTCATGTCTTTATTTTTGATTCAATACCCATGTGATCCACTAGTGCCCCATAAGAGCAAACCCTATCTTGTTACTCTCATATGTTACCATTAACCATCATTCTTAGTATCAAACCATTGAATCAATCTCAAGTATCATATCCTAGTAGAACCATAGTGATAAACCCTAATACCAATCTTGTGTAGTAATGCACATCAGATGCTCCTATTCAACTAAGCCCTACTTAATGAATCTTAAGCCACCTAGCTTAGAAACCATTAGTGATTACTTAGTGAAACAAATAGGTAGCTATAGTAAACCATAACTCATAGCACCACCTTGACCATCATCCTTTAAGATGATACCTATGATCAACCATAGTAATAAACCTGCAAATACTTGCTGCGTATAGACCTATTTCACTATAGAACCAACTAGTCCATAAATGACTTAAATGGTAAACCATAGAAGCCCAGAGTTCTTATTTGAAATACTTAATATTTCGTAATCAAAATGTTCTTCAAAAGTTATTCTTTTGAAGTATAGTATAAGTAATCATCAACCATGTCATGTAGAACTTAAAATTGACAACTGCTCTTGACTTATTATGCCATCACTATTCCTTTATGTGTGTGCTTGTTATGATGCAATATAACACTTGTTTATGCTATTCATATCACCAACCCTAATAAGAACCTTATTTGAGAACCATCCTAAAAGTGCAACACACCCTAAAGAAATCTTTACAACTCATACATCCTAAATCATCGAGGTTAGGTTACTCTCGGGACGATTGCATCTCATACTATGCATTATAGCATTTTTTCCAGTTCTTTAAACATTGTCCTTACCGGACAATGATGGTATTTCAGAATTTGGAGTTCTCACATATCGAAGCTTTTGCCTGCATAATCTTGTAGTCAAGAAAGGCAAGTTCATCGCTTGCTCATGTCATTTGATTATTTTTATCAAACTATATGCAAAGTACTATACTTATCACTCCTGCGTTGAAAAGCAAAATATTATTTTACAATTATGAATATGACTATGTGGTGGGCAATGGAACCATGGTATGTGTTGATTGGTGGAGGTTCCATTGCAAGGGTACTATTCATCCGGGATTAAGTACCGATACCGTCCAGTGATTCTAGCGCCGTACATATCGCGTTGACCATAAGATCTATAATGGCTCTAGGGAAGCCAGCTGTACCTTTTCCCTCCTGCACGCCAACGGACTTGATAGAGCCTGGCGGGGTGTTTGGATAACACCGCCGTAGGTTGGGAAATCCTTTTAAATCCCCATCCGTGTGGATGAGATGCTCTACCGTCTATGAGGGATTGTCCGTAGTACACCGGGGGTTTCCCTCTTCAAAAGGTAACACTCATATACTTGTTGCTGTTGATTATGTTACTAAATGGGTGGAAGCCATACCTACAAAAAGTGCTGATGGTGAGACCTCTTTAAAAATGCTTTTAGATGTTATTTTTCCTAGATTTGGAGTACCTAGATATATTATGACCGATGGAGGTTCTCATTTTATTCATGGAGGTTTTAGAAAAACTCTTGCTAAGTATGGTATTAATCATAGAATTGCTTCCGCTTATCACCCTCAAAGTAGTGGTCAAGTAGAACTATAGAGAAATTAAATCTATCTTGCAGAAAACCGTTAATAAATCTAGAAAGAATTGGGCTAGTAAATTGAAAGACGCACTATGGGCTTATAGAACTGCTTATAAAAACCCCATGGGAATGTCACCTTATAAAATGGTTTACTGGAAAAGCTTGTCATTTACCTTTAGAACTAGAACGCAAAGCTTATCGGGTCGTTAGAGAATTAAATAAAGATCCTAAACTTGCCGGTGATAAGAGGTTGCTACAATTAAGTTCTCTAGATGAATGGAGAAGTGAAGCTTATGAAAATGCTAAACTCTTTAAAGAAAAAGTTAAAAAATGGCATGATAGAAGGATCATCAAAAGAGAATTTAATATTGGGGATAAAGTCCTATTGTATCGGTCTCGTCTCGGATTCTTTGCGGGGAAATTACTCTCGAAATGGGAAGGACCATATGTTGTTGAGGAGGTGTATCGTTCGGGAGCAATTAAAATTAGCTCTCTCCAAGGCAATGCTACGCAAGTGGTGAATGGACAAAGACTCAAGCATTATATCTCGGGTGATTCTTATAATGTTGATGTTGATATTATTCGAGTGGAAACACCGGAGGCTTTCATCAAAGGACAAATTGACAGTCCGCCAGAACTCGACTTTGAATAGGTAACAGTACTGGTAATGAAAAGTTCGCGATTTACTTTCCGAACATTTTTGTTGTTTTTGGAAAATAAGAAAAATTACGAGTTCGAAACGGAGTGGAAAGGACACACGAGGGCGTGCCACCACAGGCCGGCACGGCCTGGCCTGGGCCCGCGCCGCCCTGTGGTCTGGCCGCCTCGTTCCCCCTTTCCGACTCTGGTTCGATCTGGTACTTTCCGTTTGTTCTGAAAATTTTTATTATAAAATTCCCCGGACCCCTGGAGGTCCGTATATCGTTCTCTCGACGTGTTTTGTTTCGACCTGTTTCTGCCAGGATCTATTTTCAATCTTGGAGTACCATGGCCTCCGACAACAAGGGCAAGGGGCCTTCGAAGGAAGAAGTGAAAAGGGTGTCGTCAAAACAAGAGCAACAAGCTGTGGGAAGTAAGCAAGTCTTGGTGGGATCTGTTGATACTCGACGTTCTTTCTCTCATAACTTGCAGGGACCTTTACCCCCTGCTCTTGGCCTCGACTCTTTCCCTGTGCTGGAAGAAGCTCTACGGACTACCGATGAGTTTTGTGGTCAATACCGGGCTCTAAGAAGAGAAGTGGAGATACTCAGGGAGGAGAATTACCGACTCCGTAGAATGCTGGGATATTACTTGATGCCCATCACATGTTCGCCATCACCGACTTCGGATAACAATGAATCTCTTCGAGACTTAGTGCAGATTTGCCAAGCTGAGAAGCTGAAGGAGATCTGTAAGAAGCGCATGAGGGATTCATCACCACCATCACCAAAGGAGTAATCCATCTTCGGTATTGGCATCCCCTTGGTTTGTTCCAAGCTTGGGGGAGTGCCGCGGTATCACATTATCATTACCTTTTACTTTTTACTATCAAGTAGTGTCATATCATGAGTAGGGAAGTTATCGTATGAGATGGGTTGCGGTGTGGAAGTATCTCTCCTTTAGTTTGTCTATGTATCCCTTGGTGTGAGTTATCGTTATGGAATATTAATGAGAAGTCTTATCATTTACATATTGCACACCTTATTTTAGTTTGCAATTTCTACTATATGATTGATCTTGATTTTAGTATTGGCACCACTTTGGGATCATTGAGTTAATCTATTTGGTTTTGGCAAACTTAGCAATGGTCAATAGCAACAACACTTTGAGTTTAAGAAGAATAGAGGAAGTAAATGTAGAAGATGTTATTATCTTTCTTATCAGTCCTTCGCTTAGTATTCTGAAGTTAAAACTGTTTGTGCTTACAAGTAAGATGCATGATTGTTTCTATCACATGTATATTTGTTTGTTTCCCTCAACTCTTATGCTTGCTAATTAACCTTGCTAGCCAAAGACCCGTACCGAGAGGGAATACTTCTCGTGCATCCAAACCCGAACCCAAACCTATGCCATATGTGTCTACCATACCTACCTACTGCATGGTATTGTCCGCCATTCCAAGTAAATACTTCATGTGCTACCTTTAAACAATTCAAAACTTATTACTTCTTATTTGTGTCAATGTTTTATAGCTCATGAGGAAGTATGTGGTGTTTTATCTTTCGACCTTGTTAGGCAGCCTCCACTAAAGGACTAGTGGCTTCATCCACTTATCCTATAATTTTGCAATAAGAGTTGGCAACGGGGTTCCCAGCCCCAATTAATCAACCTTCATTAATAATTCTCTTCACATGTTTTGCTCCGATTCATCAATAAGCAACTTAATTTTGCAATAGACACTCCTCCATGGTATGAGATTGTTGGAAGGCACCCGAGGATTCGGTTAGCCATGGCTTGTGTAAGCAAAGGTTGGGGGGAGTGTCATCCTTAAAATAAACTAAAGTACATGTGTAAACAAAAGAGAAGAGGGATGATCTACCTTGCTGGTAGAGGTAACGTCCTTCATGGGAGCCGCTCTTTGGGGGTTTGTTTGGCAAGGGGGTTAGAGTACCCGCTACCGATCGTTGACAACAACAAACACCTCTCAAAACTCTACTTTTATTCTCTTTATATGATTTCAAAACTCGAAAAAGCTCTAGCACATGATTTAATCCCTGCTTCCCTCTCGCGAAGGGCCTCGTCTTTTACTTTATGTTGAGTCAGTAAACCTATTTCCCTCCATCTCAAGCAAGCATTTGAGTTGTTGTGATCAAACTATTATATTGTGATTTGCTTCATTATGTCTTTACTCTTTCTTGTTTAGTACAAGTTTTACCTGGATGAATGTAGCTTTGAAAGTCATCAATGATTAATATGATTGAGTATGCAAGTTTACCATAAGTTTTAATATGAGAGCGCTGCTCAATAGATGAATATAATTTGTTAAATGTTCTCTGACCAAGAACAAAGTTTGCCATCACCAATTATGATTTCTTATGCACCTTTATTTGTGATTACCTTATACTTGTTTCAAGTTGAGTTATATGAGGAAGTTGTTTATTATAATGTCTTGTGTGAATGAATATGATGCTTCTTGCCCGTATTTTATTTATCGACTCTTCACTCCATAAACATGTGGACCTGTTTACAGAGTTCGGCTTCGCTTGGGGACAAGCGAAGTCTAAGCTTGGGGGAGTTGATACGTCCAATTTGCATCACTATTGTATATCATAATTTGTCGTTATTCATTGATATATTTCATATTGGGACACAATACTTATGTTATTTCATCTACTTTGCATGTTTCATGATTATTTGGAGATCGAGCACCGGAGCCGGATTCTCGCTGGAAAAAGCACCGTAGGGATGCAATATTTCGGAAGATCAACCGTGGAAGGAAGTTTTACGGAAAATCCTATTTTTCCAGATGACGGAGGAAGCCAGAAGGGGGAGCCAGCTGGACCTAGGGTGGGCCCACACCATAGGGTGGCGCGGCCCATGGCCTGGCCGCGCCACCATGTGGTGTGGAGCCCCCTCGGCCTCTTTCGCCTCCTTTTCTTCGCGAAACCCTTCGTCCCGAAGACCTAAGCCAGAGAGGAATCCTCACGAAGGGTTACAGCCGCCTCTCGGGGCGGAGAACACCAGAGAGAAAGAGCTCTCCGGCGGGCAGGAATCCGCCGGGGAAATTCCCTCCCGGAGGGGGAAATCGACGCCATCGTCACCGCCATCGAGCTGGACATCATCTCCATCACCATCATCATCATCTCCACCATCATCACCGCCATCTCCACCGTTGGACATCGTCACCACTATAGCAATTTGGGTTTGATCTTGATTGTTTGATAGGGGAAACTCTCCCGGTACTGATTTCTACTTGTTATTGATGCTATTGAGTGAAACCATTGAACCAAGGTTTATGTTCAGATTGTTATTCATCATCATATCACCTCTGATCATGTTCCATATGATGTCTCGTGAGTAGTTCGTTTAGTTCTTGAGGACATGGGTGAAGTCTAATTGTTAGTAGTGAACTATGGTTGAGTAATATTCAATGTTATGATATTTAAGTTGTGGTGTTATTCTTCTAGTGGTGTCGTGTGAACGTCGACTACACGACACTTCACCATTTATGGGCCTAGGGGAATGCATCTTGTACTCGTTTGCCAATTGCGGGGTTGCCGGAGTGACGAAACCTAAACCCCCGTTGGTATATCGATGCAGGAGGGATCGCAGGATCTCGCAGTTTAAGGCTGTGGTTAGATTTATCTTAATTACTTTCTTGTAGTTGCGGATGCTTGCAAGGGGTATAATCACAAGTATGTATTAGTCCTAGGAAGGGCGGTACATTAGCATAGGTTCACCCACACAACACTTATCAAAACAATGAAGATTAATCAATCGTATGTAGCGAAAGCACTAGACTAAAATCCCGTGTGTCCTCGAGAACGTTTGGTCATTATAAGTAAACAAACCGGCTTGTCCTTTGTGCTAAAAAGGATTGGGCCACTCGCTGCAATTATTTCTCTCGCATTTTACTTACTCGTACTTTATTCATCCGTTACATCAAAACCCCCGAATACTTGTCTGTGAGCATTTACAGTGAATCCTTCATCGAAACTGCTTGTCAACACCTTCTGCTCCTCGTTGGGTTCGACACTCTTATTTATCGAAAGTACTACGATACACCCCCTATACTTGTGGGTCATCACTAGTGCATGATACACCTATTTCCTAATATGAACTTGCTGAGTAGGCTCGTACTCATTCCCTCCCATTTGAACCCCTTCTTAGATCAAAGTCATCGAAGGAGAAACTACAGTGGAACTCGAAGACAAAGGAGTGAACTGCAAAAAGATGGAGAACTCAATCAATGAAGTCATTGGAGTCAACTTCTGCATCAGCTAGAGTGGAAACTTAGACTAGTAATAGAAGGGAACTTTTCCCTAATCCTAGCACCTAAGAAGCTAGAGTTCTATAGTAAGCCAAGTAGCTCTTAAGCTTGATCTAGCGATAAGTTAGACTACGAGTCGTTCTTCTGGAGCTTTATTTGAAGTTTTATCTCACTGTAAAGTAGGAGGCTGTGCTGATCTGCTGTAAACAGTTTGTGTATCCTTCTATAGACATGCCTTGGACTCGCATATGTTTCTGTTGTACCACTCTGAGGGATGTAATATGAGTGGAATGGTGTTTCACTTGTGTTATGTCAACGACTTGTGTACTACATCATGCAGTGGTACACTGGGTCACCACAGCGCGCACGCTAAACTCCTACTACTAGATCTCCTTCAGAACGTGGGAGTTCGACGTGCGGCGCCGAGCGGGATACCTCGGCGACATCAACTACTTCGATCGCGAGCTCACCGTGGATGACGATGAAGATGGCGAGTACTACGATGGCGACGTGGACGAGGACGAGGGCGCCGAGGGCGACAACGCCGTCGAGGCCGAGTACGAGGCCTCGTTGGACGACCTGTCCAAGGCGGAGCCAATGGCCACGACGACGGTGTCCCGGCGTGGGATCTGGAGACCCAACCGACTGACATTAGCGAGGAAGAGAGCATGGTCCTAGGCTCGCATTTAGAGCATCTCCAAGTCAGCAGGAAGTCAGTCAGATTTGAACTACATGTACATGATCTAGTGCTCATGATTTTTTTTTAAAATCATTTTGAGGTTCACAATATGCTATTTCATCTGAGATCCACTGCAAGTTTAGCGAGGCTCATCCCCGAGCTAAGAATCTTCATGCCTGCTATTTTGACCATAGTTTGAAACGGGTATAAAAAATTCAAAAATGATCAAAAAATGCAAAACCTTCGCGTGGTTTCATATTATGTGACATAGTTAAAAGGAAAAATATCAAAGTTGGAATATTGCGATGTTTCATGACTTTCACGCCGAACGAATGTTATGGCTAGAATCACCGCATAGTTTGTGTTCCCATATTGTGCATACATGTGCATCTTGGGATGGCGAACAATGTTGCTAGAGGAAGCTTCATTTTCGTCGCACCAAAAAGCTATTTTCCATTTTCTGAGTCCCAAAAACGGGGAGTTTGTGAAGCAACCACCAAATGAAAGTTTCACAGTGGTACCACCCCATTTTTAAAAATACTAGACCATCTTAAATACACAATTTTCCAACCGGGTATGTGAAACATTTTCGTCCATCCCTCGTGAAAAATACAAATTCCTCTCAAGTTAGTAGGAAGTCGGTCAGATTTGAACTACATGTACATGATCTATTGCTCATGATTTTTCAAAAAATTTAATTTAATATTCACAATATGCTATTTCATCGGAGATCCACTACAATTTTAGCGAGGCTCATCTCCGAGCTATGAATCTTCATGCCCGCCATTTTGACCATAGTTTGAAACGGGCATAAGAAATTCAAAATGATCAAAACAATTTAAAACCTTCGCATGGTATCATATTATGTGACATAGTTGAAAGTAAAATATCAAACTTGGAATATCGCAAATATCTCAATAAATCTTCTCATAAATGAGCTATCATGTTCGATGTTTCATGATTTTCAGACCGAACAACCAATGTTATGGCTAGATTCATAGCATAGTTTGTGATAATGTGCCTATATTGTGCACACATGTGCATCATGGGATGGCGAACAATGTTGCAGGGGGGAGATTTCCTTTTCGTCGCACCAAAAAGATATTTTCTATTTTCTGAGTCCAAAAAATGGGGTGTTCTGTGATGCAACCACCAAATGAAAGTTTCACAATGGTACCACCCCACTTTTAAAAATACTAGACCACCTTACATGCACAATTTTCCAACCAGGATATCTTAAACATTCTCATCCACGCCTCGTGAAAAAGATAAATTTCTGCCAAACCGGTAGGAAGTCGGTCAGATTTGAAGTACATGTACATGATCTAATGCTCATTATTTTTTGGAAAAACATTTTGTAGGTTCAAAATATGATATAGATGTCATATTTGGATTCCTCTCATTTTTTCGATCGGTTTAGACATATTATTTGTCAAATTCCGATTTACAGATTTAAAGATATTAATTATTCCGCATTAAATAGAAAAGGACAAAAAATGAAATTATTTTATTGTCATTTGAATTCGATATTAACGTTAGTTATTCATTTTACATAAGTAATTGTTTGGAATTCAAAGAAATAAAGAGGTGTGACGGTCAAGCAATAGGGGTTAATAGGATTGATATGGTAGTATTATCAACAAAGTGTTTTTTCATTCGTGAAGATTGCCCGAAAGGAACAGAGAAGTTAAGCATGCTAGGGTTGGAACTGTGTGAAGATAGGTGACTGATCGGGAAGTTTGAGTTAAAATGGTCCATGTGAGAAAATAATAAAATTAAAAAAATTGAATTTTTATTGAAAAATTCGAGCCAGAATGTTGTGCCGACGGCCAACCTGTACCGAAGGCAAATAGATATGTACCGAGTACATATTATGCTGAAAGCGGCCATCAGCCCAGGGCTGTGCCGGTAGTAATTCTAGCTATGCCAACAGCATGGCGGCTGTTGGCACCTTGACTGGCTCCCGTAGCGAGCGTTTGATCGACGTTGTTAGAAAACACTCTTTGCGGAGCGCTGGAGGCATGTTGTGTTACATATGTGCAGTGGTGGAGCCAAACTTGAAGTATGTGTTGTCATTGCAGATCTATGATGTGAACCCTTGATTTTACTTGTTTTAAATACTCTCTCCGATTCATATTAATTGATTTCAATATGGAGAACTCTAGATACATCCATATTAAAGTCAATTAATATGAATTGGAGGGAGTATATTTTTTTGCATAATTTGTGGTTGGATGTGAGATCAATTGACCACACAGGGCTAAAGTCGCACGACATGTTGGCTGCTTGCTTCTCAGCTAGGCCTGCCTATCTAGGTCCTCTCGTGTACGTCATTTCCTCTCGCATGAACACTCTGTTGGGATTCTCCCACGGATCGATCACATCAAACTAGACGAACACACGCAAACACAAAGTTTATCGCCAAGGGCACGTGTCGTGCCCGTTCTTTTTCTTTATTTTCTCAATATCTCGGTACAACTTTACAACTCGTACGCACCCATATATATAGCACCAAGCCAGAGCTAGCTGACCGACTAGACCTAGTAGCTCAACACGATACGAAGACACACTAGTAGATAACAGGCCTTTTGTTCCGGGTGGTAAGGCCCTTTTGTCGCGGGCGGTCAGCCGCGACAACGGAGGCGCGACAAAAGGGTCGACCTTTTGTCGCGGGTCGCTTACGACCCGCGACATAAGGTCCACCACGTGGCAGCCGCGGGGCGCGCACGGCACAGGCCCTTTTGTCGCGGGCGGTATTACCACCCGCGACAAAACGCCCTCTACGTGGCGCGCGCACAACGCTGCTGCTTTAGGGTTTGAGGGTGCAGCACCCCTCCCCCCCGCCACCGACCGCCTGTTATTTCATTTTTTTTTCGTTCGAAAATAGAAGTTGCATATATTTGTACGCTACTAGAAGTTGTACACGTTCATTCAATATATATATATAGATCGATCAAACAAATATTGCAAGCAAAAGTCGATTCCCCTTACACATATTCGTAGATTCCCTACATATATACATTTAGCTCACGATCGACAAGCGGTACTAACGACCGTCTACTTGGAGGTAGAGCATCTATTTGGACTAAACAAGCCTTTGTTGTTTAGTACTTCTTTAATCAAAAGTCCCGCCAGTTCCTCCGCGATTCCTAGTGCGTGTTCCTTTGGTTGGAGTCTGTCCCGCATGAAGTCGACCTATATACGAAAATGAGATGAGTATGACTATATCAGTCTTGATAACGAAATATTGATGATAATAAATAAAGTTGTGAATGTTATTGCTTACGTTGAATTTATTATTGTTCTGCTTCTCGAGTGGTTAACATGCGAATGGACTCGCAAACGTAGTATCCACATAGATTCGTCCCTTGTGGCTGCCGGGGGCACGGTACAGAAGTAAATGTTAGCTTCTCTGCCCGGGTACCGTCCTTACGATGTCTCTTGAAAGCGGTCCAAGCCCCGCCAGGCAAAAGAATGATTGAATGAGTGGATAATTAATTGATATCTCACGAATGATAAAGCGCGGCGATGAAGTAAATTACACTTGGAGCAACTTCTGCAAGTCCTGGAACCCGTCCACGCCTCTACTCAGTGGGTCTTTTACTTCAACTATTCCCTTATCAGGTTGAATATCTAGTAGAATCCAGTGGAAGCTGCACATGTTATGCATATACGTCAGGAATTACACTTAACATCGAGTAAGAAAAATTGAATGTGCATAAAGATCATTAAGACTCTCACTCGTAGTTGTAAGGAAACAATATTGAATCACGTAAATATTGCTCCCCCAAAAACCTTAGTAGGTTTCCCCCGTTTCTTGGGCATTAAACTTTACCGTTTGAACATGTACTTTATCCGGGTCAACAAACCCAATATTGATAATATTATTACTTTTGCATTCACCGATCTTCGATCCGCATAAGAGAACACATAAGATATAATGAGTATATATATGCAATGAAAACGAACATGAACTGAATGAAAATGAACTTATATGTAGTTAACAACTTACAAGCAATAGCAACTCATGAGAGATTTGTCGAGGGCATCTAGATTGAATAACTGCCTGAGTTCATTCATCTCAATATGGATCTCCTCCTTTCGGTAGTAATATTCCCATGGTATACTCGCCACGATGAACCTTATGTTCTCCTTGCATGCATCAAGGTACCACCGATGCAAATTCCGCATATGTGTTGGCAGTTTAAGCAGTCTGCTCGTGCTGACCAAGTCGGCCCCGTAGACAAATTTAGGAGCTATATCAGCAGTGGGTAGTGCAGACATCTGCTGCAGACAAGCAATTCCTCCACGGTAACGTCACAGGCAGCCGCTAGCTTTGCAGCTTCTTCCATATCGAAACCACCCTGTTCCTGGTACAGCTTGGGAACATTAAGCACTTTGAGTGCTGGGATCGATTGTTTGGGCTGAGCACCGAGGAGGGGAACTTCCTTTCTCTTTTTGCCTTTTGTCGTTGGCTTGGCCTTGAGGGGTGCACTTGTTGAAGTTGACTTATTCTCAGTTGCACTTCTAGCCGATGATTTGCTCGTGCCGGCAATGTCCTTCTCCTTAGCCTTTTCAGCCTTCTTTTGGTCAATTACCTTCGCAAGAGTGCGTGTATAGTCATCCTTCTTCTCGTGTAAGTCATACTTGCGATGGTGTGTTCAGAAAACTAGTAGCATATGCTATTTGCTTCTCCGTGTATGGCTCGGCGCGAGGAGGTTTTGGCTTATGAAAAAAATCATAATTGATTTTCTTAACAATGGTATCATTTTCCTCCGGGGTACGATCGTAAGGACGGGGGGAGGAACCTTTGGTACTTTTGGGAGGGGCGACATCTTGCGGACGGGACTCTTGAAACGCTTCCGGCTGGGTGCATTCCGAGTCTTTTTGGGCGGAGGCGGCGGCGCTGGAGATGGAGATGGACTACCGATGTCGTGGTCGACGTCGTACCCATGGGGTGATGGTGGCGACATGTGATCAGTAGGAGGAGGTGATGGTGGCCTGCGATCATCTGGAGGAGGTGATGGTGACCTGCTCGGACGACTGGTACTAGGGGCTACCCAGCCTGGCAGCTTGATGTTCTTTCTTTTCCCAGAGAATGACTTCTCCCAGCACCTCTCTGAGTGTAAGCCCCCCATCACCTCCAGGGATATCGAGCTCCAATGTCCCCCACGACGGGACAACTGAATCCACCCCGACACGAGCATAGCCAGCTGGAATCGGATTGCCATGCCATGTTGCCGGCTCACCTTCAGGTCCAAATGCCGGTAAGACATAGCCGACCGCCACCTTAACGAAACCTTCCCGAACACCTCATGGAGATCACAAGGTGTTTGCTCCTTGATTCCATCCAAGGGGTCGCCAGGACCGGCATCTATCATCATCCGTGTAGAAGGGGCCTCCGAGTCGGCCACGCTGCTTGTCTCGTCGCCGAGATATGTCGGCCGGTATTATCCGGCGGGCGCTGTCCTTTTAGTTCATTTATCTCCCGCTGCTGCTGCTGAAGCTCCCGCTGCTGCTGGTCAAGTCGGCGTTGGAACTCGGCCATCCGGTCATTCCGCACCTCCAGCTGGCGTTGTTTAGCTCTCGCTCGGCTTCTATAAGTCTCCGCGTCGGCCGGAAACCCAAGCGACCATGGAACACTAGGGCCGAAGCCTCTTGTTCGTCCTCCCTTCTCGGGATTACCGAGGACAAGCGTCGCAAATCTTTCTCTCTATCGGGAGCAAACTTAAGTTTTCCCGCCTTTATATCTGCCGTCACTTCAATCCATTTTTGCCTGGGTACCCTAACCCTCGCTCGTCACTTTCAACAATGTTCCCTGTCTTCATGTCATACTCACAGCCATGCGCGAGGAACCAATTTCGAGCCCTAGTGTCCCATCCTTCTCGCGTGGATTCTGGAGTGATCCCCTTCAGCTCCATCTCAGCCTCTTGTGCATCCCACTTAGGCATGGCCCCTCCGTAGCCCCCTCGCCCCGTATGATGGTGATATTCCTTTAAGCTTGCATTCTTCTTGTTTTTCGTTGACAGGTTCACGACCTCCTCTCGATTCTTTGTACCTCACAAATTCTTCCCAGTTATGGTCCTGCTTCGCTAGGTAGTTCTCGAATAATGGAGGCTTCTTGTCTTTCTTATAATTTTTCCATAACCGGTTCTTATACGCCCGGAAAAGTTCCCCCATCTTCTTAAGAGCCCATTTCTTCACTAGCGCCCGCTGCTTAGCATTCTCGTACTCCGATCCCAAATCCGGCAAAGTGAAATGTGCCATGAGGTCGCTCGAAAAGTGTGTCTTTGTACCTATCGGCAACCTGATTTTCGGTCATATTCTTGGTCTTGTTCCATTCTCTCGACAGTGATCGGGATACGATCTCTAACCACAACTCCGCACTGATTTTTGAATGTCACTCCGACACTCGCGGGTACCACCGGTTGGCCTTCCGGTGATATAGCTTCAATTGTGAAGTGGTCTTTTTTGCTCAACTTCTTTGCCGGGCCTCGTTTCTCTATCTTATCTTTGGAGGCCTAAGAGAATACATATAGAATTGCATTAATGCCTCTATACTAATGCCTCAATACATATGTACATATAGAATTCCATTAATACCTCGTCGTGACCGGAGCCGTCGGCTTCTCCGTCACCGGAGTCGTCGGCTTCTCCGTCACCGGAGCCGTCGGCTTCTCCATGACCGGAGCCGCGGGCTTCTCCATCACCGGAGTCGGCTCGGTCGGCTTCTGTACCATCGCGGATTATGTCCGCGAATATGTCTTCCTGTTCCAAGTCCCGTTCGAATTGATCCATTGTTTCTGCAAAAGAATTAAATCGATAAGTAAATGTTCAAACACAAACCAAACCCTAACCCTAATCAAACACAAACCAAACCCTAACCCTAATCAAACAGAAACCAAACCCTAACCCTAATCGGCGACACGTGTTTGCGAGAGGGAGAGGGGTGTCGGCGACGCGTGTTTGCGAGAGGGAGAGGGTCTCGGCGGCGCGTGTTTGCGAGAGGGAGAGGGGTGTCGGCGCGTGTTTGCGAGAGGGAGAGTGCGCGTGTTTGCGAGAGGGAGAGGGTGTCGGCGGCGCGTGTTTGCGAGAGGGAGAGGGGTGTCGGCGCGTGTTTGCGAGAGGGAGAGGGCGCGTGTTTGCGAGAGGGAGAGGGGTGTCGGCGCGTGTTTGCGAGAGAAGAGAGGGAGTTGCGGCGTCGGTGATTTTCGCGAGAGGGAGAGAGATGTGTTGGCGAGAGGGAGAGGGCGCGCCGGTGTCGGCGTCGGTTGTTCGCGAGAGGGAGAGAAGAGGGGAGTTGCGGCGTCGATGGTTTTCGCGAGAGGGCGAGAAAAGAGGGAGTTGCGGCGTCGGTGTCGGCGTCGGTACTATACTAACTATATACTAACTATATATATACAACATAACTAGCTATACTAATTAACTATATACAAGAAAACTATATACAAGATAAAATATACAAAATAAACTAACTATTTAACCATATACAAAATAACTATAAACTAACTATTTAACCATATACAAAATCACTAAGTATTTAACCATTAACTAATTACATAAACTAAAATAATCTATATATATACTAAAATACTTACAAAAAGATTTAAACTAACTAATTACAAAACCTAAAATAATCTAACTAATTAACCCACTAAATACTTACTAAATACTGAAATAAACTAACTAATTACATAAACTTACTAAATACTAAAATAAACTAACTAATTAACCCACTAACTAATAATTAACTCAAAAATAAAAAAAAATAAAAAAAGGGCCGGGGGCGCCGGCTGACGGCGGCGCGCGGTTGGTGGTCTACCTGCGCGCGCAGCGGGCGGAGGGGGCGCGGCGGCGGGGGTGGCGCCGGGGGTCGGCACGGCGGGGCGGCGCCGGGGGTCGGCACGGCGGGGGGCGCGCGGCAGGCCGACCGCGCGGCGGCGCGCGCGCGGCACGCAGAGCCGGCGCGGACGGGCGCGGCGGCTCGGACGGGCGCGGCGGGGCGGAGAGGGCGCGGAGAGGGCGCCGGAGGAGCTCGAGGCGGCGACGGCGGGCGGCGCGGTGAAATCGGGCAGCCCGGCGGCGCAAAACTGCTAAGGATGGCCTCCGGGAGTCGCGGGTGGGGGCTCCGCCCGCGGCGGTAGGTATTTATACCTAGGACCTTTTGTCGCGGGTGGTGGCACGACCCGTGATAAAAGGCCCCTTTATCGCGGGTCGTGCCACCACCCGCGACAAAAGGGGGCTCTTTATCGCGGGCCGTGGCTCGACCCGCGACAAAGGGGCTAGGAGGGGAGATGGCTGATCCGTGGCACAGCCCATCCAACGGCTCGGCCGTTTGAATCCAACGGCCTAGAGCCGTTGGATGGGTTGTGCCACGGATCAGCCATCTCCCCCTCTTCACCCCTTTTATTTTTTCTATTTTAACTTAATAAAACTATTATTTCAATAACTTTTGAATGGTAACTCAAATACAAAAGTTTTATATATGAAAATTGATCAGAAAAATCCAATGAACATGAATATGACATGCATATAACTATTTGCATCTCGCATCATATCAAACGTTTCACCGCTTCCACGTGCCTCGCCCCGCCGACGCCGGCGTGCGACGTGTAGCCACCGCTACCACGTGCCTCGCCCCGCCGACGCCGGCGTGCGACGTGTAGCCACCGCCACACGTGCCATGCCCCGCGTGCGCTATATAGAGCGACGAGTGCGGGCGCAACCACACGTCGCCACCGCCTCCGCTCATTCATCTCCGAGATGCCTCCACGTCGTCGAGGGGCGTCCGGTTTCCGTGGCGTTCGAGTGCGTCCGAGCGGTAGGTTCACCGCCGAGATACGCGCCGGTGGCTTCCGCCTCACCCTCGGCACGTACAACACGCCGGAAGAGGCGGCGCGCGCTTACGACGCGGCGGCGTGGCGCTTTCGGCGGCCAGGGCACGACATGAACTTCCCGGATGTTGAATCGCTAGAGGAGGCGGAGTTCCTCGCGCCACCGCCGTGCCTCGTCACCGACGAGGACCGTCGCCGGCATCGCCATGTGCAGCGCAGGATCGCCATCGCCGAGCGCGACGAGCGCTGATGCGCCGCGGAGGGCGCGGTCCCCGACGCGTTCTTTGCTAACCTTAGGGCACAACGAAGGTCCAACAGCGCCACCGTCGGGCCGTGCCGCCGCCTCGAGCTCGAGAACTCGAATACAACTTGGACCGAAAACGACCCTCGGTGGGATGACCTTTGGACGGAGACAACCTCCGACGACGAGTAGAGACTAGACTAGTAATTTATCTATTTTATTGTAATTTCAATAAAGTCGTTGTCGGTTCTATTAGTTTAAATTTAGTTTATAAAGTTGTTGTCGGTTGTTTTTGTTCAATAAAGTGGTTGACACGAAATTTATTACGATTGAACTGAAATTAAAGTACAGAGCTCAACTGAAAAATAAGATACATGGCCGGATTCGAATGTTGGAGCCATTCAATCATAGTCGTGCCTAGTCCTATACACGTCGCCACTGTAGTCATCAAAGTCGCCGACGTCATCATCGCTAGCATCGGGGTCGCGGTTGTCGAACCTCGGCGGATGACTACGCGTGGGCTGGGATTGAGGGTAGCGCAGGCGGGGGCCACGATAGGCCATGACGCTCTGGAGAGTCCGGCCGCGCCACCACATCCGACGGCCGGCCTCGTTGAAGTTCGAAGATGGCGGGCCGTCCTCCTCGTACTCGGCAACCGCCCTCTCACGCCGATTGATGAAGAAGCTGTCCCAAGTCGGGCCGTAGTCGGGATGCCACCGGGATTCCTCCGCCGCTCGGGCGTGAGCTCGAAATAGTAGTGGTTCGTGATGGCCATCTCGCGTGGCACACCTACAGGGATAGGAGGGACCGGTACGCCTCCGACGCTCGAAGCAACCAGCCGGTCGGGACGCGGTAGCCGGGCGGGCAGGGGTAGTTCGAGGCGCAAAGCGCCTCCGCCTCCCGGGGTGTTAGACATACGATGGAAGCCATGGGAGAGAGTGATGAGGTTTGCAGATATGAGTCCAAGGCCTACATATATATAGTGGAAAAATGGCGAGAATGCGGGAAGAAAATAGGCGGGAACGAAGTGGCGCGCGAAACTTTCATCCCGGGTGGAGGCTCAAACCGGGACAAAAGACCGGGGAGGCTTATCTAGGAGGGCCTTATCCGGGGGATGATGTGCAGGTAACCTTTTGTCACGGTTGGTGGCTGCAACCGGGACTAAAGCTGTCGGCAGGATAAGGATGCGTCGGTAACCTTTTGTCACGGTTGGTGGCTGCAACCGGGACTAAAGCTATCGGCAGGATAAGGATGCGTCGGTAACCTTTTGTCACGGTTGGTGGCTGCAACCGGGACTAATTAAAGCTGTCGGCAGGATAAGGAAGCGTGGGTGGACGCACTGCTCGATGAGATAAAGCATGTAGCGCACGACGCCCTGTCGAAGGAACAAGACAAAGTAGAAGCGGTGCCGTGCCTATAAAAGGAGCATCAATACGCCTTGCCAAGCGGATCAACAAGCCAAGCACGGTTTCATTCCCATGGATGAAGGAAAGGGTTGGGAAATCTCCGTGGCGCAGCTTCTCGAAGATGTCGTTGGTGCACACGCCCTACGGCATCTTCGGAAGCTGCTCCTCGAAAAATTTCCCCGCAAGCCCGTGAAAGAATACATTATATGAAAGAATACTCCGTCTCCTCTAACAGTGTTGGGCAAAGGGTTCTCATTATTACATAAATGTAGAGATTGTCTTGGGAACTATATATGAAGAATACATTATTACATCGCCATCTAGTGTTGTGATCTTCTACGCCGTAGCCATGGAGAATCTTCATCATTTAGTAAGATGCTTGGGTCAATTTTCACCGTGAAGGGCGGAATTTCTTTAAACCTATTATAATCTTCCGACATGTCTGTCTTGTCATCCACTCCCACGATGTTTCTTTTCCCGAAAGAACTATGTGGCGCTTTGGCTCCTCGGTTGATGTATTCTTTTGTTGATTTCTTTTTCTTGATTTGCTAGACATGTCCTTCACGTAGAAAACTTGAGCCACCTCGCTGGCTAGGACAAATGGCTCGTCAAGGTACGCAAGATTGTTGGGATCCACTCGTTATCATACCGTACTTATCATCAATATGTATACCGCTGAGCTTCACCCATTTGCACCGAAACAAAGGGACCTTAAAAGTGGGACCATAGTCAAGTTCCCATATCTCCTCTATGTATCCATAATATGTGGTGGTCTGCCCATTCTCGTCTTTTGCATCGAAGCGGACACCGCTGTTTTGGTTGGTGCTCTTTTTATCTTGGTCGATCGTGTAAAATGTATTCCCATTTATCTCGTACCCTTGGAATGTACATATGTTTGAAGATGGTAACCTGGCCAACAAGAACAGCTGCTCCACAACAGATGGGTCATTAATGAGATGTCTTTGCAACCAACTCGCCGAAGGTATTCATGTGTTGACATGTAATCAAGGACTCGGGCTGCCCCGGTTTTATTTCTCGTAAAGCATTCTTATGTTTCTCGATGTACGGAGCCACCAAGATGGAATTGTATAGAACCGTGTAGTGTGCTTGATTGAAAGAAATCTTGTCCCCGCACACCATTGATTTCCTTCCTAGTGTGCCTTTTCCACTCAGCCTCCCCTCATACCGAGATTCAGGAACACCAATCGGCTTAAGGTCGGGAAGAAAGTCAACACAAAACTCAATGACCTCCTCGCTTCCGTAGCCCTTTGAGATACTTCCTTCCGGCCTAGCTCGGTTATGAACATATTTCTTTAAGACTCCCATGAACCTCTCGAATGGGAACATATTGTGTAGAAATACAGGACCGAGAATTCTAATCTCTTCAACTAGGTGAACGAGGAGGTGCGTCATAATATTGAAGAAGGATGGTGGGAACAACAACTCGAAGCTGACAAGACATTGGACCACATCTTCCCGTAATCCCGACAAAGTTTCGGATCCATTACCTTCCGAGAAATTGCGTTGAGGAATGCACATATCTTCACAATGGCTAGTCGAACATTTTCCGGTAGAAGTCCCCTCAATGCAACCGGAAGCAATTGTGTCATAAGCACGTGACGCTCATGGGACTTCAGGTTTTGGAATTTTTTCTCCTTCATATTTACTATCCCCTTTATATTCGACGAGAAACCGGACGGAACCTTGATACTCGAATAGGGCTTCAAAAAAGATCTCCTTCTCTTGTTTGGTAAGAGCGTAGTCGGCAGGCCCTACAAACCGCCCGGATGTTTGCCGTTTCGTCCTTTATGAAGTTCCTGGTCCTCCCGTGCTTCCGGTGTATCTTTTGTCTTTCCATACACGCCCGTAAAACCTAGAATATTCACACAAAGATTCTTGGTCGAGTGCATCACGTCGATTGCGAGAGCGGACTTCCGAGACTTTCCGGTATTCTAGCTCCCAAAAAATAGATTTCTTCTTCCACATGGGCGCGTGTCCGTCGGCGTCTTTCGGAACAGTCGACCGCCTGGACCCTTTCCAAAGATAACATTTAAATCCTTGACCATGTCAAATATATCAAGCACCACTACGGGGGACAGAGCTTCGGACGGTGGTCCGCCTCGCCATCGAAATGCTTTCCTTTTTTCCTTAAGGGATGCTTGCGCGGAAGGTAACGACGATTGAACGGGTACACAACTTTTCTCGCTTTTTCCCAAATATTTACTTTCAGTCTCATCTAAATAGTGTGTGCATGCATTGTATCCTTTGTTCGTCCGTCCCGAAATGTTACCGAGAGCAGGCCAATCATTGATGGTTACGAATAGCAACCCTCGTAGGTCAAATTCTTGCTCGGTGTGCTCATCCCACACACGTACACCTGGTTTGGCCCACAACTCCAAAAGTTCATCGACTAATGGCCTTAGGTACACATCAATGTCGTTGCCCGGTTGCTTTGGGCCTTGGATAAGCACTGGCATCATAATGAACTTCCGCTTCATGCACAACCAAGGAGGAAGGTTGTAGATACATAGAGTCACGGGCCAGGTGTTGTGACTGCAGCTCTGCTCCCCAAAAGGATTCATGCCATCTGTACTTAGACCAAAGTATAAGTTCCTTGCCTCACCTGCAAAATCCGGGAACTCTCTCCCGATGTTTCTCCACTGCCGACCATCGGCGGAGTGCCTCAACATCGCGTCTTTCTTACGTTCTTCCATGTGCCATCGCAACAACCGGGCATGCTCTTTGTTTCGAACAAACGTTTCAACCGTGGTATTATTGGAGCATACCACATCACCTTCGCAGAACCCTCTTCCCGGGTGGCTCGCCCTCAACATCACCGGGGTCATCTTTTCCGATCTTAAACCGCAATGCACCACATATCGTACATTTATTCAAATTCTCGTACTTCTCACCGCGGTAGAGGATACGAGTCATTAATGCATGCATGTATCTTCCGCACATCTAATCCTAGAGGGCGAGATAAGCTTCTTTGCTTCATATGTACCGACGGGCAACTCATTATTTCTTGGAAACAGACTTCTTTAATATTATCATCAATTTCTCAAATCCCGAGTCAGTCACACCGACCTCTCGCCTTCCATTTCAGCAATTCCAATATGCTACCCAGCTTTCTATGCCCATCTTCACAACTCTGGGTACAACAATTTGTGGTGGTCCTCTAACATCTTGTCGAACCGCAACCTCTCCTTATCCGTGCCACGGTCTCTTCTTGCATCGGAAATGGCCCGACGATGATCATCGTCAACGGGATCATCTCGATGCCTCGTTCTTCACCTCCTTCTTCTTCATTGTCGTCCATTGCGGTATCAAAGCATTCGGAGAACATAGATCGGTACTGGTCATCATTATCTTCTTCCTCATCGCCGTCTTCCATCATAACCCCTTCTTCTCCGTGCTTGGTCCAAACATTATAGCTGGACATGAATCCAAACCGAAGCAGGTGGCTCTTAATGTCTCTTGAGCAAGAGTAATCCTTCTCGTTCTTACATTTTAGACATGGACAGCACATAAAACCTTGCTTCGACTTGTTGGCCTCGGCCACAAGCAGGGAAAGAATTCACGCCCTCTCCGAAAGCGGGAGCACATCGGTTACCGTACATCCATGGATGACTCATCCGCATCATAAGTACAATTATATATGTATCAGATGCAATCACCTTGCTAAAATTAGTATTGTACGGACTATGCATATATATATAGTCGAGAAAATAGTTGCTAACCTTTTAGGATCAAAAAGAGGAGAAATCTTATCAAATAAAACCAAGTGGCATCCCTCTCACAAGCATTCCATCAAACACCTCTTGTGCACATGTAGAAAAAATGAGCTAGCATACACCTCCACCTTCACCACCAAGGAAAATATGAGGTGGGGGGGGGGGTGGCTGCTTCTATATATAGGCATGGCCCTATTGTCGCGGGCCGTATTACGACCCGCGACAAAAGGGGTGCCGTCGGAGGCGCCAGCCCTCGGACCCTTTTGTCGCGGGTCGTAATACGGCCCGCGACAAAAGGCCGCGACAAAAGGCCCTGACGGCTCCACATGGTTTCGGGGCGACGTGGCCAGGCCATTTGTCGCGGATGCAGGCGCGCCCGCGACAAAAGGCTCCCACGGAAGCCCTGTTTTCCACTAGTGACAGACTCCACGCCTAAACCAACTCGTACTTGGAAACTGACCAAGTACTAAACCTAACCGAACTACTACTACCTTAGACGTACATGGACCAGTAGTCTAGCTAGTACAAGGACCCAACACGTCTAAGCTTACATGGAAGGACAGACTAATCCTGGACTAGCTAGTGCTAGTCAGACTCAAACACACGTAGATTAGACACTAGGAAACTAACCCAAACCTACATCTACTATTGTAGTTTTAGATTATTTCCAACAATCTCTCCCTAATCTAAACTTGTTATGTCCTCGTACTTCTTCTGGTCTTGACTTCCTGCAGATTCGCGGCTTGTCGACTCAACTCCAACGCATGATCCGGACTACCAGCCCACACGGTCGCATCTACGCGTGCAACGTGCAAGACTGGACGCACCATCAGTCTTCACGTCGTTACTAATTTAACTGGTCACTGTCCCACTACACGCCAAGCTTGATCTCCTCGCCGAGACACGCAGATGGCCTCCTCGCCACCTTGTCTTCGCTCACGTCGATCCTTGCTCCCGGGCAACTCCTCGAACGTGACGCGCTTCAACTGCAATGGATTCTCACAGAAACGAGCACTTGGACACAACGACGACTCACACAGACGACGCCGACGACCGCACGTATAGACGTGCACACACTTGACTCCTTGACTCATCGGATTCCTCCAAAGACGACCTTGACGAAACTCCCGCGGACGACGATCTTGACGAGACTCCCGGTACCACACCTCGGCACCACCTCTCCCATCAACGATCATCCACCACCTCGCCAATGACAACACACTGTCAACCCTTCCGTGTTGCTCCACCGAGCAACGATCGCCGCCGCCTCGCTAACAACAGCGCGACGCCTGCTCCACCCGGCCGCTTCACCGAGCGACGGTCGCCTGCCCCGAGGCACTAGTAGGGTCGCCTCCCCGGGGCAAGCGTTGCTTCAAATCTTGAACCTCGCTCTGATACCAATTGTTGGGATTCTCCCACGGATCGATCACATCAAACTAGACGAACACACGCAAACACAAAGTTTATCGCCAAGGGCACGTGTCGTGCCCGTTCTTTTTCTTTATTTTCTCAATATCTCGGTACAACTTTACAACTCGTACGCACCCATATATATAGCACCAAGCCAGAGCTAGCTGACCGACTAGACCTAGTAGCTCAACACGATACGAAGACAGACTCCACGCCTAAACCAACTCGTACTTGGAAACTGACCAAGTACTAAACCTAACCGAACTACTACTACCTTAGACGTACATGGACCAGTACTCTAGCTAGTACAAGGACCCAACACGTCTAAGCTTACATGGAAGGACAGACTAATCCTGGACTAGCTAGTGCTAGTCAGACTCAAACACACGTAGATTAGACACTAGGAAACTAACCCAAACCTACATCTACTATTGTAGTTTTAGATTATTTCCAACACACTCCTTCAGGAGTACTTGATTTTGATTAGATTGGGCTGTGCAGTCGATCGAGGATGGCAGCGACGCCGTCTATTCCATCCGTCGCAGAATCGTCTTGCATCGCCGACCACCGGACGGCCATCGCTGCTGCTCTTTCCTGCCGGCGACAAAAGCACAACATACGGTGGTGCTACCCTAGTCCGACAAAGCTAAAGCGCTTTGGACGTCGATCGTAGATGACATGATTGTGGTTCGTGTGTATGTGACAAAACTCTAGCCGTACGAGGCATGCGGCCCGTCGACCTTTGCGTAACATAATCATGATTTGCGTAAAATGACAAAACGTAATACTGTACTACCAGCACTAACTGCACGCTAAAACCAAAACAGCTTTATAGAAAGAGTTAGAAGTTTGATTACTGCTGGGGCGTACAAGAAAGAACGAATACAAGCATACAAAAAGCGGTGCCTTCCAATTAGGGTTATGATTCCACTCACGCTGTCACGCAGCCCTAAACATGCTTACATTACATGCCTGTCTACATGTGTGTGCATCAACATGTTGCCGTTGGTATCTATATCAAGTCTCGAAAGGCGTACGTTTTTAAGGTTTGGTTATTGGTTTAAGCTCAGTTACCGTACGAGAGGGTGCTGCAGGCGTGATGAGTAAACCCAGTTGAGAGAGAAAGTACAATGAATATGGAGGGTGGATAAACGGAGACCAAATTACATGTAGCTTCTTAAAAAGTATTTTAAGTTATAGAAAAATTTAAAAAACGGCAGTAGAGGTAGTCAATGATGTACACTACAAACCTGTAAAATCTCAATAAACTAGTTTATATTTTAGGCTACATAGAAATGACAAAATCAAATGAATTATATCGTGTTAAAATGTGTAGTGTTCATTATAAAATTTAACACATTTTTGTCATTTTTGTGTAGCTTAAAAAACAAAGTAGTTTGTGTTGAAATTTTACGTGTTTGTAGTATACATCAATGGTTGTCTCCAGAATTATATATCACAATTTTTTAGAAACTTTTAAATATGAATTCTTATTACTCCCTCCGTCCCACCAAAATTATCTCAACTTTGTCAAAATTTGGATGTATCTACCTACTAGATAGTCTCTAGATACATGTAAATTTTGACAAAGTTATGATAACTTTGATGAGACGAAGGGATTATTTTAAATATGTAGCTCAACCTCCATTTTAAGTTCCCGGTGAATATATTACTTCATTTTTAAGTTGTATCTATGTATTTAATGTATAGAACTATAGATACATCTACATCTAATCCCTCCTTCTCGGTTGATAGGACATGCGCGTCTCCCTAGATCGTTAATTTAACAAACATAATACAAATTGCAAAATATAAAAATTATACCATTAGAAAGTAAAAAATCTGAAATTTCTAATAATATTTATAATACTCTCCCCATATCATGAAACTTGTTTGAGATTTGTCTAAATCTAAATATATCTATGTATTAGATAGTGTCTAGAACTCTAGATACATCCAATTGTTAACAAATCTAAAATAACATTCGTGGATCGGAGGAAGTATATAATTTGCATTACATTCATCAAATTTATGATCCAGGACCTATAAACTAGGAGGAAGGAAGTGGACAAAGGCAACGGCATATTTAATTTGGAGCCGGAAAATGATATATTAGGCCCGCTGCGACAAGTATTAAAGCTGCGGTTTGGGCTAGCTTTAGCACTGACCAAGGCAAGAATACGGTACGAGTGCCGCCGCTCTCACACTTGGCCAGCTCTCCCCTGCTTTGGCTTTCGCAAGTACCGATGAGAAGCTCTGAAGCTCTTCTCCGTCTTTGTCTCACGTGTGAAGCCAATTGTATATGTACCTTGCACGACCACAATTAGTACTGCAATTGTACGAACGTCACAGCGAATCTATCCACCCAGATGGGTCGCGAGAATACCACGGGTACATACGAAATGGTCTTCGAAAAAAACACGAGGCTTCTAAATTTTGAACATTAGAGTCTAATGACGCCCTATATATTTCGGAATGCAGCGAGGAGCACGGGCCTCTTTTTTGTGTTCTCGGTCGGTGCAAGTGCAGTTTGATGCTTTGATAGATCTTGCCGGTTTCAGTTGCTTTTTGTTTGCCGACGTAGCAATCCATTAGTAAGTAATCAGGTACTTGATTGGATAATTTCTCTTCTTTGCTTGCAGGCTCGGCATGTCATGGCGCGGCATGCAGGAGCGGTGAAGTGTCTCTCCTTTTGCTGCTTCCGTAAGCTTTATGATGTTACTACTACCGCTTGACAGCATTTTGACGCGAGATTATGATGAAGTTAAGGCGGATACTGCACGCCTCCAATCCTCCATGATTAGAGTAGGTTGCGTTCTTACAGGGCAGTGTGTGTGCTTCACCGTTCTCAATTAACTACGACTACCCTTTTCACTGCTCTCTACTAGTTTAGTCCATAGTTGTCCTACTCTTGCCCAACATGCCAACACTACTTCGGTAAACTAATAGGTTTTTCCTGTAGGAAATAGCTAATCCGCTAGAAACAAGCATCCAAAAAAAAATCCCGAAACACAAGCATCTAGAAAAAAAAATCGAAAAAGAAGCATCCAAGAAACATGAAGTTAACCATAAGAAATATATAACGAAGTATTTCCCGTTAACCTGGCATCTCTCTTCAACAAGGAATCATGATCGATGAACCTTCACACCTATACCTCAACGTATGGAACCAATAGACTTTCATAATTACACATAAACAAAGATATTCTTCCATGGATCTTCATAACTAGACATAAACACATTTTATATAAGTACCTTAACAACATCCAACCTAGCCACCTACGGATATAAATGGAGCGGATATTTTCCGCAGCAAATCTGCATCCGTTTATGATGATAAGGTAAGTGACTTTAGTTATTCACCGGATGTGAATGCGGATGGGGATAGTGTACTTTTTGAGGATATGGTAAGTGACCACATATTCCTTTGGATATGATATGGAAAAAATTCATAGGATGCAGATTATCTGAGAATTTTTACGGATTATCCAAAGGAATTAATTTGGATAATCTGATTTTAATATATAAAGTAGTTTGATGTAATATCGTATTGGCAGCCCGATGATCCCAATAAACCATATTTTTTACTATCTGCCTAACACATGCATTGCATCACTAGTTCTCTCGCTATACGAGGCTATATGTGGTCATTCTTGCATAGAACACATACGTGACGTACCTGTTATTGTGCACATAACCCTACATGCGATTTCAAAACAAATTATTTTGAAAATCATTGCCATAATCTTCTTAAAACTCTGATATTTGATTGTGTCTTGATTCATTTTCAGCATTTACGATGTTCGAAGTTTCTTAGTTAATTGGACAACAAATTTGGATAAATTTTCTTGTTATTCTTATAGAAATATAGTTTTTTTTATTTATGCACATATTTATATGATTAATGTTTTCCATTTCCGATCCAAGTCTAATCTTAATCTGTACTGATATATACCGTATTCGAATCCGCATCTGGTCATTATCCGAACCGACCCAAATGTGCCTAAATAATAAGGTAAAGGATATGAAATGGAGGTGGCGTTTTGGCACACGCGTGCATATGCACCCATTATAGAAAATAATAATAAAACAATTTTAAAAATGTTAAAAAAATCTGATATAAATTTTTTGGTATACATCATGACATCCTATGTTCGTTCACAAGTTTTCGTGGAACAACAACATTTTGTATGGTGTCTACAAAAAAGACAAAAAAATGTCCTGTACGTAGTCGTGTTACAGCATCAAAATTTGTCTTTTTTACAGGAGCCACAGAAAAATGTTTTTATTTTTGAAAACTTGTGTACCAACATAAAATATGTAGATGTACATGTAAAAATTTAGTTTAGAATTTTTTGACACTTTGAAATGTGGATTCACATAATGGGAGCATATGCTCCTATGAGCCAAAGTGCATTTCCCATATGAAATGTATAAAATTCTAACCGATCCGTTTACACCCATAATCCAACGTATTAATGCTTCGGTGGACGTTAGCCCTAAATACCACAAATTTGACATAAACACAAACATATATTGTGTAAATGAAAATTAACGCAAGTTTTTACTGCACGGATATGGCAATAGAAAATATGGCTATTACTGCACGGTATTCTTGATCACACAAAAGATCCTAGATTAATCGGTGGATAGAGGAGTAGATAGCACAAAGTATATGTTGGAACCACGAAGCAAATTAAATTGGGACTTAGGGACATAGACTTTCTCCCCCACTCCTCCCTCCCAAAACATGTTTTCTATCTGCTTTGTAAATAAACCCACACTCTCAAACCGGTACAAAATAATAAGAGAGCCATCTTACAAAGCAGATCGAAGATAATAGATAGAGCAGGAGCGGCCACACCGTTCCAAGAAATCCCCTACACAAGCGACTAGAAGACACTAGTAGAAACAAGGGCTTTGGTTTTTTGCCCCAAATGACTTTTGCACCGGATTTGGCACGAACCGGTGCTAAAAGGGGACATTAGCACCGGTTTGTGGTGCGCAGCCGGCCGAGAGATCTTTTGCACCGGTTCGTGTTACGAACCGGTGCAAATGAGGTATCTTTTGCACCGGTTCGTAACACAAACCGGTGCAAAAGGTTCATCGCCAGGCACGTGTCAGCCGAGGAACCTTTAGCACCGGTTCGTGTTACGAACCGGTGCAAGAGATAGACCATTTGCACCGGTTCGTAACACGAACCGGTGCTAAAGGTCCCCAGCCCTATTTCAGCTCAGCTACTCGGCCAAACAGCCCACTCACTTCATTTTTGCTAGGAGAAGGTGTGTGTGTTGAGTGCTACCTTGTATTTCTTTGGCATGCACACAAGGTGCTCGATGAAATGTCTGAGAGAATGATTTCACTTGATTTTACACAAAATAAAAATGAGATGAGGTGCCGGAGCGACACTTAAGCTTTCTCCTCTTTCTTTCCCTCCTCGATCAAGGTTAAACAACTTTACCCTTTCATTTGTACGGTGCTAATATCCACTATATATATTATGATGTTTTGTAATGGTTTTTTGATAAACTTAATATTTGATGTAGATGAACCGGCGACAATGGATGTACGTTGACCGACGTCTGCCCGAGCTCACTTCGGGCCTGGAAGAATTTTTCCGTGTGGCTGAGGAAAACCCACAGGCGGATGGTTATATGTGTTGTCCATGTGTTGATTGCCGGAACTTAAAGCAATACCCTGAATGGCAAGTCATTCACTCCCACCTGCTTTGGAAAGGTTTCATGCCCAGCTATAATTGTTGGACCAAGCATGGAGAAAGAGGGGTTATGATGGAAGACGACGACGAAGAAGAAGAGGATGATGATATGTACCCTAACTACGGTGATACTGCAACATGGCATGATGAAGATGAGGAGGCAGGTGGAGGTGATCAAGATGAAGAGGCATCAGATGAGCCCGTTGATGATGATCTTCGTCGGGCCATCGCTGATGCACACAGAGATGCGAACCGAAAACGAGAAGCGAAAGTTAAAGGGCATGTTAGATGATCACAAAAAGAAGTTATACCCAAATTGCGAAGATGGCAACACAAAGCTCGGTGCCACACTGGAGTTGTCTGCAATGGAAGGCGGAGGCTGGTATATGTGATAAGCCATTTGAGAAGTTACTAAAAATAATGAAGAGGAGGTTTCCAAAGGATAACGAATTGCCCGACAATGACGTACGAAGCAAAGAAGGTTCTCTCGCCCTCTAGGATTAGAGGTTACGAAGATACATGCATGCATTAATGATCGCATCCTCTACCGCGCTGAGTACGAAAATTTGGAAAAATGCCCGGTATGCAATGCACTACGGTATAAGATCGAGCGAGATGACCCCGGTGATGTTGAGGGCGAGCCCCCTAGGAAGAGGGTTCCTGCCAAGGTTATGTGGTATGCTCCTATAATACCACGGTTGAAACGTCCGTTCAGAAATAAAGAGCATGCCGGAGTTGTTGCGATGGCACAAAGAAGACCGTAAGAAAGACGAGAAGCTGAGACACCCCGCCGATGGGTCGCGGTGGAGGAAAATCGATAGAGAGTTCCCGGACTTTGCGGATGACGCGAGGAACTTAAGGTTTGGTCTAAGTACGGATGGAATGAATCCTTTTGGGGAGCAGAGCTGCGAGTCATAGCACCTGGCCCGTAACTCTATGTATCTATAACCTTCCGCCTTGGTTGTGCATGAAGCGGAAGTTCATTATGATGCCAGTGCTCATCCAAGGCCCAAAGCAACCCGGCAACGACATTGATGTTTACCTACGGCCATTATTTGAAGAACTCTTACAGTTGTGGAGCAAACCAGGTGTACTTGCATGGGATGAGTACAAACAGGAGTCATTCAACCTACGAGCGTTGCTTTTCGTGACCATCAATGATTGGCTCTGCTCTTAGTAACATTTCGGGACGGACAAACAAGGGATACAATGCATGCACGCATCGCTTAGATGAGACCGAAGGTGCTTATTTGAAGAAATGTAAGAAGGTTGTGTACCAGGGCATCGTCGATTTCTTCCAAAGAGGCACCCCGTCGAAAGAAAGGCAATCATTTCGGAGGTGAGGCGGATCACCGGAGAAGCTCGAACTCCGTACCGGTGATGCTTTACTTGATATGGTCAAGGACATAAAAGTAATATTTGGAAAGGGTCCCGGCGGCCAATCTGTTCCCAAAAAAAGGCTTCGAAGAAAAATCTGGTCCCAAAGACGTTGTTACCGGACACGCACCCATGTGGAAGAAAAAATCTATATTTTGGGATCTACCCTATTGGAAAGTCCTAGAGGTCCGCTCTTCAATCGACGTGATGCATGTGACGAAGAATCTTTGCGTGAACCTGCTAGGCTTCTTAGGCGTGTATGGGCAGACAAAAGATACACCAGAAGCAAGGGAGGACCAGTATCGTATGAAAGTCCCAAAGAACAAGCAAGAACAGAATTACAAGACGGATACATGGAGTCGCTTAAGTCCTGGCAGCTACGCTCTTACCAAAGCAGAGAAGGAAATCTTTTTTGAAGTCCTTTACAGTATCAAGGTGCCGTCTGGATTCTCATCAAATATAAAGGGAATTACAAATATGGTGGAGAAAAAATTCCAAAACCTGAAGTCGCATGACTGCCACATTATTATGACGCAGCTGCTTCCGGTTGCACTGAGGGGGCTTCTGCCAGAAAATGTTCGAATACCCATTGTGAAGCTATGTGCATTCCTTAATGCAATATCTCAGAAGGTAATCGATCCAGCTAGTCTTCCAAGGTTACATAAGGATGTGGTGCAATGTCTTGTTAGCTTTGAGTTGGTGTTTCCACCATCTTTCTTCAATATTATGACACATCTCCTGGTTCACCTTGTCGAAGAGATTGCCATCCTCGGTCCTGTCTTTCTACACAATATGTTCCCCTTCGAGAGGTTCATGGGGGTCTTAAAGAAATATGTTCATAACCGTGCTAGGCAGAAGGAAGCATCTCCAAGGGCTATGGAACAGAGGAGGTCATCGAGTTCTGTGTTGACTTTATTCCTGACCTTAAGTCGATTGGTGTTCCTGAATCGCGACATGAGGGGCGACTAAGTGGAAAAGACACGCTAGGAAGGAAATCAATGATATGTAGGGACGGCATTTCTTTCACTCAAGCACACTACACGGTTCTACAAAGTTCCACCTTGGTGGCCCCGTATATCACCGATCACAAGAATATTGTACGCTCCGAATATCCGGGCGGTCCGAAGACTGGATAACACATAAACATATGCGGACATTCGGCGGTTGGCTCCGAACACATCTCATTAATAACAACGCTATTGAAGATCGGTTGTACTTGTTGGCCGGGTCACCATGTTCGACTATACTCGACTTTCCGGGGTACGAGATAAATGGAAATACCTTCTACACGTTCGCCCAAGATAAAAAGAGCACCAACCAAAACAAGTGGTGTCCGCATTGATGCAACAAACACTAACAGTGGGGAAAAAGACACATATTATGGTTACATAGAGGAGATATGGGAACTTGACTATGGACCTTCTTTTAAGATCCCTTTGTTTCGGTGCAAATGGTTCAAGCTTGATGGAAAAGGGGTAAAGGTAGACCAGCTGTACGGAATAACAATAGTGGATCTCAACAATCTTGGTTACAGAGACGAACCATTCGTCCTAGCCAATGATGTGGCTCAGGTTTTCTATGTGAAGGACATGTCCTCCAGACCGAAGAAAAGAAAACAGAAGGAAACGAGCTCATCCGATGAGCCAAAGCGTCACATAGTTCTTTCGGGGAAAAGAACCATCGTGGGAGTCGAGGACAAGACGGACATGTCGGAAGATTATAATAAGTTTGCTGAAATTCCGCCCTTCACAGGTGAACATTGATCCAACCATCGCGTTAAATGCTGAAGATACTCCATGGTTACGGTCAAAGCGATCATAATGTATTAATTATTATCTTGTACCTTGATGAGCTCATATTGTGAAGCGTTTGTTGTGATATGTATCAGTAACATTGGTTGTTTGAACTAAATGCTCTTTCCTTCGAGAAGCTCCCGGAAGCCCTATTTAATTACCCTGAGGTACTAGTTGTTGGGTGTATATATACTAGCAGCTTCCGAGCGGGACTTGCGGGAAGAGCTACTCGGGCAAAGCTTCCGAAGATGTCTAAGACGGCCAGCCATCTAAGACATCTTCGAGAAGCTTCGCCGGAGAGGCTCTTTCCTTCGAAAAGCTCCTGGAAGCCCTCCTTACCCTGAGCTACTAGTTGTTGGGTGTATACTAGCAGCTTCCGAGCGGCACTTGCGGGAAGAGTTACTCGGGCGAAGCTTCCGAAGATGTCTAAGACGGCCAGCCATCTAAGACATCTTCGAGAAACTTCGCCGGAGAGGCTCTTTCCTTCTTGGTCGTTGCCTCTCAGGCTGCTCTCTCTACTCTCCCCGGAGGGGGCTATATATAGCAATGTGTCTCCAGATAATCCCCCCCCCCAGATGAGGCCACCCCAGATAAGGCAAACACCAGATAAGCCTCCCCCAGATTTAGCCCCCCATCTTTAGCACCGGTTCCAGCCAGGAACCGGTATAAAAGGGGTATATAAACTAATCCACCATCTTTAGCACCGGTTCAAGCCAGGAACCGGGATAAAAGGGGTATATAATCTAATCCACCATCTTTAGCACCGGTTCAAGCCAGGAACCGTGATACAAGGGGTATATAATCTAATCCACCATCTTTAGCACCGGTTCAAGCCAGGAACCGGGATACAAGGGGTATATAAACTAAAGACAACGACTTTATTGAAATTTAACAAGATACGTTAACTAAACTTAAACTAAAACAACGACAACGACTTTATTGAAATTTAACAAGATACGTTAACTAAACTTAAACTATAACAACTTCTACTAGTTCTTCCGCGCATCCGTTGCTCGCCCTCCCGGCTGCCGCCTCCCGCCGCAGCTCCTCCTCACGACGACGCTTATACATCTCCTCACTATCCGGATCCGCCACACGCGGCCGCTTATGCAGCTCCCGGAGACTCTGCCTCTCAAATGCTTCTATGGTAGCTGCTAGCGCCGCCTCCTCCCACTCCTCTATCTCCCGCGAGCTGCGGGTCCACCTCATCCGCTGCTGCCCTCCTGGCTGCCGCCTCCTGCCGTAGCTGCTGCTGCAGCTCCTCCCACTCCTCTATCTCCGCGAGCTGCGGGTCCACCTCCACCGGCGGCGGCTGCGGCTTTGGGGGCATTGTGCAATGGGCTAGGGTTCGGTGATGAGTGAAATGGGAGAGACGGGGGCGTACTATTTATAGAGGGCGTGTAGGCGGGGAATCTCCGTGCTGCGCGTCGTGGCGGGAAAATACCCCGCGCGGCGTCGTGGCGGGAAATATCCCGCGCGGCGTCGTGGCGGGAACGTCGTGGCGGGAAATATCCCGCGCGGCGTCGTGGCGGGAAATATCCCGCGCGGCGTCGTGGCGGGAAAATATCCCGCCTGCCGTCGCGTGGTGCGGAAAGTATCCCGCGTGGCGTCGTGGCGGGAAAATGTCCCGCGTGGCGTCGTGGCGGAAACCCGCGCAGCGTTGTGGCGGGAACTCGATCCCGCGCGAAAGAGAGAAAAAAGGCGGGAAGAAAGCAAAAAATTTCAGCCGAAATTTGGCCCTTTTGCACCGGTTCGTGGCTGGAACCGGTGCAAAAGACCCTTTTGCACCGGTTCCAGCCACGAACCGGTGCAAAAGGGCCTCCCCTTAAAACTGCCCGCGCGCCCCTCTTCCTCCTCAGATCGAAAGCGCGCGAGGAGAAAAAAGACGCCGGCAGGCTGCCAAAATTCTCCACGCGCCGCCGCCGTCCGCCACCTCCGCCTCCTCCCGCGCGCCGCCCGTCCTCACCGCCGCCGCCTCCTCCCGCGCCCTCTCCGCCCGCGCGCGTCGCCCGCCTCCTCCTCCTCTCGTCCCGCGCGCCGGCCGCCGCCGCCCGGCCACCTCCGCCCGCGCCGCCCGGCTGGCCCCCTCCGCCCGCGCCGCCCGGCCGGCCCCTCCGCCCGCGCGCGCGCGCCTGCCCGCCCGCCCGGCCGCTCGAGCCAGAGGTGAGGCGCCGCCCGCCCCCTGCCTCCTTTTTTTGTTTTAGTTAGTTTATATTTAGTTAGGAAATTTTAGTTAGAAATTTGTATTTGGAAATTTTAGTTAGGAAATTTTAGTTAGAAATTTTATTTGGAAATTTTAGTTAGGAAATTTGAATATGTCGGTTTTAGTTAGGAAATTTGAATATGTAGGTTTATTTAGATGGAAAATTTAGTTAGAAAATTAGTTAGATTTTAAATAGTATGTGTTAGAAAAAAGTTACTTTGATTAGTATGTGTTAGAAAAAATTTAATTACTTTGATTCATATTCATAAGTACTTTATTAGTATGTGTTAGAAAAAATTAGTAAGTACTTTATTAGTATATGTTAGACAAATGTAGTAATATTTGTTACTAAGATATATATTCATAAGTAATTTATTCAAATTCAATATTATACTTGTTAGTTTGTATACGATGCCGCGCCCGCCGCATCCTGGAGCTAGGACAATTTTAGAGGAGTTATGGCAGTTGGGGGCAGTTCGGGACTGGGCTCCGCCGGGGTGGCACTGGGAGGTGTTATCTTCCGGGGCGCACACCTTGGTGCGGAATCCGGGTCCCGTCGTCGACCCGGATATTCTCTGGTGGAGGTTGATGACCCACAAGTATAGGGGATCGCAACAGTCTTCGAGGGAAGTATTACCCAATTTATTGATTCGACACAAGGGGAGACAAAGAATACTTGAAAGCCTTAACAGCGGAGTTGTCAATTCAGCTGCACCTGGAAACAGACTTGCTCGCAAGAGTTTATCAGTAGTAACGGTTTTATAGTAGTAGCAGTAGTGAAATAACAGCAGCAGAGTAACAAAGACAGCAGTAGTGATTTTAGTAAACAGCAGGATTAAAATATTGTAGGCACGGGGACGGATGACGGGCGTTGCATGGATGAGAGAAACTCATGTAACAATCATAGCAGGGCATTTGCAGATAATAATAAAACGGTATCCAAGTACTAATAAATCAATAGGCATGTGTTCCAATTATAGTCGTACGTGCTCGCAATGAGAAACTTGCACAACATCTTTTGTCCTACCAGCCGGTGGCAGCCGGGCCTCAAGGGAAACTATCTGGATATTAAGGTACTCCTTTTAATAGAGTACCGGAGCAAAGCATTAACACTCCGTGAACACATGTGATCCTCACATCACTACCATCCCCTCCGGTTGTCCCAATTTCTGTCACTTCGGGGCCATTGGTTCCGGACAGCGACATGTGTATACAACTTGCAGGTAAGATCATAAACAACGAATATCTTCATGAATCAATAACATGTTCAGATCTGAGATCATGGCACTCGGGCCCTAGTGACAAGCATTAAGCATAACAAGTTGCAACAATATCATAAAAGTACCATCTACGGACACTAGGCACTATGCCCTAACAATCTTATGCTATTACATGACCAATCTCATCCAATCCCTACCATCCCCTTCAGCCTAGAGCGGGGGAATTACTCACACATGGATGGGGGAAACATTGCTGGTTGATGGAGAGGCGTTGGCGGTGATGGCGGTGATGATCTCCTCCAATTCCCCGTCCCGGCGGAGTGCCGAACGGAGACTTCGGCTCTCGCGACGGAGTTTCGCGATGTGGCGGCGTTCCGGAGGGTTTCCGGCCACTTCGACTTCTCTCTCGTGCGTTTTTAGGTCGAGGCGAATAAGTAGTCCGAAGGGGGGCGTCGGAGGCCGACCGAGGGGCCACACCACAGGGCCGCGCGGGCCCCCCCTGGGCCGCGCCGCCCTATGGTGTGGGGCCCTCGGGCCTCCACTTCAATTGCCCTTCTGGCTCCGTTAGTTTCCTCGGGAAAATAGGGCCTTCCGCATAAATTCCGAGGTTTTTCCCGAAAGTTGGATTTCTGCACAAAAACGAGACACCGTGAGCAGCTTCGCTGAAAACAGCGTTAGTCCGTGTTAGTTGCATCCAAAATACACAAATTAGAGGCCAAACAATAGCAAAAGTGTTCGGGAAAGTAGATACGTTTTGGACGTATCAACTCCCCCAAGCTTAGCTTATTGCTTGTCCTCAAGCAATTCAGCTTAACAACCGAGCGATAAAAGAACTTTCACGAACACATTTGCTCATATGATGTATATATTCTCATGTTATGGCTAATACTTAAGCAGTTCATAATGAGACACATGCAAATAAGATCATCTAACAGCTATGTCAATCATGGAGAGGTACCAACAATTAATAATAAGCATCAAGAATCATGTACATAAGCAAGATTGCAATGTTCATAAGAGAGTATGATAAAGTGGTATCTCGCTTGCTCGTATTTGATTGGCAAAACATAAATGCCCGGGCACCTCTGGAGTTCATAGAAAGACTAGAAGTAGTGATTGTCAAAAGATAAATGCATCAAAGTTATACCACAATCAATCATACTTTGAGACAAGCATATTGTACTAAGAATGACAGTTGTGCTCTCAAGAAAGTGCTCAAAGAAATAATGGAGACACAACATAAAAGTAAAAGATTGACCCTTCGCAGAGGGAAGCAGGGATTAACATGCGCTAGAGCTTTTCATTTGTATAAATCAGGAGTAAAATTATTTTGAGAGGTGTTTGTTGTTGTCAACGAATGGTAATGGGTACACTAACTACCTTGCCAACCGGACTTTCAAGAGCGGCTCCCATGAATTATTGCATATTTATTTGGCACTCCTTCCAACCTTTCTTGCACAAACCATGGCTAACCGAATCCTCGGGTGCCTGCCAACAATCTCATACCATGAAGGAGTGCCTTTTTATTTTAGTTTTATTATGATGATGACACTCCCCCCAACCTTTGCTTACACAAGCCATGGCTAACCGAATCCTTCGGGTGCCATCCAACAATCACAAACCATGGAGGAGTGTCTATTTAAGTTTAATTAATTCGGACTGGGAATCCCATTGCCAGCTCTTTTTGCAAAATTATTGGATAAGCGGATGTGCCACTATTCCATATGAGAGTCCGTCAAAAGTAAATGACAAGGTTGAAAGCTAAACACCACATACTTCCTCATGAGCTATGAAACATTAACACAAATTAAGAAGCATTTTGAAGATTTTAAAGGTAGCGCATGAGAATTTACTTGGAATGGTTTGAAATGCCATGCATAGGTATTTATGGTGGACACTCGGAATGACTTGGTTTTCATGTGTTTGGAGGCACGAGCAGCGTTCCCGCTCAGTACAAGTGTAGGCTAGCAATAGACTAGGGAGCGACAAATCAAGAGAGCAAGATACTGTCATAATCATGCTTGCGGCAAAATAAATTAACAGAGGCATAAAAGTGATACAAGAACTCTGAAGAAATATAGATCATCGAGGCTTAATTGACTTTTTGTTCAGTCATATGCATGCGTGAGCATGTGCCAAGTCGATATAAATGAATTATTCAGAGGAGGATACCACAATGCCATACTTACTTATGAATAAAACAATGCAAACAAACATCCATGACATGCTACTCATATTAATAGATTGGAGCTAAACATGAGAGATCATAAACTACTAGACTTTCTCAAATAACATATACCTCACATGAACCAACTAAGCATGCTCACATGGATGAGTATATGTACAAAAATGAAAACAAATAGAGTTCATACCAGCCTCTCACCACAATCGGATTGTCGTAGATCGTCATTATTGCCTTTTCACTTGTGTAGCTTGGATAATATGAAATGAAAACCACGCTCCAGCCACCGAAGACCATTGAACTCATGATGAACTTTACAAACCAAAGAAGAACAGCAAATATTTTTGGTGTTTTCGAATTTGAGAACAAGAATAGAGGAAACAAGCAAACAAAGCAAAATCTTTTTGGGTTTTCTTATGGCAAACTAGCAATAGCAAATAAAGCGAAACAAATGCAAAAACCAAGATAAACAAATGGTGAAGAGAAACAACAGAAATATTTTTGGTCTTTTTGGGTTTTGGGAAAGAAACAAAGTGAAAACAAGAAGTAGCGAACTAAAAGAAACACAGAAAAGCGAGATGGCAGAAATCTGCCAAAACATGACAGCAGTACATAAATCGATTTTTACAAAAATATTACGTTGCTCAGTTCGAAAAGTGTTCAACTAATGAAAGTTAGATAACAACCTGGGGAACATGCACAAAAAATTGAAACTCAAAATACCGTTCTGGCTGGGCACACGAATTTTTACGGTAACAGCCCAGAATCTGTTTTCAGGCAGCACTTCCCCAAATATCATCTTCCTCTCATTAGAAAACCACTCAAATAGACTAAACAAGTATATACAAGTATCCAGCAATCATAATATGCAAAGAATGAGTGATGCCGGTATACCTCCCCCCAAGCTTAGACTTTTGGCCTAAGTGGAGTTCAATCCCATCGATCCCATGAAGTAGTATCTCCGTAATATGAAGATGGGTCGTATTCCGGGTATGTGCTAGAAGAAGCACCCGGATATGTGACGGTGTGGTCGTAGGAGGTCCCGACGTCCTCGGAGTCATGTTGCTGGTGGAACTCTTGTATCTTCATATGTTCATCCACCTCCTCCTTAGTGCACGACCATGATTGCCTGTCAATATGAGCAAACCTGGTTGGGGAAGAGGGATTTCCTTCTCTTCCCCGTCAGAAAACAACATTCTATATACCATATTATCTAAAGTAGAGTCAGTTGTAACAAAATGATGACTCTTCATAGCAACAATATCAAGTCTCCTAGGGGCCAATGGCACATCATTAGGATCAATAGGAAGATTTAGATATGTTAAAACACGCAGTGCAATAGTTCCTCCAAAAATAGGCCCCCTGGTAGACAAGCGGCGAGCAATAAGAGCACCAAGGTGATAGGATGTTTGACCAGTAAGTGCAATGTTCAAGAAAGCAAGATGGTAGCTAGAGATATTACTAGTGTTCTCCCTACCAAGAATGCTAGTAGCAATGTAGTATGCAAAATACTTAATGGCGGGGAGTTGAATGTTCCTTATCTTGCCCCGCTGAATGGTGCGACAATCATCATCGGTGATCCCTCGGTAGAGCTCCAGCAAGTCCCGGGGGTTGTCATCAATCCTACTTGTTGTACCTACAGGGGCAATATCCAAGGCACAACAAAAATCCTTCAATGGCATAGTCACGGTATTACCATAAATCCCGAATGCAACCGTTGGCTCATAGTGTTTGTTGTCGAACTGGAAACTCTCGACGAAAATTTTGGTGAGCAAGTAGTATTGCTCCCTTTCATCGCCCATATAAGTGGTTAACCCTGCCCTGTTGACAAGGGTTAAGAAATCCTCCAGTATCCCTGCATTCCTTAGAAAATCATAACATCGAAAAGTAGAAGCATTAGGAGGACCGTTGTCCTCTTCGAGCGCGAAGCTAGGCGCGAGGATGTCTTCATTGTATGATTGCCTAATCCGGGTGGCGGCCCTAGAAGGCCTCCCGGTGCTGGTTGTCCCCTTCTTGAACAACTCTCCAAAGCTAAACTTCTTCATAGCTTCTCGAAGAGCAAATGTGCCAAATTTCAGACAGAAATCTGGGCTGAGCAAAGAGATCGAGAAATCTGGAGCTCTGGAGCAAAAACGCGAGAGAGATGAACTTGGTACGAGTTTTTTCGGGAGAGAGAAGGTGCTGGGAGAAAGAGATGACAAAGTGGGGCGAGGGGAGCCCACACCACATGGTGGCGCGGCCACCTCCTTGGCCGCGCCGGCCGGTGGTGTGGCGCCCTCCGGTGCCCCACAGGTCATCCTCTCGGTGCTCCCAGTGCCTCGTCGAAAAATAGGACCAACGGTGTAATTTTCGCGAATTTTTGAAAACTTTGAAAAATGCACATTTTCTGGGTATTAAGTTTATTATTACTGGCCAGGAAAATTTTTGAAATCTCAAATCAACTAAGAAACTTTGCAAATTAAAAGAGCTACAGCAACTAAAGCAAGTGGAGGAAGAAAGAGATGTTGTTTACCTCCTCTATGCATATAAAAGGTATTTGTTAACAAGGTTGATCAAGTCTTGCCACCAAATAAATTTTATATAGCATATGAAGAAATATACCTCAAATCAATCATGTTACCTTGAATTGTATTGATATGGATCCAATCACAAGAGTTTGATATTCTTCTTTGGGCTCATATATAGGACAATCGATAGTTCCCACTTTGATATTTCTCACATTAGAAATAGTATTAACTCCACACGCTTTCTCAATCCTCTTGGGGAAATAGACGGTGTGTTCCTTATCATCAACATTGAAAGTAACCTTTCCTTTATTGCAATCAATAACAGCCCCTGCGGTGTTAAGAAAAGGTCTCCCAAGAATAATAGACATATTATCATCTTCGAGCATTTCCAACACAACAAAATCGGTTAATATCAAGCAGTTATTAGTAACTTGAACAGGAACATCCTCACATATACCAACAGGAATAGCAGTAGATTTATCAGCCATTTGCAAAGATATATCAGTAGGTATCAACTTATCTAAGTAAAGTCTCTTGTATAGAGAAAAAGGCATAACACTAACACCGGCTCCCAAGTCACATAGAGCAGTTTTAACATAATTATTCTTAATAGAACAAGGAATAGTAGGTATACCTGGGTCGCCCAACTTCTTTGGAACTTTGCCATTGAAAGAGTAATTAGCAAGCATAGTGGAAATTTCCTCATTGGGGATTTTCCTTTTGTTAGTAACAATATCTTTCATATACTTTGAATAAGGAGGCAATTTAATAGCATCGCTTAAAGGGATTTGCAAGAATAAAGGTTTCATCCAATCACAAAATTTATTATAGTGTTCCTCTTCCTTTGATTTTAATTTCTTAGCAGGAAAAGGCATTGGCTTTTGCACCCAAGGTTCTCTTTCATTACCATGTTTCTCAGCAATAAAATCTTCTTTAGTATACTTTTTATTTTTAGCATGCTTTTCAGGTTCTTTTTCAACCTCTTCTTTATCAGGAGTATCATTCTTATCATTATCTTTATCATTATCATGTTCATTACCACTTTCAGTTTCAAGCATCGTAAATAGAAATACTATTAGGATCATTAACAGGTTCGGAGGATTCTACAACATTTTTATGTTTCTTCTTCTTTTTCTTAGAATGAGCTCTAGGTTCAATGCGTTGAGAATCTTGTTCAATTCTTTTGGGATGCCCTTCGAGATATAGAGGATCCTGGGTAGAGACACCACCTCTAGTTGTTACTTCATAAGCTTGTTTTTCTTTAGCATTATTTCCTAACAAGTCATTTTGCACTTTAGTGAGTTGATCAATTTGAGTTTGAATCATATGAAAATGTTTAACAAGCATCTTAACATCATTGGAGGTTCTCTCCACAATATCATGTAATTGACTAATAGCTTGAGAATTTTCCATTAGATGATTCTCTACTCTCATATTAAAATTTTCTTGCTTAACAATATAATTATCAAACTCATCTAAGCATTGCGCAGGAGGTTTTGAATACGGAATATCTTCCCTAGTAAAGCGTTGAAGGGAATTTACCTCAATCATGGATGAAGGGGGAATTATCTCACATATATCTTCTATTGGAGGTAGATTCTTCACATCTTCAGATTTAATACCTTTCTCCTTGAGAGACTTCTTGGCTTCCCTCATATCTTCATCATTCAATTTAATTAAACCCCTCTTCTTCACTATTGGCGTTGGAGTTGGTTCGGGTGTATTCCAATCATCATAATTCCGGCCTATTTTAGCCAATAATTCTTCAGCGTCGTCCGGAGTTCTTTTCCGAAAACACAACCAAGCACAACTATCCAGGTATGCCCTAGACTCAATGGTTAGTCCACTATAAAATATATCAAGTAAATCATGCTTTTCCAAATCATGGTCGAGCAGAGCTCTAATAAGAGAGCAAAATCTCGCCCAAGCCTCGAGCAATTTCTCTTCATCTTCCCGATCAAAATTATAAACTCTCTCGCAAAGCAGACATGTTGAGCACTAGCAGTGAAAGTATTTCCGGAAGAAAACAGCAAGTAATTCTTTTGGACTTTTAATAGAACCAGGTGGCAAACTATTATACCAAGTTTTAGCGTCATCTTTTAATGAGAATGGAAAGATTTTAGCAACAAAGTAAGTACGCTTCTTAACATCATCAGAAAACAAGCTACTCAAAGTAGATAACTCAGTCATGTGTTCAACAAGCACTTTCTTTTTCAGTACCACAAAAAGGTGTTTTCTCAACAATAGCTATATGAGATAGATCAAGAGAAAAATCATAATCTTTATCCCTAATGTTTATAGGAGATGTGGCAAATTTAGGATCAGGAGACAGTTTATATCTAACAGTATGTTATGCAAGCAACTTTTTAATTTTTCTTGCATCAGTAGTAGCATGGCATTTTTCAATAAAATCATCATCAAGTTCCACATAATCTTCATCAAGATCATCACTAGAGTATTCAAGTTCGTGTGAATTAACAGGTGTAGTAACATCAGGAGTTTCAACATTTTCAATTTGTCTAGACCTAGCAATTTTAGCATCTAGAAAAGTTCCCAATGAACCACTATCATCAAGCACAGCAGAAATATTATCAGTATTATGAGAGTTTTCAGATTCAGCAGATGTACCCGCATGCGAAGCATGTGGCGGTGAAACAAGTTTATCAATCACAGATGGTGAATCAAGAGCAGCAGAGGTACTCAGAGTTGTACCTTTTCTTGTAGTGGATGGTAATATGGCGACCTTAGTATCGCGAGGTTTACCCATGATGGAGAATTTGCAGCGAACAATATCAATCCAAGTGAACTTCCAAATAAAGCTATGCTCCCCGGCAACGGCGCCGTAAAATAGTCTTGATGACCCACAAGTATAGGGGATCGCAACTAGTCTTCGAGGGAAGTATTACCCAATTTATTGATTCGACACAAGGGAGACAAAGAATACTTGAAAGCCTTAACAACGGAGTTGTCAATTCAGCTGCACACTGAAACAGACTTGCTCGCAAGAGTTTATTAGTAGTAACAGCTTTTATAGTAGTAGCGATAGTGAAATAACAAAGCAGCAGAGTAACAAAGACAAGCAGTAGTGATTTTAGTAAACAGCGAGGATTAAAATACCGTAGGCACGGGGACGGATGACGGCGTTGCATGGATGAGAGAAACTCATGTAACAATCATAGCAGGGCATTTGCAGTATAATAATAAAACGGTATCCAAGTACTAATCAATCAATAGGCATGTGTTCCAATTATAGTCGTACGTGCTCGCAATGAGAAACTTGCACAACATCTTTTGTCCTACCAGTCGGTGGCAGCTCGGGCCTCAAGGGAAACTATCGGATATTAAGGTACTCCTTTTAATAGAGTACCGGAGCAAAGCATTAACACTCCGTGAACACATGTGATCCTCACATCACTACCATCCCCTCCGGTTGTCCCAATTTCTGTCACTTCGGGGCCATTGGTTCCGGACAGCGACATGTGTATACAACTTGCAGGTAAGATCATAAACAACGAATATCTTCATGAATCAATAACATATTCAGATCTGAGATCATGGCACTCGGGCCCTAGTGACAAGCATTAAGCATAACAAGTTGCAACAATATCATAAAAGTACCATCTACGGACACTAGGCACTATGCCCTAACAATCTTATGCTATTACATGACCAATCTCATCCAATCCCTACCATCCCCTTCAGCCTACAGCAGGGGAATTACTCACACATGGATGGGGGAAACATTGTCTGGTTGATGGAGAGGCGTTGGCGGTGATGGCGGTGATGATCTCCTCCAATTCCCCGTCCCGCGGAGTGCCGAACGGAGACTTCGGCTCTCGCGATGGAGTTTCGCGATGTGGCGGCGTTCTGGAGGGTTTCTGGCGACTTCGACTTCTCTCCGTGCGTTTTTAGGTCGAGGCGAATAAGTAGTCCGAAGGGGGGCGTCGGAGGCCGACCGAGGGGGCCACACCACAGGGCCGCGCGGGCCCCCCCTGGGCCGCGCCGCCCTATGGTGTGGGGCCCTCGGGCCTCCACTTCAATTGCCCTTCTGGCTCCGTTAGTTTCCTGGGAAAATAGGGCCTTCTGCATAAATTCCGAGGTTTTTCCCGAAAGTTGGATTTACGCACAAAAACGAGACACTGTGAGCAGCTTCGCGAAAACAGCGTTAGTCCGTGTTAGTTGCATCCAAAATACACAAATTAGAGGCCAAACAATAGCAAAAGTGTTCGGGAAAGTAGATACGTTTTGGACGTATCGGAGGTCTTATGGGCCACGTTCGTTTCGAGAGGAGCCGGCCCGCCGGAGGTGGTAGCTCAGCGCATTGCGGCGGAGGAAGAGCACGTTCGCCGTTACATGTATGCGTTAGACACCATGTACTATAGGACCGGATGGTCGGTTATGCAGGGATCTCATGTTAGCTATGCTCCCGTTATCGTTCCGTGGCTTTGGGTGTTCACCCGGCGCGGCTCAGGACCCGGTCGGCGCCGTTGAGAGGTTGTAGTGTGATGTATTAGGGACCGATCGAGCTATATGTGTAACTCAGATCTTTGATTATGTATTGAGCATTATCCTTAATTTGCACTTATATATATGTGTAACTCTAATATTTGATCATTTATTTATATCATTATCTTGGTTAATTACTGCTTCGTTAGCATTAGAATAACTTGTAAGTCTTTGCGGAAACTATGGAACGAGACCTAGAAAAAGAATTCCTCGTCGAGGAGATTATCCGTGATGATGAGGATATCACCTCTCTTTACCTAAACCAATCCGGCGAGGGAGACGAGCGAACCCGTGGAGACGCCTCCGGTGAGGAAGATGAGCAAGACAACCGTGGAGACGGCTCCGGTGAGGGAGAAGGTGACGACTCGCGAGGGAGAAGCTCACGACGCCGAGGTGTATATATATTAATTAACCAAGCCTCCAGATTTGTGCATATACATGTATTAACGTTGTTTCTTCTTTTAGACCTCTCGATCAACAAACTCTACTGGCAGAACTAAACGAGGCGCGGCCAGAAGGATGGAAGACCATGAAAGGTGCACCATCACGGAAATCGCGATAGATGGCGAACCGATTTCTCCCAAGGCTCACGCAAAAAAGTTTGTAAGTCAATGCGGAGTTATTGTTAGGGACACCGTCCCGATCACCACTCAAGAATGGAAGAAACCCGGAAAGGGGGACGAAGGAGTTACTTATGTCGACACGAGATTAAAAAGTCCGATGTTTAGGAAACTGTCGGTAAATTTCACCTTCCTGAGCCAACCGACTCGATAGTGAGAATGACAGGCCGGACCCCGAGGATCCCGAGCTGAATAGCGTACAGCGAAGATTTAAGAAGTGGGCTCTTAAGAAGATGGCGATACAGTTCAACGACTACAAGAAGAAATTGGACAGCTTCTTTGTCAAGAAAGGGAAGACTCCGATTTCAATGGCCCCTATGAGAAGATAAAAGACCACTCGGGAGGAATTTGTGAAGTTAAAGAAATCGGACAAGGCAAAGAAAAGGTCGGACACCAATACGAAAAATGCTTCTAATAAGATGTACTTCCATACCATGGGGCGAGGAGGCTACAAGGCTGGCGAGGCCTAAGTGGGAGAAATGGGAGAACGAGCTAATTAAAAGGGGATCCAGCCAGAGGTACTGAAATAGAACCAGCGGTCAAGGGATTGGTTTTACGCGCATGGGGGCACGTTGGACGCACAAGGGTTTTGCATATATACACAAAGACATAAGGAAAACCCACTTCCCATCGAAGCCTTTAGAAATGTTGCAAAGGAAGTTGAAGAGGGGAAGTTCCGTCCCGAAAGAGAGAAGGACCAGCTCACACGCGCCCTTGGGAATCCTGAACACTCAGGACGAACACGAACGACATCAGGTGGCAAGCCGTGGTGTATTGGGTTTCCTGCAGAAACGAAGAAATATCCCGATAGAAGCCGTCAGAGGCAAAAGGATGTGGTTCACGAACGCGTTTCTAAGCTAGAGGAGCAAGTGAGAATGATAATGTCGCGCTCGAGCCACGATCACCCAACCTCAACCTAATCCGCGAGATAGAAGAAGTTGCATTCGATGCTACCGGCCGGGGATCTCGGCGGAAAAGCCGCGTGGCTTCCACGGAGCTGCCCGGTGATGATGCACATGTGGATCCGCGAGATGGCTCCTCCCTCCCCCGTGGATCCGCGAGATGGATCTTGATCTCTACCCTGTGGACTTTATCACGGAGTCTACACCTTGTGAGCTACATTTCCAAACGATGGGCTACTTAACGCTCAAGGTGGCGGTCGGCTATGTCTTACCGCCGCACTCGATCAAAGATACCACTTCAATCCGGTTCCACCCGGCTACGTTGTTGCCGGGGTGGATCAAGTTATGGATGGGTATGGGCCGCCGAGGCTTGACCACCCCGCCGGTGAAGGTGATTTGCTAGAGCTGGGAGAAGCCAAGAACACTACGAGTTCTATGGCGAAAGGAATTCATTGTGATTCCGGGTTGGAAGGCGCCAACAAGGTCTCCACCGAGGCAGCATTCTCCACCGATGCAGCCGTCTCCAGTGCGTGAGCCTTCCCCGCCGACGCGTGAGCCTTCCCCGCCGGCGCGTGAGCCTTCTCCGCCGCCGCGTGAGCCTTCTCCGCCGCCGCAGCCCAAGTCTAAGAGCAAAAGGCGGACCGCTACGACACTGAGTAGTACCAAATCACCGAGACGCAAACAAGAGCCCCTCCCAAGAGTGCCTAAGGTTCCTCCCAAAAGACCTTATGACTATACAGTTGAGGAAAATGCCAAGATCGTAGCTGAACAGCACAAGCAACAAATGTTGAAACTGAAAAGGCCCCGACTTGAGCCGGAGCCAGCTATATCTCTGGAAAAGAAGTTGAAACTGCTGAAGAACCTTCATCAACCTGAGCCAAGTCTTTCATCGAACTATGACCGGTCTATTCGCAAGTCAAATGTGTTAGCAAGAGATCGGTGGGAAAAAAGTAAGGTAGAAGGGAAACCAGTTCCCCTACTTGGAACCCGGAAAAACCTCGTGCCCCCCGCTCCAAGTGTATCCCGATGTCCTATCGTGCCTTGATCCGCAGATGGTAAAACTATACAAAGATGAGGCAAATGCGGCCGGTATGAGTATTCCTGAGTACTTAAGCCGCATCGATGCAGAATTCTTGTTCAAGGGTGATGATGTCCAAATAGCATACCAGTACAAGTACGGGCAACCTCTTGTCGAGCCGAGGAGTTGCCTAATCTATCAACACAACTCGCGAAGACCGCATAATTGGTACATGGATGCATGTAAGGATGGTAAGAACTGGATCATGGTGGCAATCACGGATGAGCACTACGGGCGAAATGACGTGATGAACATCGAATTTTGTGAATTATTTCAGTTATTCAACCAAGACGCCCTCGACAAATCTCTCGCTGAGTGCCTACCGTCCGTAAGTATTATTTATGTAATTAAGTCTCTACCGCGGCTCGTCCATTGCATGCATATAACCATACTCTCACCGTACTATGCGGAATGAAGATCCGCGAATGCCGCAAGGGGCAAATCTATGATCTTGGGTTCGTTGACCCATATACCGTGAATGGGTATACTGTCGACCACTCTCCCAAGGACACGGAGAATAACTTGGTATATGTCTTAAGGAAAAACTCATACAAAAGGGCAATACTATTTCCTTACAACTTTGCGTGAGTGTTACTGTCTTCACACATTAAATCTTTTTCGCTTACTCCATGTGTTAAGTGTAATTGATGAGTTATGCATATATATGTGTGTCCGCGAGGTTTCACTATATCCCTGCTAGTCATTGAACCCGACACCGGGATAGTAGAAGTCATGGACTCGAAGAGTAAACCCCTTGAGGCGTGGGGGGACATGGCTGATATCCTCCTCAAGGCTTGGAAACGGTTCACCAACAAGTCTCCGGGTTTAAAGAATAAAGAACTTCGAATAAAACATGTACCGGTAAGTACTACTGGCTAGGCCGCGCATCTCTTTGATTCTAGTTTCAATACCATTATTATCATCCTTTATTATATATATATTATTTTGATTGAACTTTGTTCTCGTAAAGTGCTTGAGGCAGGAGGAGGGGAATAATTTATGCGGGTTCTACGTTTGCGAGTTCATCCGCCAGAATACCCACCATAAGAGGGACATTTTGGAACAACTTGATGTAAGTAAACAACATTCATGGCTTTATTTTATCACCTTCTGTTTCATTCACATACACACACATATATATATTGACCACCGTACCTTCTTTAAATTATTAGATCCAACGGTTGCGGAACGGTCTTCTAGCAACCGAGCGTGTACGAGCAATTCAAGAAGAGCTGGCGGGATTCTTACTTGAGCAAGTCATAGCTCCAGACGGAGAACACTATGTGGCCGACATCCAATATCACATTTGATGTAGACATATATATATATGCATGAACGTGTGTCACTTTGATCGATATATGTAATATAATGGTTTCCTATATATATATATTTGAATTTTCTGCATTAATATTATACCGTATTTCGAATCGGGCAGAGTCTGTGCCGCGGCAGCGTTTTAGTGCAATTCCCTGCCGCGGCAGAGTCTGCCGCGGCAGGGAAGGGCACTAAAATGCTGCCGCGGCCCAACCCTCGAACCGGTGCAAAAGCTCCCCCGCCGAGCGCCCCACAGCCGGCCACGTGGAGATCCCTTTAGCACCGGTTCGTAAGACAACCGGTGCAAAAGGGGGGGCCTTTTGCACCGGATGGCTTGCATCGGTTGGCCATCCGGTGCATATGGCCTTTAAAAACCGGTGCAAAAGGGCTTGTTTCTACTAGTGAGAGTCACCACGTCTGCCTGAAGAACGATCGATAATGGACGATAGTTTTTTCTGAGGTCAAAGCATTTATGCATGGTGGAAAGTCTCCTAGTGTCTAGATCAAATGATTGTTAGTGGATCGAGCAAGCAGTGTCTTGTGATAAGTGTTAGTATTTTATCCATTAAAAAATTCATTCTACATGTTCATAACAGATCATAATTATTCTATTAAGCCACATATGATGAACCAAAAAATATTAAACAAGTCCATAAAATCTCTAAGTAGACCTAAATCTTAAGCCAACTCTTCCACAACTGGTAGTTTATCATACCTTCTATGATATCTTACTACTAACCGGCCTAAATTGGTATTTTCTCCCAATTGTGCGTAACATAATTAGACCATTAATCTGATTTAAATTTACTAAACATACCATGACTATGCGATCCTAGTAACTATATTAAAACGCATATACCATGACTATGTGATCTTAGTAACTATATTAAAACGCATATACCATGACTATGCGATCTTAGTAACAATGACTATGTGATCTTAGTAACTATATTAAAATGCCAATGCCAAAAATTGTTTAAAAACATCAACATATATGTTTTGCTGATTCTAAGTTGATATGAAATCGTCGATCCTACGATATAACTTCGCACGATAGTAACATCAATTAAAAATATCCAAGTTTATAGTACTAATGATATTTTATTAAGTAATCTAATATCAAGATTACAAAAGAAACATATAATCACTGAAACGCTCTTTTTGTGGCAATATTAATTATTATCCAACTACAGAAGCATGTTAGTTCTAAAGAAGAACACTAAGTTGTTCTTGGGTCTAACTCTGGTTAACCATTGGATCTGCTCAATACTACACCTAAATTGTGTAGTCGAAAAAGTTGATTGTGTAGAAGATCCAACCTGTTCAAAACACAGACGAACAATTTACCTCGATTTGCGCCGAAGTTCCATGTTCCGATAAAACAACTGAACGGCGCAGCGACATGCACTGACAAAAGCACGGTATCATACTGTACATGAAATCTGTCCGGATGCCCTAGCCACAACACACACATACACACGTACGCAAACACCCAGGTCAACTAGAGCAGCGGCGATTTACACAAAAATAACCCAAAACTGAAAGAAAAGCACAGACTGATCCTCCGGCGAAACTATTTCACGGATCTAACCCTTTTGTGTGGCGCCCCTCTCAAGGGCGCCACACATGCCCATGTGGCGCCCCGGCTGCGGCGCCACACACCCATCCGACGTAGCCCGTGGACGCTGAGCTGGTGACCCCGATCCGATGTGGCAGCACGAGTGGCGCCGCTCTGGCCGGCGCCACACTTTGAAAGTGTGGCGCCCCTGGCAAGGGCGTCACACATTCACTTAAGTTTGGGCCGCGCGCGCGCCCCCAGCCCGACCCTTCTTCTTTCTTTCTTTCTCTGTTCTTCTTCTCTCCCTCCTCCCCAACCCGGTTCTCTCTCTCCTCCCTCTCCCCCCCACCAAATCCACCACCAAATCATCAGATCTGTCCGTGGAGATCGTTCTCCATCCATTTGTCAAGGTAATCTCCTTCAAATCTTCTCCATTCATCCACTAATTTCATAGATCGGGCTAGATTTGGACATGAACCCTAGACATGTTTTTTCTCTTTTGTGCACTCTATATTGTATTGTTTGTGTTGGAGATGGTAGCCTCATGTATGCATGTGTTTGAACCATAGATTTGTAGAAATCTACATATGAAATTTCACATGTATGTGTATGAACTCTATGTATGTATGTGTATGTATGTGTATGAACCCACATGTATGCCTAGTATTTGTGATGGAGTAACTCATATTTGTTAGTGGAATGGATCGTAATATGGTTCAAAAATGTAAACATGTAGGATGGCCGGTCCCGGTGGACGGGGAACGGGCCGCCGCGGTCCTGGGCGCCCCCCGGGCCGGGGAAGGGGCCGCCGCGGTGGAGCAGCAAGGGCCCCACGATCACCGTCACCTGCATCCTCCTCGTCTTCGCATGACGAACGCCGCTCGAGTTCCTCCTCCGCATCGACGACGACCCACTCGGCATCAAGCGGCTACCGGACAAGTTCGCCGAGTTCGTCGACGGCCACGAGCCGGCGCACTTGCAGCTACGGGAGGCTAGGCTGCAACTGCTGCCGCCGGTCCGTGGAGGTCCTGTTCGACGGGCGGGGCAAGATGTACCCGCACACGGGGTGGGACAAGTTCGCCCGTGACCTCCACCTCGAGCCCGGCTGCCGGCTCACCTTCTGTACGAGGGGGACGGCGAGATGATCGTCAAGGTGTTCGACGACACCGCTCGCCGTGTGCACTACCCCCACACCGGCGAATCCGGCTCCGACACCGATAGTTAGATCGTCGAGTGTTGTCAACTCTATCTTCGTTGCTTCGTGTTGTTTGAATGCTTTCTTAAATTGTATGAAACTATGTGCTACGATGTTAGGTTTGATGATGTTATGTCCATGATGTGTGTACAAAATGGCTGTTGATATGATGTGTGTATGACATAGCTTTTGACATGATGGCAGTTTTGTTGGAATATGGTAGGATTTTCCATTGTTTTAACACATGTCAATGAGTGGCGCCCTTCCCACTGGCGCCACATTGCACAGTGTGGCGCCCGTGGCATCGGCGCCACACATGCATGTCTAATTGCCCAAAACATACTGTAAGACAATTCGTGCGGGACTTAGCCGTTTTGGCGAGGCTCTTTGTGTGGCGCCGATGCCACGGGCGCCACACAAGCATGTGTGGCGCCGGTGGCATCGGCGCCACATAAAGAGGGTCACCAAAACGGCTAAGGACTTATCGTCCGAGCCCCTGGATGTTTTCGACCCAATAGTTCATATAAGTTGGCACGTGTGGCGCCGATGCCACGGGCGCCACACTTGCATGTGTGGCGCCGAGTGGGAAGGGCGCCACACATTGACTTGTGTTAAAACCATGAAAAATCCTACCATATTCCAACGAGTTTTGACAACAAGAACATTGCACTTGAATATGTACCATACATTGACACGAGCATAATGGTTCAAATGACAAATAAGGTTCGACGACATCAAGGTTTCAATTACAATAAGGTTCAACGACACGAAGGTTCGAGAAGATCAAGGTTCGGACAACATAAAGGTTCGACAACAAGAACATAGCCAAAGGGACATCACCGCGTCGCAAAGGCTCCCTCCCCCTTGCCTTCTTCTTCTTAGCTTCTTCGACCAATTCTTCCTCCTCCCTTAAGTCACGAGCCAACCGAACGACCGAATCGAAGAAGTGGTGGCGCTCCTCCGTCTTTGCGGCTTCCGCTTGAGCTCTCTCCTCCTTGATGCGTTCAGCCTCCCTAGCCACCTCCTCTAGGTGCATCCTATTGGCCCTCTCCCTCGCAATTTGCTCAAGTTGGCAGCTCCTCGGGAATTTTATCCGTGCCTCGCGGTCCCGTTCGGCCTTCAGCTTGGCATTCCTCCTCTTGTGGAACAATATGTATTCCTCATACTGTTTTTGCATACGGGCACTCTCCGCCATCTTCTTGTCTTCCTCCTCCTTCTTCTTCCTCTCTAGTTCTTCCTTCTCCTTCTTCCGCACCGTCCTTACCGCCTCCTCCCAAGCGGACTCCTCCTTCTCATTGCCCTCCCATGCTCCCTTCCCCTTGGTGGGTTGAGTTGCCATACCCGTAAACCAAATTGAAAAACCAAAGTTAGTCATGGAATATGAAAATAGAAAGTACAATGCAATTAGTAACTTCGAGACACATACGGATAAGGCCCCGCTAGGTATCGTAGCATACTAGCACCGCGACGGCCACCTCTACTAAGCCCTACGTGAATCCTTTGTTGCCTTGGAGCTTGTCGCCATTGTGGTTGATGCCTTGAGGCTTGTTGCCGTTGGGCTTGTGTGCTTGGAGCTTGTTGACGCGTTTGGCTTGGAGGAGGTTGACGCGTTTGGCTTGGAGGAGGTTGACGCGTTTGGCTTGGAGGAGGTTGACGTGTTTGGCTTGGAGGAGGTTGACGCGTTTGGCTTGGAGGAGTTTGATGCGGTTGGCTTGGAGCTTGTTGGCTTGGAGCTTGTTGGCTTGGGGTTTGTTGGCTTGGAGGTTGATTTGAAGCTTGTTGGCTACTTGATGCTTGACTTGTGCTAGCATCATTGCCCTTTGATTTTTGCCGGATGTGCACTTCCTTTTATTGTGGCCCTTACTATTGCACGATCCACAATTAGTTGGCTCGCGAGCTTCTTGGAATAACCTCGTTTCGGAATGACCCCATCTATCCATATCTCCGTGATACCTCTTTGTCTTTCTTCTTCCACGTTTCACAACCTTCCATTCCGGATCTGGCCAAACTTGCACTCCATGATACTCCGGCCATTGTGATTGATCCAAGTAAGGACAAAACCTTGGAGCCCATGTCCTCTTTGTGGCTTCGATTGAGAACTCGGACTCCCGAACGGTGAGCGGGTTATTGTAGTCGACACGTCTAGTGCGTGCCGCTGTTAGCAAGTGGGAGCAAGCCAAATGAAGCAAAGAGGGCCTCCTACATGTGCATTCACATGTCTTTAGGGACACACGGAAAGCCCGGCCTCCGTGTTGGACACCACCTAGTGTGGTGCCTCCCGGCTCATTCACTTGGTAAACCTAGTCAACATTATCATAACATGTAGCCGTTTGGGAGTCGGCCTTCCTCGCCTGAAAATCCATGAACTCTTGAACCTTCTTTGGGAACTCGGAATTCAAAGCAATTTCCTTCTCCGTTTCATCGGTGTAGTTCGGAAATAGACATTCAACTTCTCGAATGTGTATTGAATGATTGCCGTCACGGGCAATGCACGGACACCCTTCAACACATTGTTGAAGCACTCGGCCATGTTGCTTGTCATTTGGCCATATCTCCTCCCATCCTCATCATAAGCTCTTGCCCAGTTTGAGTTAAATACGAGGTGTCTATGAAGAAACTCTTGACCACCCGCGTTGAGGTCTTTGTGCTTCAGCAAGCCGTTGTATAGGTTTGCGAAGCGGCGCTCCGAATAAGCGAGGCAACAATCTTGAAGAAGGTCAGACAACTCTTTGCTCTTGCATGCCCGGTAGAAGTTTGCACAAAAATGCCTCATGCACCATCGGTGATGCAAGGGAGCATGCTCGGGGATTGCAAGCTCCACCGCATTGAGAATTCCTTGATGACGATAGGAGATGACACACACTTCCTTTGAGGGTGGTATGACCCTCGTCCTCAATATATGGAAAAACCATTGCCAGTTATCATTGTTCTCAATCTCTACCAATGCAAAAGCCAATGGTACTAAACGGTTGCTTGCATCACTTGCTATTGCCACCAATAGTGTGCCCTTGTACTCGACCGGTCAAGAAGGTACCATCCACGGCTATGACGGGCCTACAATGTTCGAATGCCCTCGTGCATTGCTGGAATGACCAAAATGCACGGTGAAATACCCTCACTCTTTTACCATCATGCAATGTTATTTTGGTTGCGGAAGGCTCGACCACATGCACCATGCCCGGGTTAGTTGCGGCCATCGCTAACAACAACCTAGGGATACGGTTGTATGCTTCCTCCCAATCACCGTACAACATCTTGAATGCGGCTTGTTTGGCCTTCCATGCCTTCCCGTACTTGACGTCGTAGGCAAACCGGGATTTGACCGTATCTTGCACGGACCTAATGCTCATGATAGGAAGTGATGATATCTCCGCCGAGAGCTTGTATGCAATGAACTCGGATGTGAGTTGACGGTGGTCCAGCTGTGCATCCTTGCCATCAAGCTTCGGTCCCCGGCACATGTGAGTGGCTACACAACTTGTTATGTGCCAAGAGGGCCCTTTTTTGAAAGGTCGTGCACGGACAACCCATGGGCACCTTTTATCCACACATTTTAGCGTGTACCGCTTCTTCAAGTCCGAGTGAACAACGATGTACGAGCGATGATGCTTAATGGAGAACTCCTTCAACCATATCTTCAATTCCAAGAATGTATCAAACGTTAGCCCTTTAGAGATCATAGCCGTCCTACCATCCACATCTCTCTTGGATAGTGGCCTAGCTCCAAGAAGTAAACTTTTGCCACCATCAACCACGGCTCCATCCGCAAGACTAACATCACGGAACAATGGTACCGGATATCCCGTCCGGTTACCTTCTTGAAGATCTCGGCTCTTTCGGCTTCCTTAGCCGTGAAGCCATCCTCGTCAACCTCCTCTTCGGGTCCATCATCATCCGAGTCCGACGCATAGCATCGGGAATAAGGAATGGAGTGGTCCATCTCCTCTTGCGTCCAATATTTATCCAAATCACCGACATTGTTGCCATTCATCTCGAAACAATCATCACCATCGTCATGCTCATCATACTCGTTATCCAACAGAGGTTGTTGGGCAATGGGAGATTGGACAATGGGAGATTGGGTGGCCTCTTCTTGGCTCATGGGTGGAGGAGTCCTCTCTCGAACGGGGAGGAGGGCCGGTTAAGGTCAAGCTCGATACGAGCCTCAACCGTCTTGGTTGCAAACAACTCCAAAGCCTTATCTTGTGACCCGGCCACCGTCTCCTTGTAAATGGACCAACGTTGCTCGGAGTTGATACGCATTATCTTCCAACGGGTGTGCATTCCAAACCCCACATTATGCTTCCCTCTAGCTCAATACCATCATTTGGCTCATTCCAATTCAACTCAACCCTAACTTGTGCTACCACCTCCGCAAAGCTAGGGCTAACGTCAAACACCAAGTCAACCTCTTTCGGGTCCGGCTCTATGTTTCCCTTCAAGTAAGCATCCTTGTCCACATGATGAACATGAACAATTCTTTCCATCCCCCTAGCATAATGGGAACAACACATACACACATGTGTTCATTAGTTACCATAATCAACATAATCTACCCATACAAACTAGCACACTACCATTTCTTCTACTTCAACAACCCTAACATCCAACCAAATCCATCTCCACCCTCAAATCAACCAAATCCACATCTAGGGTTTCACATATAGATTGGAGCAAATACACAAAATCAATGGATGAAAAGAGGGGAAACGGAGGAGATTACCTCAAGCAACGAGTTGGGAACGATCTCCACGGACAGATCTGACGATTTGGTGGTTGATTTGGTGGTTGATTTGGTGGGGGGGGGAGAGGGGGAGAGAGAAAACCGGGCGCCTTTGGAGGAGAGAAGAAGAACAGAGAAAGAAAGAAAGAAGAAGGGTCGGGCTGGGGCGCGCGCGCGGCCCAAACTTAAGTGAATGTGTGGCGCCCTTGCCGGGGCGCCACACTTCAAAGTGTGGCGCCGGCCGAGGCGGCGCCACTCGTGCTGCCACGTCGGATCGGGGTCACCAGCTCAGCGTCCACGGGCCACGTCGGATGGGTGTGTGGCGCCAGAGCCAGGGGCGCCACATGGGCATGTGTGGCGCCCTTGAGAGGGGCGTCACACAAGGCTTAGATCCGTGAAATAGTTTCGCCGGAGGGTCAGTCTGTGCTTTTCTTTCAGTTTTGGGTTATTTTTGTGTAAATCGCCTAGAGCAGCGCGGGCCACCGGCACGGCTCTGGAAACAGCAGGAGGGCCGCACGTACTCGCTGGGTAGCGGCAGGCAGCTCAAGCTACGGCGACCGCCGTCCGGTCACGTCCGTGCCGCGCTTTATTTTTCTGTACCCGCTGCTGCTGCATCGGCGAGTAGCAAATCTATGCATCTACTGGCCAGAGCCTGCCTGCGACTACTTCTGCAGCGATTCATTGCGTAGCTGAGCTTTTCTCAGTGATTGTACATGCATGTTTTTCTCTCTCATCTTTATCTTTTTCTTGTTCATCGCCTAGCCACCGAATGGAGTTGATGTGTGCTCCCAGTCCCACGTACGGCGCTGCAGCATCTTCCTTGGGTTTCAGGATCCCTTGGATGCTTCCTACTCCTCTGACCCTGCTACAGCATCAGCCAGCGCGCACACCATGACTTGACAGTCTTGCCTACCGAAAAATGGTAGCACTGGTTTCGGACTTGTTCGAACCGAACAGGAAACAGGCCAACATCAGCACAAGCCGCTACTCCAAGCCAGCCTGGTAACAAGTTTTGGCTACCGAAAAATCAGCCAGCGCACACCTCCATGACTTGACAGTCTTGGCTACGGAAAAACCGAGTAGTTTCTTCTTCGGTAAATTACGAAGTAGAGATAAATCTTGCAATAAAGTGCAGTATGTATCGATTTATGCAGAGACTGAAATAACCCTATTTAAAAGAGAACTAAGTAGAGCTAGATAATCACTAGTAGAGAATAATCTAGCGGTGACGAGTGTTTTTGTAATTGATAATGTTGCCACGTCACGCCACCAATTTGATGATACTATTGCGTCGGTCTCCTGGCCAATCATCGCAGGTTTGCTGATACCTTCGCTAGTAAGGAGTGGGGGCGAAGGGTTGACATCTTTGTCTAAATTTATCTTCTCTCAACTAGGCTAGAACTTTGGAGGTAACCTTGGTGAAAAAATCGTTTGCCAACGTACACGAGGAAAGAAGAGCAACAAGGTTCAAATTTTACTTTTTTACCGAGACCACCGGCACGGCTCACGAACACCTGCACGAGGGACGCACGTACTCGCTGGCTACGACGACCGCCGTCCGGTCACGTCCGTGCCGCGCTTTATTTTTCTGTACCCGCTGCTGCTGCATCGGCGAGTAGCAAATCTATGCATCTACTGGCCAGAGCCTGCCTGCGACTACTTCTGCAGCGATTCATTGCGTAGCTGAGCTTTTCTCAGTGATTGTACATGCATGTTTTTCTCTCTCATCTTTATCTTTTTCTTGTTCATCGCATAGCCACCGAATGGAGTTGATGTGTGCTCCCAGTCCCACGTACGGCGCTGCAGCATCTTCCTTGGGTTTATGCTTCCTACTCCTCTGACCCTGCTACAGAATCAGCCAGCGCGCACTCCATGACTTGACAGTCTTGGCTACCGAAAAATGGTAGTGCTGGTTTCGGACTTGTTCGAATCGAACAGCCAACATGCCAACATCAGCACAAGCCCAAGCCAGCCTGGCAAGAGAATCTCCACCGTCAGCCCCTAAAATAGGCGTCGGCAGCCCGTCAGCACATCCGTTTGAGCGACGCCAGCACAACATTCTTTATTTAGGGGAGCTGCTTCCACACCGGCGTCCCCAAAACGGTGGCCTCAATAGAAAATTTGAATTTGAAAACTGAAACACAAGCATAGAAATTCGAAAAAGTTTACGAATATGAAGTTTGGGCCAACACACGACCACCAAATACGAATAAGTTTTGGAATAAGAAGTTTGGGCCAACACACAGCCACCAGATCGCCGTCTCCGGCGCAAAAAAAAAAAAAGGGCTTCCAAGCCAGATGATCACATGATGGAGGTCACGGACGGCTCAACCTCGACGACTTCCTCATCGGCGGCCGGCGGCAGCTCCGTCGCTGCAACAGGATCCACGGTCGGTGCCGGGGTAGACATGAACCTGGACGGTGCCGGGGAGACGCCGACGCAGCTCGCGCCGCCATCACCTCTTCGCCGATGTGCTCGCGGTACATCTCGTGCCACGCCCGCGCCAACGGGTCCATCTTGTCCATGTCGGCCATCAAGATCTTTGATTCTTGAGACATTTTGGCCAACGATAGCTGCGTCGCTTCGTTGGTGGCCTTCATGGCAGCAGCGTGGGCTTCCAGCTTCACCGCCTCCACCTTCTCCCTCTCCAACGCGATCTTCATGTCTTGCTTGTCGAGGATTGCCTTCCACACGACGACGGCCCTATCCGACGCTTCCTTGTTCTCAACCGAGAATGAGTTGATCATCTTCTCGAGGGAGGCGTCCACAGCTGCCAATAACGGCGTCACATTCCTCTCAGCCTTGGCCTTCTTGTTGCCAATGGGACGCTCGGTGGAGGCGTCGGATGGATCGATCAGGCCATCTTCCCCGTCCTTCAATAGAGTGTGGAGGAGGTCGTCCCATTTCTTGCAACCTTGGAGCTTGTTGTAGCAATGCATGAAGGGGAAGTCTTTGTCCTCGTGTAGGTGCTTGTACATTTCGAGAGCGTTGAGCATCTAGCAATATGTAAGAATAAGATCATCTATTGATATGTAAGAAGATAGTTCATCAATTAGTTCATCAATTCATATGTAACAACATGGATCATCAATTCATATGTAAGAATAAGGATCATCAATTCATATGTAAGAAGATAGTTCATCAATTCATATGTAACAATAAGGATCATCAATTCATATGTAACAATATGGATCATCAATTCATATGTAACAATAAGGATCATCAATTCATATGTAAGAAGATAGGCGTAGATCATACCCAATCCACTATCGTCTTGCCGCTCTCCTTCCGTGCCTTGATCTTCTCATAGTAGCCATGGAACTTGCTACACGACCCCTTGATCAAGTTCCAACGCTGAGAGAGGACGCCCTTGTTCCGGTTCATCTCTATGGTGGCGTAATTACCATAGTTCTTCTTCTCGTTGAAGCAATCGAGAATGCGCTTGCAGCACTTGCCCCCGGTTTGGTTTCGCCGATGATGGGGCAAAATCTCACTTGCTTCCACGCCTCAATGAGGCATTCATCCTCCAAGGACCTCCACCTCGGACCACGAGTGCCGACGGAACCCCTGCGCGTCCTCCTCACGCTCGCGCCAGTCTCGGCGTTGATCAGCTCCTCCTGGACTTCCTCCTCATCTTCGTCCCCGTCGGCCTCTTCTTCGTACTCGTCGACCGGCGGTTCGTAGGCATGGCCGTGTATGATGTCGTTCAGGATCTCCTCCTCGCCGACAATCTATGCATAAAGTTACAAACTTTCAGTCGCCGCTGGTGTCTACGATGCACACAACACATAAAAAGTAAGGAAACACACCTCGTCCTGGCCCATGGACACGCCGGACGCGCTGCCGAACACCTGGTGGGTGTGCCTGCCGTCATCGGGGAAGAGGTCGCGGGGAAGGCCGGTGCTGTCCATCACGTGGCCCTCGGTGCAGCAGGTCAGGCGAATCGTTCGGGTCGGGGAAGCGGAAGGCGCCGCTGCCCCGAGCCGTTGAATCCGGCGAGAACGGCGCGTTGTTCTCGACGGTCATGTCGCTGTCCCCGAACTCGGGGGAGTAGCGGGCGCGGCCGTCCATCTGCGACAGCCGCATCTGCGAGATCGATGGCGCGTCCACGGTGTACCCCGCGTAGTAACCCGGTGATGACGGGGAGCTCGAGATGCTGTTGAGGCCGCCGCCCAAGCTCAGGCACGTTTCCGCAGAGGCCGCCGATTTCTTTGCGTCGATGGCAGCGATGCGGCGCCTCCTGCGGTCGGCCGTCATGAGGGAGTGGTGTTCCATCTCCTTCTCCCAATCCTCCTACGACATGGTCGTCGGCTTCTCCTTCGGCGCGACGGTGAGCGTCTTCGGCAGCGCCTTCATCGGCGGCTCGCTGGCTTTCTCTTCGGTGCCATGGTGCGGCGGCGAGGGTTTTTTCGGATTGGAGGCTGGATGGAAGATGGAGCGGCTGGCGGGAGAAATGAGCGGAGGAGGGGACGGAGTTTTGGGGGAGAAGATGTATATTTCCTCGGCGTGTGGTTGATAGGCGGCTCCCACGCCCAAAATTTTCTGCCTCGAGAGGCGCCGGCGCTCCTGATTCACGCCCTTGGCGAAGGGGCCGGCACGGGGTTGTCGCCGCTTCTATTGGGCTCGAAAAAGCGTTGGCGCCGTTTAGGGCGCGCCAGTGCGAGCCCATTTTTGCTCCCGGCCCCCAAATTGCTATCGGGGCCGCTATCGGGGGCACCTGTGGAGATGCTCTAACAAGTTTTGGCTACCCAAAAATCAGCCAGCGCAAACCTCCATGACTTGACAGTCTTGGCTACCGAAAATGAGTAGTTTCTTCTTCGGTAAATTACGAAGTAGAGCTAAATCTTGCAATAAAATGCAGTATGTATCGATTGATGCAGGGACTGGAATAACCCTGGTTAAAAGAAAACGAAGTAGATCTAGATAATCACTAGTAAAGAATAATCTAGCGGTGACTAGTGTTTTTGTAATTGATAATGTTGCCACGTCAGGGCACCAATTTGATGATAATATTGCGTCGGTCTCCTCGCCAATCATCACAAGTTTGTTGATACCTTGGCTAATAAGGAGCAAGGGGGAAGGGTTGATATCTTTGTCTGAATTTATCTTCTCTCAGCTAGGCTAGAACTTTGGAGGTAACCTTGGTGAAAAAATCGTTTGCCAACGTACACGAGGAAATAAAAGCAATAAGGTTCAGATTTGACTGTTCTGGCTCACCTCACATGTATTGATAATAACATAATCAACATTACATATCCAATTATCTCAATTTAACAATAAATATAGAAACAGCTATTGTTCTCGAAAACATCACAACTACTAGAAATCATAGTTTGAAATAGTAACTCAGCTTGAATAACTCTAAATGAGTTGCTAGGTTTTGAGAAAATTAATGAGGCGATGTTATAGGGTTTTTTAGCCCCGGGTCTAGCCCTTGATCTTGGAACTAATGATTCCACATATTTATACTAAACTTTTTCACGTATTTCTAATTTATCATGCTATGTTTTCGAGTTTGAGAATTAAAGTAAGTTTTTACATGGTATAAAATTATGATATCTGCCATTGCAAATTAATATGTTGTACACACCTACAATTTTGATTGTTTTTATAAAATTTTGTTTGGGCCAACTAAACAAATGTTTATCTCAACTGATTTTCCTTCTAATTCTAAATAAACAAGAAAATAGAAAATACAACTATGTATTAGGCCGTGCCATCCATTTGTACTATATTGTGTTGACACGTAAGTTGTGCTCATTATGTACTATTAATAATTATTAAAGGATTGTAGAGGTACCAGAGTGAATTAGTAAAAGGTATATAGATACTAGTTGATGTATTGATAGAGCTTAATTGTAGTTATATAGAAAATTCTGGAGTGCATGAGGTGTTGACAAGCGACTGGTCTTCGAGTTTCCTCCTCTCACACTTGCATGTTGAATCCTATCTTTTCTTTGCTTTTATCTTGTTTATGAGGGTTCATTCGAACACTCTCTAATGATCCTCGCTCTTTGTGATTATTTATATCTTTGTCTCGTGATATACTAATTAATAGTTTACTACAAAATCAACACCGTTAATTTTGTATCAAAAGAGGAGATTGTTGTTTAATTTCTTTTCTTATCCTTGATCTTTTTCCGATAAAGGGATAATATCCTTGATCTTAGCACCAATCCTTACATGTCTTTTGTATTGGTGCTTGATATTTTCATCCACATGCCTATCACACAAAGATGGAAATGTTTTAATTTAGTTGTGCAATCTCAAAGAAAATAGTCTTTTCATTAGCCAAACCAAAATGGTAGGCAAGTTCTAATTCATATTTACGCCTTCACGGGCCACACAAGAAGACAGGATGGAAGCCTCGGAAGCACAACAGTGTCCCAAATCGAGGGTGCCTTCTCTAGTGTCATGTAAATAAAGAAAAAAAAAACCTAGATTTCACCAAGTCGAGCCATTTCTTGCCAGTAGAACATGTCATTCGGTTTTTCTCGTGGGTCCAATATGTTTGGTCTAAAAAAATTATGTGATCTTTAAATTTGTTGCTAAGGCCTATGCGACTCGTCTTGCTCTACTAGTACATAGGAATGTTGTCTATAGTCAAACTGATTTAATTAGAGGTAGATGATGGCATGAAGAGGTCTCTTCATGAGATTGCTACTAGTTCAGAGTTAAAAAGCTAGAGGTTTACGACTCAAGCTTGATTTTAAGAAGGCGTATGATAGAGGTTTAATGAAAATCCGACCGTTTATTTGGTTTTCTCTCTCATCTTTATCTTTTTCTTGCTCATCTCATAGCTACCGATTCGAGTTGATGTGTGCTCCCAGTCCCACATACGGCGCTGCAGCATCTTTCTTGGGTTTCAGGATCCCTTGGATGCTTCCTTACTAGCTCTGACCCTGCTACAGAATCAGCCAGCGCACTTGATGACTTCCCAGAACGATTAGCGCAAAGTTATAGCCAGAAGCACAAGCCAGCCTGATAACAAGTTTTCTTCCTCGATAAATCAGCAAAGTAGAGCATAATAACCAAACTGCGGGACCGCTAAACCTATTCAAAGAAACAACGCATTAACAAACTATAGCACAGAAGCATAACATAGACGGTAGCTGCGCAGGTAGGGAGGGAGCGTGAGCGAGAGTCCGCGCAGGTAGGGTTTTCCCCGCGCCGCCGCCGCCTGGCGCCGCGCCGGCGTTCCACCACCACCCACAGCCATGGACTCCACCGCGTCCCATCCGCCGGGGTTCTCGCAGCGTTGGGCGCCGGAGGGGAGCCCGGAGTCGGTCTCGTCGTGGCGAGCTGACCACGTGTCGGGGCTCGGGATCTCGTCGGCGTCCTCGGGAGGGAGCGTTGCTCCGCGGCCGGAGTTGAGGGAGAAGGAGCAGGTTCGGCCGGAAGGAAGGGCGTGCGTCCAAGACAGGTTGGTCTGGGAGGTGCCCAGGCCATGAGGGGCAAGCGCTGGACCAGGAGGATCGAGGAGAGGAAAGAGGCGGGCGGCGCTGGCTGGGGCGCGCCGGCGATGGAGATGCGCGGCCTGTGCTTCCGCTGCTACCTGCCGGGGCACCGCAAGCGGGATTGCACCAACGCCGAGGTATGCATGCGCTGTTGGCAGAGAGGTCACCCTGCCATGGAGTGTAAGAGGCCGAGAAGCCCGTTGGATGAGGAGGATAGTAGTTAAGGCGGTGGAGGCAGGTTTATTTGGAGAGTTGGCTTCTATCTCTCCCTTGCAGAGGATTTCCATGTACGCGGACGATGTAGTTCTTTTCCTCAAGCCGTTACATGGTGAGCTATGGGCCACGAAACACATCTTGAGTCTTTTTGGTGAGGCGTCGGGGCTCCATGTGAACTTTAGAAAGACTACTGCCACGCTGATTCGCGGATCTCATGAGGAGGAGGAGAGGACGGCCAGGATCCTGGGATGTGAGCTGGCGGCCTTCCCAATCCGATACTTGGGGCTTCAGTTGGCACTCCGCCCCCCTCACTAAGGCGGAGTGGCAACCACTTCTAGACCAAGTCACCAAAAGTGTCCCAGGGTGGCAGAGGGGGCTCATTAGTAGAGAAGGAAGACTTGTCCTTATAAACTCTGTGGTAGCGGCAAGAGCGGTCCACCAAATGGTGGTTGCGGAGGCACACTGCTGGATGTTGGAAGAGATAAACAAGTGGATGAGGGCCTTCTTCTGGGCCGGTAAGGAGGATGTGCAAGGAGGACAGTGTCTAGTGGCATGGAGGAGCATTTGTAAGCCAAAGGAGCTCGGCGGGTTGGGAGTCAAGGAGTTAAGACTACAGGGCCTCGCCCTTAGAGTGAGATGGCTATGGCTTAGACGCACGGACCTGGAGAGGCCTTGGCAGGGCCTACCAGGGCTAAAGGATCCAGAAGTAGAAGGGGTCTTCCAGAGCTTAGCACAGTTTACGGTGGGAGACGGGCGTCTCACCTACTTTTGGAGGGACATATGGATCGGAGGTTACACAGCGGAAGAGTTGGCACCAGAGGTCTTTGCCAGGGTCCCTACCAGGAGGAGGAACTCTCGCCTTGTGGCGGAGGCGTTGCAGGAGGACGTGTGGATTGATGACATTCATGGGGAGATGACCGTTGACCTTTGGATGCAATGCCTAAAACAGTGGGAGGCTGTCGAAGAGGTGGAGAAAGATAGCACGAGACCTGATAGTATCACCTGGAAAGGTGTGGAATCGGGAACCTACACGGCGAAGGGCACCTATAAGATGTTGTGTCAGGGAGGCATTCGCTGGTGCATGAGTAAGCCGGTGTGGGGCTCCTTCGCCCCCATGAAGTGCAAGGTGTTTGCTTGGCTGACCTTGAGATATAGGCTTTGGACCTCGGACAGGAGAGCGAGGCATGGGCTCCAGGAGCATCCAGATACGTGCTACATATGTCTACAAGAGGAGGATAACGTCAATCACATTTTCACCCTATGCCCCTATGCTAGACAGGTGTGGTACAGAGTCCTCAGGAGCGCGAACCTACGGATCGCAGACCCTGGGTTCACGGGGAACCTGCAACGATGGTGGACGGAGGCCCGAAAGCGAGTGCGGAGGATCGACAGGAAGCGTTTTGACACAATGGTCATCTGCACAGCATGGACGATCTGGAAACAAAGGAACGCCATGGCGTTTGGGAATGAGAGGGAGCAGAAAACGGTAGACCAAATTCTAGTGCAGGTTAGAGATGAGTTCTACCTCTGGGAGAGGACCAAGAGAGGAGTGAGGCTAGGTATAGCGAGAGAGTAGGCCTAGGCGGAGGGAGGTGGTGTGCGTGTGTCTCAGCACTCATGTGCTTTCTTGTAAAACTTTTGCTTCTCCTTCTATAAAGATAAGGCACGCATTTTGCGTGCTCTCGAAAAAAGAAAAAAAAACAAACAAACTATAGCACAGTTAGGGGTTAAATTGATGCGCTAGCCAAATCAAACAAAAGCGTGAACAGGTGGAAAGAGGCTAGTATATTTATATATCAACACCGGCAACACCTTGCCAAGCAAAAATTTGATGATTTTGCATATGTTCTATTTTTGTCACACTTTATTATCCATATGCTTTATCTGTTATTGAGTGGATTTTTGCCAAACTTTACCACATTGTTGCTTCAAAATTCCTGGCCACGCTTGCTTTGGACTTGGCAAAGCATAGCCAAGAACTAAACAGCCCTGCCGTTTAAGAGCATCTCTATCGGCTTGAACCATTCCGGACACTAAAAGTGTTTGTTTTAATCTGTTTGAGTCAGGCCACAAACACAAAATCGACAATGTCTTCCCCTTGTCCTTTTAGATCAGGGGCAGATCCATCGGCCCGACACATCTTTGTCCATGCTGGTCTTTTGTTTTTTCCCTCTATTTTAGTACATTAATATGGCAATATGTGAACCAAAAAGGCCACATGAACTGAATATATTGCTTCGCCCTAACTAGGGAATAGCGTAGCTCACATGCAATAGTACCGAATCAAAGTGCACCAACACATATGCAAACCGTTAGTGTCACTCACGTGTGCCAATGTATGTAGCAAAATTGTCGAGGTCTTACCGTGTACGCGATGGCGAGGAAGCTCGAGCATTGAAGGACATGCTCGATCGCACCGTAGAACTTGTTCGTCAAGTACGATGAACGCCCATATCTTTTGAATTGACACTTGGCCGCAATTTCTATGTATTTTGAAGGGAGCTAGTTGCCTACGCTCATGAAAATCTAAGGTAACCTTCCTTCAGTATGATTTTATATTTTCTCTCAGCATCCCAAATTGGACAAATTCACCAGTCCTCCTTAGTCGTGTATCCTACAGTCTTTTTGATTTTTTCGGTGCTGGTGTCGGTGTCGGCCTGATCCATGGTTGCATCGCCCTCGTTACCGTTATCATCATCTGCGGCGGTGGCTTCATCCATTGGGTGGTCATCTTGTCAAAACAATGGATCACTATCGATATAGAAACCCTCTTGTTGGGTCTCCTGCACGTTCCCTAGTCCATCGCACATTTGGTTGTTGCCATTGATTAGGCTATGCATGTAGGCCTCGATGTTCACGGCATAGTACACCTACGCATAATTGGGCATCACAAGGAGCTCTCAAATGTAAATGGACGAAGGACATGGAGCTTTCAACCATAGCAAGTCGGCCGGTGACAGGAGAGGCATTCCCTCGAACAACTTGCAGGGCAAGGGCATGTTCGCCGACAGGATCTCCAGTGGCCTCTTTTTGGCCGCCAGACCTGAATCCTGGGGCACACTGTAGTGAGGTGAGGTCAAATACGCGCAATGCGAGGCCTCCCAGAAAGATCGGGATGCAACGTAGGCGACCGTGACTGCAGAGACGGCCCTACAGTCAAGGACATGACCGAGCTTTGTATGCCACTTGCGAGTGGGCAATGGAATAGAAGAGGGGGATGCGTGCATACACGGCTAGTGTCTGCCCCCGACACATTTCAAGCCAAAATTTGGTCTTAGAATGGATCGCTGCGAACGCCGCGGCCCGTTTACGTCGGGCCGTTAGAATGGATCCTATATGTCCTCCTTTTTGCGCGGACCAAAATGAAAAGTCAGGCCATCTTCAACACAACCATCCAATTCGTCTGCCTGTGTTCGAATGGACCACGCGAAAAAAATGACCCAACGCCTAAAGCCAACTCGAATCTCGGCGGGCTTTGTGTTGGCGCAGACACAACATGGACGCCGCTCTCATACTCATGTGTCATCCCCTGGCCCGCTAGTTGGCCACACAACACAAATCCACGCCTCCACTCCCACGGAAACCTGAGATGGCCGACACACCTCCCATCGCCTCTAAATATGTTGGGGCCGCAGCGGCTGAATCACATCCTGCCGCCACCATGACGCTGAAGAAGCTGAAGGTGGAGCTGACGGCGGATCAGAGGTCCGCTCAGAAGAAAAATAACGAAGCCGCCGCAGCCGTGGAACTGGAGATGGAAATGGATGATCTTGTGGCCCTACAATCGAATGCCAATGCGGAGGCCATCGTCACCTCAGTCATGGTACAAGCGCTCATGATGCTCAACCGGGGCGCGCTTGCGAAGATGGCCGCCGACGGTCGTAGTGGCATGGCAGTGAGCTCGGGCTCGTCCGTGACCCGTCCTATGCTTCCTAGAGCGGCCTTGAACATTTCCACATGGTCGCCATGCTTGTGTACACCCGAGTATGTACCTTTCGTATGGGAGCAGAAGTCATTGCCGCCCTAGTTCTCGAACTTGCCACGGGATGGGTCGCCTGAGGTCGGCGAGTCCATGGCAACGAGACCCTCCCAAACGTCCCTTGACCTCAACCGTGTGACGGTGCTTCACTCGGAGACCCCACGGGCAAGGGATGCCGGCTCGTTCCCTGCCGCTCGTAACCAGTACGACAAAATGTCAGTCCCGTTAGATGTGGCCACGATGCAACCACTAATAATGAAGCGGTGATACAACCTTCGATGATGGATTTCGCGACGGCGATGCAGCCTCCCCCTATGTAGTTTGCTCCCACCAAGACACCCCCACGCTAGCCAATAAGGCCTACTTCAGTGATGAGCGCATCATGGAGACATGATCAATGGTGGCCAAGTTGGGGTTGACATCGAGCCATCGAGGATGGGCCATTATTCGAGGATGAGCTCACCAATGCGTTAATGCTCAAACAAGCCAACAGAGCAAACGAACTGGCAACTACACGGAGCCTGAGGACAAGATGATAGGTGAGGCGTGGATGGCAATTGGACAAGATACTATTAGTGGTGCCGAGCAAAAGGGGGAGCATTTTGGAGGAGAATCCATGACTTCTTCCACGAGCATAGGCCCTTAGGGGAACACCGGTTTGAGAGCGACCACAATGAATTATCCATTCAAAAGCGGTGATCGTTTATTCAATTGGAATGCAAAAAAGTTACCGCGATGCTCGGTCATCTCATCAAATGCCCCGTGAGTGGAATCGGAGTGAAGGACTTGGTAAATTTCTCCCTTTGCACACATATTAACTACATGTTGTCATTCATCCATGCATTTTCACTTGATTCTATCTCCCACAAATCTTGTAAATTGTAGGCATGTCAAAAATTGGAATGGTTCGAAGAGGTTAATCAAGGTAAAGATTGTTGGAAGAAAAACCGAGAGTGCACCAAGTTTCAAGAGAACTAGGAGGCCTACAAGTTGACATCGCTTGGAAGCAAGAATGCCAAGGATGCAACGGTCATTTTGGTCACACCATGCAGTATGGCTTAACTAAAATGGAGGCTGCCCCATTTTAATGGGCAAGTTTGCTCAAAATTTATGCTAAAAATGACCAAGTCATTTTAATCACGCCATACAAAATGGCGTGAACCACATGTTTTTTTATCCAGAGGCCGGGTCCGAACACAATCTCGGAGAGTCCAAGATTTTTGCAAACTAGCCAACCTAAATAGCGTGACCTAACTTTTTTTGACAAAAAAGGCCAAGCCGTTCCAATTGGCATGTAATGTGCTTTAATTAAGGCATTCAGCGTGGCGCGACTAAAAAGAGCCACAAAAATTTAAAAGTTTTTCAAGAGGCAAGGAGTGGTTTTAAGAGCATCTCCACCGGCGGCCCCGATAGCGACCCCGATAGCTATTTCAATGCCGGGAGCGAAAATGGGCTCGCACCGGCGCGCCCCAAATGGGCCAATTCTGGAGCCCAATAGAATCACCGGCAACCCCGTGCCAGCCCCTTCGCCAAGGGCGCGAATCGGGCGCGCCGGCGCCTCGCGGAACGACGTTTTCCGCAGGTGGGAGCGCCTTGTCAGCGAGGGGACGCGGCGGTTCGCATCGGAAACGACGCGGGGAGGTTGGTCATCGGTGTTAATGGCCTCCCGCGCGGAAACCAAAACGGCGAGAGCGGCGACTGGACACGCGGCGTCCACCTACCTTACCCATGCGCCTTCAATGCGCGTTCGCCGCCTCCCATAAAACCCCACCGGCGCGTGCTTCTCGCTTTTCTCCGCCGTCCAACCCTAACCGCCGCCGTCCTCAACAACCCACACGCACCCCGCCGCGATGGCGACAGCGGCGGCGGCATGCTCCGCTCGACGCAGCTGTCGTTCGACGAGGCCGACGAGCTGTACTGGCACCGCATCCCAGTGCCAGTACAGTACAAGTTGCCACACGGCTGGCACGTCTCCAACGGTGGCTTCGCCGTGCCGCCGCCGCCTCCGCGAGGACCGCAGATGCGGGCCCTCACGAAGGAACGGCGGAACCAGATGACGCCGGAGGAGAGGAGCCTGCCGAAGAACGCTCTCGACAGCCCGGACTGGGCACAGCGCTTCAAAGACGTGTGCGCCGCTCGGGCGGCCGCTTCAACAACGTCGGCCATCGTGCCTGGTGGTACGGCCGCGATGTCGACCAGACGCTCCGCGAGTACGTCTTCCGGCCACGCCACCGCGGGCAACGGGAGCCGGTCTGTTTCCCGCAAGTAGCGAACATGGCACCGCCGCCTATGAGGGCGCCGGAACGGACCGCGGCGTCCGGAACCTCATGCACCAGATCGTCTGTAGTGGCGACGACGACAAGGAGGAGTTCCCCGGCCAGAACTTCCTCGTCGGCCGCTCCGTCGACAAAGACTATCGCCACATCGGATCGACCTGCGGCAGGCGGCTGTGTGGTCTGCCAGGGACCACGACGCCAACTACGTCGACCTCACCAGACCTTCAGAGCTGCCGGCGCCAAAGGAGGAGAAGGCCGACGACGCCGACAGCTGGTCCTTCGGGACGTCCAGCGGCGAGGAACTGGACTTCAGCGCCTTCGACTCCCCACGCCGCTAGATGTTTATTTTTAGTTTTTAGTTTCAATTCGCGTTAAATTTGTACAAATTTCATTCAAACTTCGTATGAATATCGTTTTCAACATTTCAATTTGATTTTACTAAATGTATCGGGACCGCCAGTTTGGAGGCGTCCGTGCGGAAGCAGCGTCCCCAAATAGAGGATGTTGTACCGGCGACCCCCAAACGGAGTTGCCAGCGCCCCTGCCGGTACCTATTTGGAGGCTACTATAGCAAAAACACGAACCCCCTCCCTAGCAATCGATTGCTCGAGCAATCACTTTTTGTGGCGCGGAAGCGCTCGCGGAGCGAGTCAATTCCCTTTTTGTCACGTAGTGTTTTAATTGCGTTCACACGTGTTCACACTAACAGCTTATATTACTACTTTGCAAGTTGCATGCAGCCAAGAGCGTTCACACTGCATGCATGCACATGCACAGAGCATCTCATGGATTTGCATTTAATGAGCCAACTTTTTAGCACGCTTTCATAAGTTGTTGCATGCATACACATAGCATCTCACTCTTTTTCTTCAGCACGAGACAGACTCTCAATTCTCTTTTTGCAATTCCCTTTTTACAATTCCCTTTTTGGGTTTTATTTTTCGTACGGTAATTCATGTTTAAGGGGGTCCTTTTGCAATTCCCTTTTTCGGTTCAGTGATTTTTAAGGGGGAAAATAATGGGTGGGAAGATCCACTTGCAACTCAAATTAACTACCACTTGCTACTCAAACTAAGTACTGTTTTTAAGTTGTAAGCTAACAAAAGTTTGCTAAAATATTCTAAATGAAATTTACTTTTTAGGGTTGCTAGGTATTTATATTTACCGTTGATAAATAACGGGGCACCGGGTTGATAACTTGTAAACAAAAAAAGAGGCGCTACATATTTTAAATTAAATTAAATTTTTAGGCTTGATATTTATTTATATTTACCATTGATAAATAGCGGGTCACCGGGTTGATAGCTTGTAAATTAAAAGAGAGTCGCTAAAATATTCTAAATGAAATACTTTTTAGGGTTATTATTTATTTATATTTACGGTTGATAAATAACGAGGCACCGAGGTTGATAGCTTGTAAAATAAAAAATGTTCGCTAAAATATTTTAAATGAAATACTTTTTAGGGTTGGTAGTTTTTTTATAATTACCATTGATAAATAACGGAGCACCGGATTGATAACTTGTAAACTAAAAAGAGTCGCCAAAATATTCGAAATGAAGTTAGATTTTTAGGGTTGGTAGTTATTTATATTTACCGTTGATAAATAATAGGACACCGGGTTGATAGCTTCTAAACTAAAAAATATTCCGTAAAATGTTTAAAATAAAATTAACTTTTGGGTTGATAATTTTATACATTTACCATTGATCACTCAAGTACGGAGGGGTTGATTATTCAAATAGAGAGGCTTGATAACTTTTAGCTAGAAAAAAAGTTTCTCAAAACATATCAACATGGGTGCTAGTTTTGAAGATCTCGTCGAGACGAATTTATTGGTGAAAGCGGATCTTAATTTGGAGTTGTCGTTTGAAAGTTAAAATGTTTTGAATTTTAAAATTTTGAAAAGATTCCGCTGACATCAGCAGATTCGTCTATTTGTGCATGCATGCAGAACTTTCCCTCAATACCCTGCACCAGATTGATAATTTTATACATTTACCGTTGATCACTCAAGTACGGAGGGGTTGATTATTCGAATAGGAGAGGGTTGATAAATTTTAGCAGAAAAAAGTTTCTCGAAACATATCAACATGGGTGCTAGTTTTGAAGATCTCGTCGAGACGGATTTATTGGTGAAAGCGGATCTTAATTTGGAGTTTTCGTTTGAAAGTTAAAACGTTTTGAATTTTGAAATTTGGAAAAAGATTCCGCTGACATCAGCAGATTCGTCTATTTGTGCATCCATGCAGAACTTTCCCTCAATACCCTGCACCAGGTTGATAATTTTATACATTTACAGTTGATCACTCAAATACGGAGGGGTTGATTATTCGAATAGGAGAGGGTTGATAACTTTTAGCCAGAAAAAAAGTTTCTCGAAACATATCAACATGGGTGCTAGTTTTGAAGATCTCGTCGAGACGGATTTATTGGTGAAAGCGGATCTTAATTTGGAGTTGTCGTTTGAAAGTTAAAACGTTTTGAATTTTGAATTTTGGAAAAGATTCCGCTGACATCAGCAGATTCGTCTGTTTGTACATGCATGCAGAACTTTCTCTTAATAGCCTCCACTACAGTCCAAAATTTGCCAAAAAAAATTTGGTTAGAAACCGATCGCTCATTCTCTCCCTAGCAATCGTTCGCTAGCTACGGAAGCCCGCAAAAATAACCATTTAGGTGAAAGAAATCTTAGCCCCGCTCCAACGGCTGCGGTACACACACTCCTGCCATCGTTAACTCCGAGGTGCACTGGCACTGAACAAAGATTCTCAGCAGTAAAAATAGATACATATTATTTCTCTGCTTCTGACAGCGCACGTCCAAGGGTAGTATCATGATAGAGGCGTTGAAAACTTAAAGCTGGCTGAGTCGCTGTTGCTGGTCGTCGCACCGTCAAAACCTCAGGCGTTCAGGGATTCAGTGGTGCAGACCTGCGCCTCTGAACCTGATGAATCATCATGCCTGATCGAGTAGCTAGTGAATGAACTCGGCGCAGTGTGAGCAGTGACGAGTTAACTGAGCCGAGGCAGCTGCTAATGGGATGGTCCCACGGCATATACAGTCAACACAGGTTACACAGGCCACTGGCAGCGGCCGATGCTGGGGATCTACTACTGTACAAGGTAGTACAGGGCAAGTAGAGTGGAGTTTAGGAGTGTGTTGGTAACAATTTGTGTTTTATTTTCTCCTTTTGTGCAGTCCATGGTTCATATTTTTTGGGGAGAAATCGGAGATATACATGTGATGCCTCCAGGTAGCAAGTAACTCCTATGCTGGACAAACACATACAGTATTTAGATAACAGTAAATTACACTGCAGTTTCAGACTTTGAGTTCATCATCCGACAGAGAAATGAAACGGGCCCCAGCCGGCGGGGACCCCCGCCGTGCATTTGACTTGCAAAAGCAAAAGCGCCATGCCCATGGCGAGCGAGACCACGTACGTAGGAGTAGATCGGACTAGAAAACAGAAAGAGATTCCCCCTACGAGGAGGAGGGCCGGAGCGCGAGATGACGATGGTCGCTTCCCGCTTGCTGTTGTTGCTTTGCGCTTGGTATATTTCTGTTTAGCTGGGGCAGTGGGCGCGGTTTGGCTTTCGGTTTTGCCAAGGTCAGCCATGGATTCCTCTTCCCCAGCATGGCTCGCGCTGCAGCAGCTGCTGCGCATGTGTGCGTGTGCACCGAGCTATACTATCAGCACCTGATTACAGTATGCGATGCACACGCAGCGACACAGTTTATCCATCTCTCATTCTATCAGGACCTGATTACAGTATTCTGATGCTTTTGGAGCCACATGTCCACTCTTGCATATTCTCTATCTTTGTATCTTCAATGGATCAAAGCAAAATTGACAAAGCACGCTAAGTGAACCCTCACGGGTCGAGTTTGCGGGCTCCGTTCCGCGCGAGCTATTTTCGAACAGTAAAAGTCAGGATTTCAACATTTTAACATATCATGGCATTTTTTTAGACGGAAGGCTCCAAATAAGTCCGGCTTTGAATTAACGAAGCCATCAACCGGTTAGAACTTACACCAGATGTTACAACACACACGTGTCAAGCGCACGCAGACCCCCAACACAGAAGACAACACAGATAAAGTCGAGCCGAAGCGCCAGCTTGAACCATGAGGAGGGAGCCTTGTCTTATGTAGCACCGGAGCAATCACGGTCATGTCCACACCAACACAACCTCCACCGCACCAAGATTGCAACCCACGGGGAACTCAACGACGGGCCGGCCAGCTAGCAAGGCTTGAAGATCCAAAGGAGGAGAGGTCTTGCGGCGACGCCTCCAAGAAGGTGAATGGCGCAAGAATGCGCCATCGTCGTCGACAGAGACTGAGGTCCTGCAAAGTTTTCACCCAGACCCGAGAGGCACCACCCCTGGAACTCGGGCTAGGTTCAGACCAAGAACACAACATCTTCCCCTGGCGTTGGGATAAGCACACCGGCGAGAGCTATGACCAGACACCGCCCTAGCAAAGCCCCCCAAGGCGCTAGGAAGGACATCAGCTACCGCAACAAACCGTGTAAAAGCAGCCAGGCTGACGCTGCGAGAGGGATGAGACACCAACGCGAGGTCACAGGGTGATCCACAAGACACTACTAGAGAAGCAGGCACAAAATGAGGGCCCCAAGGGGGCAGATTGGGGCGGAGGGACAGAGTCCATCACTTCGAACAGGAGAGACATCATCGGGACGCCTTCAACAAGGGAGCGACACCCACAGGTGCCATCGTCACCGGCACAGGCCACAGCCATGTGCAGCTTTCGCTGAGGTACAAACCCGATCAAAATTCCGGTCGCCATTGTGAGGGCGTAGAGTAGACATCACAATAATCACTACCGCGCGCCCAACCGAAGCCGCACTATGAACTAGCCCCGACTAGATTCATCCGCAGGGTGAAAGCACACGCTGGCTGGCAATGCCCGGCCAGACCTAGATCTAGACTGCGACGACACTAGAAAGATGGCAACCAACAACCTCACCATCCCCAGGCCGCCAGCACCTGCACTAGTACAACCAAACTGGTCGGAGGGAAACCAGACTACGGCCGTAGGAGCAGCAGCAATACTGGACACGCTGCCAACCCGGCAAGCATGCGCCGACCCAGGGACCCATCCCGGATAGCCAGCAAAGACCTCGCCCCCAAGCGACATAAAACCACCGGAGAACCCCTAGGAGGCAGGACTCCGACAGCAGCGAACCAGGTCACTGGGTTCAGGCCCACCTGGAGCAGACCAACATGCGGTGGAGGAGCCACCAGGAGCACCTATGGCCACCCGCATCACGAGATTCGGTCAGGCCCTGGCAGCCCAGATCTGGGCCCACAAGCTCAAATCCCGCCGACGCACGCCAACCCGAGGTGACCATGCCGCCGGTGGACCAAGTGGCTCCACGCAACAGCCGTCGACCCCACGGCCTCCCACGGCCGGAGCAGCGCCAGGGACCAGGGCGAGTGATACGTCCAAAACGTATCTACTTTCCCGAACACTTTTGCTATTGTTTTGCCTCTAATTTGTGTATTTTGGATGCAACTAACGCGGACTAACGCTGTTTTCAGCAGAACTGTTCTGGTGTCTCGTTTTTGTGCGGAAATCCAACTTTCGGGAAAATCCTCGGAATTTATGCAGAAGGTCCTATTTTCCCAGAATATTGGCGAAGCCAGAAGGACAAGCCAAGTGGGGGCCCGAGGGCCCCACACACTAGGCCGGCGCGGCCCAGGAGGGGCCCGCGCGGCCCTAGTGTGTGGCGGCCTCGGTCGGCCCCCGACGCCCTCCTTCGGACTACTTATCGCCTTCGACCTAAAACGCACGGAGAGAAGTCGAAGTCGCCGAAACCCTCCGGAACGCCGCCGAATCGCAAAACTCCGTCTCGGGAGCCGAAGTCTCCGTTACGGCACTCCGCCGGGACGGGGAATTGGAGGAGATCATCGCCACCATCACCACCGACGCCTCTTCATCAACCAGCCATGTTTCCCCCATCCATGTGTGAGTAATTCCCCCGCTGTAGGCTGAAGGGGATGGTAGGGATTGAATGAGATTGGTCATGTAATAGTGTAAGATTGTTAGGGCATAGTGCCTAGTGTCCGTAATTGGTACTTTGATGATATTGTTGCAACTTGTTATGCTTAATGCTTGTCACTAGGGCCCGAGTGCCATGATCTCAGATCTGAACATGTTATTATTTCATCATGATATTCATTGTTTATGGTCTTACCTGCAAGTTGTATACACATGTCGCTGTCCGGAACCAATGGCCCCGAAGTGACGCAAATCGGGACAACCGGAGGGGATGGTAGTGATGTGAGGATCACATGTGTTCACAGAGTGTTAATGCTTTGCTCCGGTACTCTATTAAAAGGAGTACCTTAATATCCGATAGATTCCCTTGAGGCCCGGCTGCCACGGCTGGTAGGACAAAAGATGTTGTGCAAGTTTCTCATTGCGAGCACGTACGACTATAATTGGAACACATGCCTATTGATTGCTTTGTACTTAGACACCGTTTTATTATTATCTGCAAATTCCCTGCTTGATTGTTACACGAGTTTCTCTCATCCATGCAAAGCCCGTTATTTGTCCCCATGCCTACAGTATTTTAATCCTGCTGTTTACTATAATCACTACTCGTCTGTCTATCGTTACTCTGCTGCTTGTTATTTCACTACTGCTCTTGCTATAAAGCTGTTACTATCGATAAACTCTTGCGAGCAAGTCTATTTCCAGGTGCAGCTGAATTGACAACTCCGCTGTTAAGGCTTTCAAGTATTCTTTGTCTCCCCTTGTGTCGAATCAATAAATTGGGTTTTACTACCCGTGAAGACTGCTGCGATCCCCTATACTTGTGGGTTATCAAGACCGTTTTCTGGCGCCGTTGCCGGGGAGCGTAGCTTTATTTTGAAGTTCACTTGGATTGATATTGTTCGCTGCAAATTCTCCATCATGGGTAAAACTCGCGATCCTAAAGTCGCCATATTACCACCCACTACAAGAAAAGGTACAACTCTGAGTACCTCTGCTGCTCTTGATTCACCATCTGTGATTGATAAACTTGTTTCACCGCCACATGCTTCACTTGCTGGTACTTCTGCTGTATTTGAAAACTCTCATTATATTGATAATGTTTCTTCTGTGCTTGATGATAGTGGTTCATTGGGATCCTTTCTAGATGCTACAATTGCTAGGTCTAGACAAATTGAAAATACTGAAACTCCTAATGCTACTACACCTGTTAATTCACCTGAACTTGATTATTCTAGTGATGATCCTGATGAAGATTATGTGGAGCTTAATGATGATTTTATTAATAGATGCAATGCTCTACTGCTGATGCAAGCAAAATTAAAAAGTTTCTCACACAATATACTCATTAGACATAAGTTATCTCCCGATCCTAAATTTGCCACATCTCCTATATGCATTAAGGATAAAGATTATGATTTTTCTCTTGATCTATCTCATATAGCTATTGTAGAGAAAGCACCCTTTTGTGGTACTGAAAAAGAAAGTGATGTAGAACACATGATTGAACTTTCTTCTATGAGTAGCTTGTTTTATGATGATGTCAAGATGCGTACTTATTTTGTCGCTAAATTTTTTCCTTTCTCATTAAAGGATGATGCTAAAACTTGGTATAATAATTTGCCTCCTGGTTCTATTAAAAGTCCAACTGATTTGCGTGATGTTTTCTTTCGAAAATACTTTCCTGCTAGTGCTCAACATATTGCTTTACAGAAAATTTATAGATTTGACCAAGGAGATGAAGAGAAATTGCTGAGGCTTGGGCAAGATTTTGTTCTCTTATCAGAGCTCGACCTGGACATGATTTAGAAAAGAATGATCTACTTGATATATTTTATAGTGGACTAACCATTGAGTCTAGGGCATATTTGGATAGTTGTGCTTGGTTGTGTTTTCGGGAAAAAGAACTCCGAGACGAAGTCTGAAGAATTATTGGCTAAAATAGGCCGGAATCATGATGATTGGACTACGCCTGAACCAATTCCAACGCTAATATTGAAGAAGAGGGGTTTAATTAAATTGAATGATGAAGATATGAGGGAAGCCAAGAAGTCTCTCAAGGAGAAAGGTATTAAATCTGAAGATGTGAAGAATCTACCTCCCATAGAAGATATATGTGAAATAATTCCCCCTTCATCCATGATTGAGGTAAACTCCCTTCAGCGCTTTACTAGGGAAGATATTCCGTATTCAAAACCTCCTGCTCAATGCTTAGATGAGTTTGATAATTATATTGTTAAGCAAGAAAATTTTAATATGAGAGTAGAGAATCATCTAATGGAAAATTCTCAAGCTATTAGCAATTTGCATGATATTGTGGAGAGAACCTCCAATGATGTTAAGATGCTTGTTAAACATTTTCAAATGGTTCAAACTCAAATTGATCAACTCACTAAAGTGCAAAATGACTTATTAAAAAATAATTCTAAAGAGAAACATGCTTATGAAATAACAACTAGAGGTGGTGTCTCTACCCAGGATCCTCTATATCCTGAGGGGCATCCCAAAAGAGTTGAACAAGATACTCAACGAATTGAACCTAGTGCTCCTTCTAAGAAAAAGAAGAAGAAACATAAAAAATGTTGTAGAATCCTCTGAGCCTATTAATGATCCTAATAGTATTTCTATTTCCGATGCTGAAACTGAAAGTGGTAATGAACATGATAATAATAAAGATAATGATAAGAATGATGCTTCTGATAAAGAAGAGGTTGAAGATGAACACGAAAAGCAAGATAAAAATAAAAAGTATACTAAAGAAGATTTTATTGCTAAGAAACATGGTAATGAAAGGGAACCTTGGGTGCAAAAGCAAATGCCTTTTCGTGCTAAGAAACTAAAATCAAAGGAAGAAGAACACTATAATAAATTTTGTGATTGGATGAAACCTTTATTCTTGCAAATCCCTTTGGTGATGCTATTAAATTGCCTCCTTATTCAAAGTATATGAAAGATATTGTTACTAACAAAAGGAAAATCCCCAATGAGGAAATTTCCACTATGCTTGCTAATTACTCTTTCAATGGAAAAGTTCCAAAGAAGTTGGGCGACCCAGGTATACCTACTATTCCTTGTTCTATTAAGAATAATTATGTTAAAGCTGCTCTATGTGACTTGGGAGCCGGTGTTAGTGTTATGCCTTTTTCTCTTTATAAGAGACTTTACTTAGATAAGTTGATACCTACTGATATATCTTTACAAATGGCTGATAAATCCTTTGCTATTCCTGTTGGTATATGTGAGGATGTTCCTGTTCAAGTTACTAATAAGCTGTTTGATATTAAGCTGATTTTGTTGTGTTGGAAATGCCTGAAGATGATAATATGTCTATTATTCTTGGGAGACCTTTTCTTAACACCGCGGGGGCTGTTATTGATTGCAATAAAGGAAAGGTTACTTTCAATGTTGATGATAGGGAGCATACCGTTTATTTTCCCAAGAGGATTGAGAAAGCGTGTGGAGTTAATACAATTTCTAATGTGAGAACTATCAAAGTGGGAACTATTGATTGTCCAATATATGAGCCTAAAGAAGAATATCAAACTCTTATGATTGGATCCATATCAATACAATTCAAGGTAACATGATTGATTTGAGGTTTATTTCTTCTTATGCTATGTAAAATTTATTTGGTGGCAAGACTTGATCAACCTTGTTAACAAATACTTTTTATATGCATAGAGGAGGTAAACAACATCTCTTTCTTCCTCCACTTGATCTACTTGCTGTAGCACTTTTATTTCGCAAAGTTCCTTAGTTGATTAGAGATTTCAAAAAATTTCCTGCCCAGTAATAATAATTTTGACACCCAGAAATGTGCATTTTTCAAAGTTTTCAAAAATTCACAAAAATTATACCGTTGGTCCTATTTTTCGAAAATGCACCTGGGAGCACCCAGGGATGACCAGTGGGGCACCCCAGGGTGGCACCCCACAGGCCGGCGCGGCCAGCAAGGGGGGCGCGCCACCCTGGTGTGTGGGTCCCCCTTTGCCCCACTTCAGCATCTCTTCCTCCCACACTCTTCTCTCTCCCGAAAAAATCGACACCAGCTTCCTCTCACTCGCGTTTTTGCTCAAGAACTCAGGATTTCTCGATCTCTTTGCTCGGTCCAGTTTACATGCGAAATTTGGCACATTTGCTCTTCGGTATGTGACTCCTTCGATTGTCCAAGTAGAATTTTGTTTGGTGGAGTATATCTTGAATATTTTGCTGCAGTAGGTTACATGTTTAGTGAGCTTGCATGCTTGTTCTAAGTGGTAGAAACTAGTTTTGATGCATGATTAGCACTCTAGCAAGTTCCTATGGTAGTTTCCCTCAATTATATGTCACCAAATCAAATTTTATATTGTTTGTTGAAAAATTTCAGAAAATGGAAGGGAGTAGGCACCAACTCAACCAACAAGAATTGGAGGTGCAACCAGTCATGAGAGTTCACCGCGAAGAAGGAGTATACCCCGCTTATTACCCGTGCGTGGATTTTATGAGTAGTGCAGGAATCTTGCAAGATGTTCGAAGTCTGATTTCTCGTGCAGGGTTGGATGATTTTGTTGATGGTGAACCATGCCAATATGCAAAACTGACTATGTCTGTAGTGCAGGAATTTAAATTCAATTGGTCGCGATCTAACCCCATGGTTCGAGTACAAAATTTATAATAAAGCTGTCAACTTGCCATTCAATGATTTTTGTGCGAGCAATCGAGTGCCGCAATGGGGATCATGCGAGAAGATAAGGGGATCGCCGCAAGAGTTCTTGGACCTCTTCAAGATGTTTTGTCATGGAAGAAGCTTCTAAGAGGATGGTGGTAAAATCAGTAGCATTCATCTCCCTGCTATTCGTTACTTTGCTTATTTCATCACCAAGTGCGTTCTAGCAAGAAAGAATGGAAGTAAAATATCTATCCAGGATCTAGCCTTTCTAGCTGCTGCATTACAAAGTGATAGGACTTACAACTTGGGTGCCTTGATAGCCAACAGACTTGCTACTAACCGTGAGAAGGGAGGAATTTGTGGAGGTCTCATCGCCTCTCGTTTATTAGCTATGCATGGTGTAGAACCTCACCATCTTGATATTCAACTTCCCATAGAGAAACTTGACATAGTCTCCATGATTAAGCATGAATTTGTTTCGATTCGTCCAATTTGAGCAACCTGTCTTATAGAATAACATTTTACAAGAAAGCTTGGAGAATAACTAAGAAAACTGAAAAATTAGTAGGATTGTCTGCACCTGCTTTGTTTAACCTTGATTCCAGGGAGGATTGGTCAGTCACGGAAGGTGAACTGAAGGCATACATAGAGAGAGATGGCCATCGTGCAAGAGACAACACGGAGGAGGCCGAGGAACACCTCGACTCGTCATCCGATGCAGCAAGTTCTTCGCATCAACAAGTTGGGCATGAGGAGCCTCCACGCTTTTCTTCTGCATCGGGACCTTATTATGACTACACCATGTATGATCCACCGGCGTGGAACCCAGACCCTCGGCGGGGTTGATCTCCACTTAGGCCAAAAGCCTAAGCTTGGGGGAGGTATACCGGCATCACTCATTCTTTGCATATTATGGTTGTTGGATACTTGTACATACTTGTTTAGTTTCTTTGAGTGGTTTTCTAATGAGAGGGAGATGATATTTGGGGAAGTGTCGCCTGAAAACAGATTCTGGACTGTTACTAGAAAAATTCGTGCGCACAGCCAGAACGTTATTTTGAGCTGCCAATTTTTGTGCATGTTCCCCAGGTTGTTATCTAACTTTCATTAGTTGAACACTTTTCGATCTGAGCAGCTTAAGAATTTCTTTAAAATCGATTCTTATCTTGCTTGTCAAGTTTTGGCAGATTTCTGCCATCTTGCTTTTCTGTGTTTCTTTTAGTTTTCATTTTCTTGTTCTTGCTTTATTTCTTTCCTAAAACACAAAGAGACCAAAAATATTTCTGTTGTTTCTCTTCACCACTTGTTTATTTTAGTTTCTTGCTTTTATCTTGCTTTATTTGCTATTGCTAGTTTGCTACAAGAAAACCCAAAAAGATTTTGCTTTGTTTGCTTGTTTCCTTTTGTTCTTGTTTCCAAATTCGAAAACACCAAAAATATTTGCTGTTCTTCTTTGGTTTTGTAAATTTCATTATGAGTTCAATGGTCTTCGGTGGCTGGAGCTTGGTTTTCATTTCATATTATCCAAGCTACACAAGTGAAAAGGCAATAATGACGATATTCGACGATCTGATTGTGGTGAGAAGCTGGTATGAACTCTATTTCTTTTCATTTTTGTACATATAATCATCCATGTGAGCATGCTTAGTTGGTTCATGTGAGGTATATGTCATTTAAGAAAGTCTAGTAGTTCATGATCTCTCATGTTTAGCTCCAATTTATTAATATGAGTAGCATGTCATGGATGTTTGCTTGCATTGTTTTATTCATAGATAGGTATGATATTGTGGTATCCTCCTCTGAGTAATTCGTTTGAATTAACTTGGCACATGCTCACGCATGCATATAACTGAACAAAAGTCAATTAAGCCTCGATGATTTATATTGTTTCAGATTTCTTGTATCACTTTTATGCCTCAGTTAATTTATTTTGCCGCAAGCATGATTATGACGATTCTTTGCTCTCTTGATTTGTCGCTCCCTAGTCTTTTGCTAGCCTTCACTTGTACTGAGCGGGAACGCTGCTCGTGCTTCCAAACACATGAAAACCAAGTTATTCCAGAGTGTCCACCATAAATACCTATGCATGGCATTTCAAACCATTCCAAGTAAATTCTCATGCGCTACCTTTAAACCTTCAAAATGCTTCTCAATTTGTGTTAATGTTTCATAGCTCATGAGGAAGTATGTGGTGTTTAACTTTCAACCTTGTCATTTACTCTTGACGGACTTTCATATGGACTAGTGGCACATCCGCTTATCCAATAACTTTGCAAAAAGAGCTGGCAATGGGGTTCCCGGCCCCAATTAATCAACTTTCATTAATAACTCTCTTCACATGTTTTGCCCTGATTCATCAGTAAGCAACTTAAATTGCAAATAGACACTCCTCCATGGTATGTGATTGATGGAAGGCACCCGAGGATTCGGTTAGCCATGGCTTGTGTAAGCAAAGGTTGGGGGGGAGTGTCACCCATAAAAAAACTAAAATACGTGTGTAAACAAAAGAGAAGAGGGATGATCTACCTTGCTGGTAGAGATAACGTCCTTCATGGGAGCCGCTCTTGAAAGTCCGGTTGGCGAGGTAGTTGGTGTACCCATTACCATTCGTTGACAACAACAAACACCTCTCAAAACAATTTTACTCCTCTTTTAAAAATGAAAAGCTCTAGCGCATGTTAATCCCTGCTTCCCTCTGCGAAGGGTCAATCTTCTACTTTTATGTTGTGTCTCCATCCTTTCTTTGAGCACTTTCTTGAGAGCACAACTGTCATTCTTAGTGTAATATGCTTGTCTCAAAATATGATTGATTGTGGTATAACTTTGATGCTTTTATCTTTGACAATCATTATTTCTAGTCTTTCTATGAATTTCGAGAGGTGCACGAGCATTTATGTTTTGCTGATCAAATATGGGCAAGCGAGATACCACTCTATCATACTCTTTTATGAACATTGCAATCCTGCTTATATACATGATTCATGATGCTTATTATTAATTGTTGGTACCTTTCCATGATTGACATAGCTATTAGATGATCTTATTTGCATGTATCTTATTATGAGCTTGCCTAAGTGTTAGCCATGGCATGAGAATATTTACATCAGATGAGCAAATGTGTTCGTGAAAGTTCTTTTATCGCTCAGTTGTTAACTGAATTGCTTGAGGACAAGCAATAAGCTAAGCTTGGGGGGTGTTGATACGTCCAAAACGTATCTACTTTCCCGAACACTTTTGCTATTGTTTTGCCTCTAATTTGTGTATTTTGGATGCAACTAACGCGGACTAACGCTGTTTTCGAGCAGAACCGTTCGGTGTCTCGTTTTTGTGCAGAAATCCAACTTTCGGGAAAATCCTCGGAATTTATGCGGAAGGTCCTATTTTCCCGGAATATTGGCGGAGCCGAGAAGGACAAGCCAGGTGGGGGCACGAGGGCCCCACACACTAGGCCGGCGCGGCCCTAGTGTGTGGCGGCCTCGGTCGGCCCCCGACGCCCTCCTTCGGACTACTTATCGCCTTCGACCTAAAAACGCACGGAGAGAAGTCGAAGTCGCCAGAAACCCTCCAGAAAGCCGCCACATCGCAAAACTCCGTCTCTGGAGCCAGAAGTCTCCGTTCTGGCACTCCGCTGGGACGGGGAATTGGAGGAGATCATCGCCACCATCACCACCGACGCCTCTTCATCAACCAGCCATGTTTCCCCCATCCATGTGTGAGTAATTCCCCCGCTGTAGGCTGAAGGGGATGGTAGGGATTGGATGAGATTGGTCATGTAATAGTGTAAGATTGTTAGGGCATAGTGCCTAGTGTCCGTAATTGGTACTTTGATGATATTGTTGCAACTTGTTATGCTTAATGCTTGTCACTAGGGCCGAGTGCCATGATCTCAGATCTGAACATGTTATTATTTCATCATGATATTCATTGTTTATGGTCTTACACCTGCAAGTTGTATACACATGTCGTTGTCCGGAACCAATGGCCCCGAAGTGAGCGAAATCGGGACAACCGGAGGGGATGGTAGTGATGTGAGGATCACATGTGTTCACAGAGTGTTAATTCTTTGCTCCGGTACTCTATTAAAAGGAGTACCTTAATATCCGATAGATTCCCTTGAGGCCCGGCTGCCACCAGCTGGTAGGACAAAAGATGTTGTGCAAGTTTCCCATTGCGAGCACGTACGACTATAATTGGAACACATGTCTATTGATTGCTTTGTACTTAGACACCGTTTTATTATTATCTGCAAATGCCCTGCTTGATTGTTACATGAGTTTCTCTCATCCATGCAACGCCCGTTATCCGTCCCCGTGCCTACGGTATTTTAATCCTGTTGTTTACTATAATCACTACCGATGTCTCTGTTACTGCTCTGCTTGTTATTTCACTCACTGCTACTGCTATAAAGCTGTTACTCTTGATAAACTCTTGCGAGCAAGTCTTTTTCCAGGTGCAGCTGAATTGACAACTCCGCTGTTAAGGCTTTCAAGTATTCTTTGTCTCCCCTTGTGTCGAATCAATAAATTGGGTTTTACTACCCGCGAAGACTGCTGCGATCCCCTATACTTGTGGGTTATCAGCGAGCCCGCCCCGACGGGCCACCACCGCGCGCGGGAGAGAGGAGCCCCGCGCCCGAGCCCCAGGGGACCAGGCCCGGCCGGTGCCGCGTCGTTCGGGGCCAGAGCCGGCGCCTTCCGCCGCTGCAGGGACGATCCCGCCCCGTCGGGTCACCACCACGAGCGGGAGAGAGGGAGGCCTCCGCCGCCAGCACCGCCCGGGCTTTGCCCGGCGGCTCCTGTCGGCGGCGGCAACGGGGGAAGGGGGAGGAGAGGACCGCCTGAGCTTGGGGCGGCGGCGCCCCGGCCGCCCTCGATCGGGGGGGGGGGGGGCGACGGGAGCGGGGTTCTCACGGAATATGCAAAAATCGAATTACAATAATAGTTCCAATCAAATAAATAAACAATAGTTCGAACATATGCCAAATAAATATTTAATGTCACACATACACAAATGGAATAAGATTTGTTGACATTGGAGGCCAGGCCTCACCCAATGGTGGTCGATGAGATCTTGTTGGAGCTGCTCATGGGTGTCCTTGTGTTCAAATTCCTTGTAGGAATCAATAAAAGGTTGAAGGTGGTCGAGCTTCCTGTGTGGTTTTACTCAGCTCCCAGCATTGTCATAGAAACACTCTAAGTTCAAACCTCTCTCGTCCTTGATGATCATCTTGTGAAAAATGACACAACATGTGATGATGTTCCTGAGGGTTTTGATGTCCCAAAAACGAGCATGACAACGCACAAAAGTGTAAGGGTACATTGCCCCTAAGTGTGTGAGGGTACATTGCCCCTAATATTTTTATTGAGTTTATATGTAGAAATATTTCATAGGTACGGTATTTCTTCTAGTCCATGTGTTGGATTCAAATGTGGATGCCATGAAGATAAAGATATAACTTGGGTATTGGCACCAAGACCTTGAGAGTTTGATTTCAAGAGAACAATTCAATATATAGCTCTAAGCCGGTGTCATGATAGTCTCATGATTTGAGCCATCGTTGACTAAGGTTTAGATCATGCAATCAAATGAAGTGTTCTCCATGTACCTCGAGATATTATAATAGAGCATGAGGAGATACAAGGTTGACCAAGATAAGAGCAAAGATTGGATTCAAGTTGGTCAACACATGAAGCTTAAATAATGTACCACATGAGTGCTAACTTGTGATCTTGTGGTATGGTAAGACTTGTCAATTATGCCTCATGAGCTAAACAATTACATATGTGTGTTTGTGTTGTCTATGTGGTTTAGGTATCTTGCCATGGACATGCATAAAGAGTATGATTTCATCCGGCCCATGAGAGGATGGCATCATCATGGTTGAGAAGTGCAAGTTCAGTATGAGCATATCAAGAAGATCATGCTTGAAGCTTGGAAAATATTGCGTGATAATGAACTTGTGAAGATGTGTCTAATGAAGCTATTTCATAGTGGTGTATGGAGGAGCAATTATGACTCTTCACGAAACAACAATGATCAAGTGAGGCATTCTGGCTTGAATGGAGCTTGAAGCGTTGTCATCAAGATCAAGCGGGATGCACAAGGCAAAGGTATGGCCTTGCTAGGTTTTCCTTTTACTGGTCTCAAGGTGGTTGTTGGAAGACCGAGTTATATCATAGATAGTTCAGCTATCAAGAGGGAATTTTCGTTAGAAAACTTGATCGCATCGTCTTAGGGAGCTCAATCATTTCCATACTTGATGTATGTAAAATGCATACGTGAACTTGGTAGTTTATTGTACTAAAATCTTTATTATATTTATTATGACTAACATATTAATAGTTGCAAAAGCGCACAAGTTCTTGTTTTAAACTTTTTTGTGTAGGAAATAAGCAAATATGAAAACAAACCAGTCATTATGGTGAAAACTGGAGTTTCCTTAAATATGTCCCTTCAAGATACTTTTTAAATATCGCCCAAAACAGACCCGAACATGGCCTCAAAAGGAAAAAACTTGGCATAAGGAAGTTTAATTTGACGTAAGGAACGCCCCAAACGGGGTTCGTGTGCAAAATCTATGGTTGTTTTACGGAAGGTACAAAGGCAGTTTTAAAAAACCTGAAAATTTGTGACGTAATTGATTCAAACTCTTTCGGCCAAGCCACGATTTTATGGGCTCATAAAGGACAGAGCGGAGTCATAGAAAGGTTATATAGGTGCCCAAGAGTCCTTTGATCAATGGGGCATCCATCCTATGGCCAAGATTGCATCTCCATCTCTATATATTGAGAGGAAACCTTACTTTTGGAGGCATCCATCTCCTCCACACCAGAACCAAAGAAGAAGAGGCAAGGGGCCGCTGCCCCCAAGGGAAGTCGCCGCTCTCCTTGCGCCGCCGCTGCCTCATGTGGCCGCCGCCATGGGATCTTCATCGCCATCTCCTCCAAGGGTTGCACCTCTTCATCAATTCCATATGCACCATCTTCATCTAGCCTTTGTAATCTCTTGGCAAACATGGCGTATGATACTATGATGCAATATATTGTTTTCCCATGATCTATTGTATCTCTATGTTAATGTTTGATTAGTGACTTGTTCTTGCCAATTGTGATATAGTTTGTTGTTGGTTACATACAAGTATATGTTATCTTCTATGATGATCTTGTTGTACTAACATATGAGTTCACACATATGTTGGAGGATGCACAAGGTTGTCACTGTTGCATGTTGATAGGATGAGGGATAGCCGGAGTTTGATAGAAACTTAATCCCATGTCTTAGATATACATGTTATATTAATTCATGGTTAATCAATAGAGGTATTATGCGGTGGTTGGACTCTATGTCTTAATAATTCCCTTGTTTGCTCTTAATTGGCCTTGGGATCAATCACTATGGGTGTATTTGCTCATGTATATGGTTGCACCTATTCATGGCTCCTCCTTAGAAGAAACAACAAAAATACTATCTTTGTCATTCACTAATTGTGACAACCAACCAAATGAAATAGCAATTTTCCAAAACACTTACTCCCTTGAATAACTCCACTTCATTTCACTTTATCTCACTTTACTTTATTACACTTTACTTTTCTGCATTAGTTTTACTCATTGTATTTTATTTTCAGCACTCATAGTTTTATAGCAAAAACCACTTCACACACACCATAGTTCCTAGATTTGCATAGAAGGCCATATAAGTGGGTTATAAGGCTTTAGATAATAGATAGTTTACCTTTAACTCCTAGTGGGATCGACACTCAAATATTTATCGAATTGTACTATGGTGATCCGCTACACTTGGGGGTTATTAATACTTTGCATCCCTATTCTTTTCTTCTTCTTCTTCTTCTTCTTATTGGTGTTTATCTGTGTGAGGTTCTTGAGCTTGTTGCTAGCTTTTCAAGAAGCTCAAGTTCATCGAAAACGGAATCCGTATGTATCTTCTATTGCGTTTTCGAGTTTGAGCGTCTTTATCGCATCTTGACGTCTTGAGGCTTCCTCTCTAAAATCATGTAAAATATTCTATGAGAAGTCTTAATATTTTGAGTTTTTATTGGGATTCTATTCATCGTTATCTTTCCAACAAAATTGGTTTCATTTTAATCATAGTTTGGGAACTTTTTCAGAGTTAAGTTCTTTCGAGAAAACTGTGTTTGAGAGGTTTCTAACGAAACAGGCACTGAGACCAGCAGCGCCGGCTCCCGCGTACCGGCCAGCACGGTGCTGGGCCCTATGCCGGTGACTGCTGGAAGGGGTATCTGAGAGCCGTTCCAACGTATAGCCTGGCATGCCAGCCCTGGATCTGGTTCGTCCGGCTATAACCTGACACTGCTTACTTATTACTGGTTTGCCTTGCATGAAACCACCCAAACACCTAGTTTTCTCGAGGGATTTGACAGATGAGATCTAGATGTACAACCTCCACCAATCAACTGGTCTTCCATTGTTCCTCCTCTAAGTGAGGGAACCCTTGGGATCGAAGTCATTTGTTGATTTCCTCCATTGTTCTTTCTCTCTAGTTCATCCATAACATTTTTTTTGCTTTGGTGGGATTTAAGTGTGAAGGATTTGAGCACCTTTGATGTTCTTGCTTATGCATCCTTGCATATGTGTTGTGCTCTCCATTACGATTAGTTCGAGTGAGAGACTGTGACTTTGTTACTTTTGGAGGGGTTACCTTCTAGTTGGTTTGGCGGTTGATGCTCCGGTGACCTCTTCGTGGAAGATTGTGAAGAGGCCTGGGATTCTCCTTCATGGAGCTTGTGAAATGGTTGTGAAGCTTGCCATCTCCGTAGTGGAGGAACATGTAGCCATCATGAAAGGCATTTGTCCTTTGTGGTGTTGGCTTGGAGAATAAGGTGAACCTTCGTGGCGTTTGGTAGACCTTTGTGGTCACCCGCATCTATCCAACATGACATACCTCACTTCATGTGGGGGAAGGGGGGCACGGGAATACATCTTCGTCGCGGCGTGCCTCGATTATCTTTATATCCAAGTTTACTTTTCTTGTGATAGCCATCGTGCTTAAAGTACTTATATCTTGCTATCACTTATGTTGCTTATATCTTGTGTCTATCTTTCTTAGATTGAGTTGTTATTTTGCACTTAGTTGAGCCTACCATATTTAGGTTTTATGCTTATTAAATAAGCGTTAGTTTTATTCTGTATCCTTGCAAGAAAAAACCGTAATAGTTTTTTAAATACCAATTAACCCCTCCATTCCTTTAGACGACATCTCGTCCTTTCAAAAAACAAATCTAGCAAAACACCAACAGCTCTCTCGTACGCAAATGTAGTTTCTTCACGAAAATTTCCCAATCAGGATATATGCCATCTGCTAGATAGTAACCCACTGTGTATTCACGATTTATGACTTTGTAGTTGCAAGCAGAAGCTTCTCCATAGACAAGTTTTCCAAATAGATGGGATTGATGCAAGGCATTGATGTCATTTAGGGATCCCGACAAGCCGAAAAAGCAATGCCAAATCCACAAGTCCTCCGATGCTACGGCCTCAAGCACAATCATCGGACCGTGGCTTTTATCGTAGTACTGCCTTTGCCAAGCTTTTGAGTAGTTCTACCATTTCCAGTGCATACAGTCGACACTACCAAGCATGTCCGGCCAACCTCTATTTGCATTCATCTGCATCAATCTAATAGTATCTTCCTCTTGGGAGCTTGGAGATACACCTCACCAATCAGTTGGAGGAGGACGAGACCGCGAGAAAGAATTGCTTGCTCTCGCTCAGCGACGAAGTCATATGCGTCGATTACATACGCTCATAAGAATCCATGGACTCTAACCTGCTGGGGAGATCAAACGAGATCTTATCGCGGCGAGGTGGTCGAGGTCGATTTGGTGGACTACGACAACAAGCCGGTGAGATTCAACCTCTCGGGAGCGTGGCGTCTGATACGTCTCCAACGTATCTATAATTTCTGATGTTCCATGCTAGTTTTATGACAATACCTACATGTTTTTCTCACACTTTATAATGATTTTATGCATTTTCCGGGACTAACCAATTAACAAGATGCCGAGGTGCCAGCTCCTGTTTTCTGCTGTTTTTGGTTCCAGGAAAGCTGTTCGGGCAATATTCTCGGAATTCGACGAAACAGAAGCCAAACCTCCTATTTTACCGAGACGGACCCAGAACACCGAAGGAGAGACGGAGAGGGGCCAAGGGGGCCCCACACTACCTGGCGGCGCGGCCTAGGAGGGGGGCGCACCCAGCTATGGGGTGGGCCCCTCGGGACCCCTCCGACGCCGCCCTTCCGCCTATATATTCCTCGCGACACGAAAACCCTACAACACCCGACGATATTCCACAAAGACTCCAAGGGCGCCGCGGCCATCGCGAAACTCCGTTTCGGGCGACAGAATCTCTGTTCCGGCACGCCGCCGGGATGGGGAAGTGCCCGCGGAAGCCTTCTCCATCGACGCCACCGCCTCCATCATGCTCCGTGAGTAGTTCCCACATGGACTACGGGTTCTAGCAGTAGCTATTTGGTACTCTCTCTCCCATGTACTTCAATACAATGATCTCATGAGCTGCCTTACATGATTGAGATCCATCTGATGTAATCGGTGTTGTGTTTGTTGGGATCCGATGAATTGTTACATTATGATCGGTCTATCTATAAAGTTTGTGAAGTTATTGTTGCTGCAATCTTGTTGTGTTTAATGCTTGTCACTAGTGCACGAGTGGCATGATCTTAGATTTGAGCTCTATAATTATTGCTTAGATTGTATCTACAAGTTGTTTGCACATGTCTATGTCCGGAACCCGAGGCCCCAGAGTGACAACAACTGGGATAAGCTGGAGGGGAAGGCTTAGATATGAGGATCACATGTTTTCACCAAGTGTTAATGCTTTGCTCCGGTGCTCTATTGAAAGGAGTACCTTAATTACCGATAGATTCCCTTGAGGCCCGGCTGCCACCGGCTGGTAGGACAAAAGATGTTATGCAAGTTTCTCATTGCGAGCACGTATGACTATATATGGAAAACATGCCTACTTGATTAATAAACTTGATGTTCTGTCTTAATGCTATTTCAATCCTATCAATTGCCCAACTGCAATTTGTTCACCCAACACTTGTTATTGGAGAGTTACCACTAGTGAAGATAGCTGGTAACCCCGGTCCATCTTTCATCATCAAATACTCACTCGGTTCTATATGCCATTGGAAGTAGTATCAACTATTTTCTGGTGCCATTGCCTCTGTGTTACTGCTACTGCTGTGTTACTATTGCTCTCATATTACTGCTGCTTTCACATCACCCCTGTTACTAGTGCTTTTCCAGGTGCGGCTGAATTGACAACTCAGTTGTTAAGGCTTATAAGTATTCTTTGTCTCCCCTTGTGTCGAATCAATAAATTTAGGTTTTACTTCCCTCGAAGACTGTTGCGATCCCCTATACTTGTGGCTTATCAAGACTATTTTTGGCGCCGTTGCTGGGGAGCATAGCTCTACTCATAAGTTCACCTGGGGAGTACACTCTACCTCTCTCTCTGTTTTTATTTTATTTTGTTTTGCTTAGTTTACTTTTGTCTAGTTTATTTGTGCATAGTTTACTTCTGTCTAGTATTATTTTGCTTAGTTTACTTTTGTCTAGTTTGCTCTTGTTTTGTTTTATTTTTCTTATATACCCGAAAATCCATAAAAAGTTGAAAAACCGAAAAATTAAAAAACTATTGTTATGGAAGAACCCACAACCTATTTGGAGCTTATAGAATTATATATGAATTATAGAGAATCAAGAAAGGGTAAAATCATGAGTGCTGTGATAGAAAAATTGAATACAATTGCTAAAATCTTGCTTAAACGCCATGATATAAACTGTTGCTCTAAACAGGATACTAAACATCTTAAATTCCAATGTGGCTTTAGTGAGGAAGTTTTAATTATGAACTATAATTGGAATAACTATATTCATCTTGGGCTCGAAGAAGTGGAATAATTTGTTTTATTTATGGGAGCTTCTGAAATAGAATCCTTCATGTCTAAAAATTATGAAACCTGTGTTGTTTGTAAGGACCTTACAGATTATGTCTCTTCTATCCTTGATTTTTGCATAGAACATTACAGCAATAATCCTTATATCATTGATTATAAAGAGAGACTCATCCATGCACAAGAATGCACTCACAATTTGCAGGAACACCTGTGAAACAAGAAATTGATGAACCTGAAAGCTCATTGGATGAAAAAGAGGAGGAGAGTGATGAACAAAAGGAGGAAGAATGGATTAGCTACCCATGCCAACCTTATAATGAGAGTAACTCTTTACTCTTACACTATTTGATTGTCCTCCATGCTTACCAAAGGAGGATGAATGTTATGTTCCTGTGGATTCTCTTGAAATATTCCCTGTGAGTAAAACTTGTGAGAATAATTATGCTACTGTTATTTATGATAATCCATGCTATTTTGATAAATCTTATGATAATGCTTTGTTTGTGCCTGATGTCAAAATGCATGATACTAAAGAGTTTTGCTTGACAAATGTTTATGATAAAGCTCTAGATGATGGTCCTATGTTACTTGATAATATTAATTGTACTACTAATAAAAATGGGATTGGAGAGGTCTTGACTTTATCTAGTAGTCCCATATCTTTTGAGATTGATCAATCATCTTGTCATATTATTGATAAAAGTGGGTTTGAAAGTTTTAATCCATTTATTTTTGAGCTTGATAAAAATTATGTGTTTGTGGATCATGAAAAACATGCTTTATGTGATAGTTATATTGTTGAGTTTATTCATGAAGTTACTGAAAATTATTATGAGAGAGGAAAATATGGTTGTAGAAATTTGCATGGTACTAAAACACCTCTCTATATGCTGAAACTTTTGAAGTTACTCTTGTTTTATCTTCCTATGCTTGTCACTTTGTTCTTCATGAATTTATTTGTGTACAAGATTCCTATGCATAGGAAGTGGGTTAGACTTAAATGTGTTTCGAATTTGCTTTTTGATGCTCTCTTTTGCTTTAACTCTTATTTCCATATGAGCATCATTAAAATTACTGAGCCCATCTTAATGGCTATAAAGAAAGCACTTCTTGGGAGATAACCCATGTTTTATTTTGCTACTGTTTTGTTGTGTCTTGGAAGTTGTTACTACTGTAGCAACCTCTCCTTATCTTTATTTTATCACATTGTTGTGCCAAGTAAAACCTCTAATAGAAAGTTGATACTAGATTTGGATTTCTGCGCAGAAACAGATTTTTAGCTGTCACGAATTTGAGTAGATCTCTCTGTAGGAGACTCTAACAATTCTGCAAAATTTCATGCGTGGTCCTCAGATATGTACGCAATTTTCATTAGTTTTGAGTTTTCTGATTTGAGCAACGGAAGTACCTCTAAAAAATTCGTGTTTACTAGCTGTTCTGTTTTGACAGATTTTGTCTCTGTTTTTTTGCATTGTCTCTTGTGGACTTTAAGTAAGGCTTTCTAGACGTGGAGAGCTGTAGCTAATGTTTTATTGAGTTCTTGCAATGTGTCACTACAGGACTAAAGTGGATTAAAGTTTTTTTAGTACTAACCCCTCTAATAAAGTTTATGAGAAGTTTGGTGTGGCAGAAGTTTTCAAGGGTCAAGAGAGAAGGGTGATATAATGTGATCAAGAAGAGTGAAGAGCCTAATCTTGGGGATGCTCCCGTGGGTCACCCAAGCATATTTCAAGAAGACTCAAGCGTCTAAGCTTGGGGATGCCCAAGGCATCCCCTTCTTCATCGACAACTTATCAGGTCACCTCTAGTGAAACTATATTTTTATTCCATCACATTTTATGTGCTTTACTTGGAGCGTCTGTATATTTTTATTTTTGTTTGTGTTTGAAAAAATTCGGATCCTAGCAATCCTTGTGTGGGAGAGAGACACGCTCCGCATTTTCATATTGAACACTGGTGTTCTTAGCTTTACTTTTAATGTTCATGGCGAAGTTGGAAGTCGCTTCACTTATTGCTATTTGGTTGGAAACAGAAAATGCTTCATATTGTCTTGAATAATTTGATACTTGGCAATTGTTTTGAGCTCTCAAGTAGATCATGTTTAAGCTCTTGCATCATGTAGTTTAAACCTATTAATGGACAACTACCGTAGAGCTTGTTGAAATTTGGTTTGCATGATTGGTCTCTCTAAGGTCTAGATATTTTCTGGTAAAAGTGTTTGAGCAACAAGGAAGACAGTGTAGAGTCTTATAATGATTGCAATATGTTCTTATGTAAGTTTTGCTGTACCGGTTCATACTTGTATTTGCTTCAAACAACCTTGCTAGCCAAAGCCTTGTACTGAGAGGGAATGCTTCTCGTGCATCCAAAACCTTGAGCCAAAACCTATGCCATTTGTGTCCACCATAACAACCTACTATGTGGTATTTTTCTGCCATTCCAAGTAAATACTTCATGTGCTACCTTTAAACAATTCAAAAGTTATTATCTCTTATTTGTGTCAATGTTTTATAGCTCATGAGGAAGTATGTGGTGTTTTACCTTTCAACCTTGTCATTTACTCTTGACAGACTTTCACCAATGAACTAGTGGCATATCCGCTTATCCAATAATTTTGCAAAAAGAGCTGGCAACGGGGTGCCCAGCCCCAATTAATTAACCTTCACTAATAATTCTCTTCACATGTTTTGCCCTGATTCATCAGTAAGCAACTTAATTTTGCAAATAGACACTCCTCCATGGTATGTGAAATGTTGGAAGGCACCCGAGGATTCGGTTAGCCATGGCTTGTGAAAGCAAAAGGTTGGGAGGAGTGTCATCTATAAATAAAACTAAAATACATGTGTAAACAAAAGAGAAGAGGGATGATCTACCTTGCTGGTAGAGATAACGTCCTTCATGGGAGCCGCTCTTGAAAGTCTGGTAGATGAGCTAGTTAGAGTGCCCACTACCATTCGTTGACAACAACAAACACCTCTCGAAACTTTATTTGTATGCTCTCTATATGATTTCAAAACTTAAAAAGCTCTAGCACATGATTTAATCCCTGCTCCCTCTGCGAAGGGCCTTTCTTTTACTTTATGTTGAGTCAGTTTACCTACTCCTTACTATCTTAGAAGCAAACACTTGTGTCAACTGTGCATTGATTCTTACATGCTTGCTTATTGCACTTATTATATTACTTTGTGTTGACAATTATCCATGAGTTATACATGTTGAAAGTTGAAAGCAACTGCTGAAACTTAAATCTTCCTTTGTGTTGCTTCAAAACCTCTTATTAAGAATTTATTGCTTTATGAGTTAACTCTTATGCAAGACTTTTTTATGCTTGTCTTGAAAGTACTATTCATGAAAAGTTTTTGCTACATGTTATCTATTTGTTAGCAAACTATAGATCATTGCCTTGAGCCACTTTATTCATCTCATATGCTTTACAATAGTATGATAGAGATTATGTTAGTAGCATGTCACTTCAGAAATTATTCTTTTTATCGTTTACCCACTCGAGGGCGAGTAGGAACTAAGCTTGGGGATGCTTGATACGTCTCCAACGTATCTATAATTTCTGATGTTCCATGCTAGTTTTATGACAATACCTACATGTTTTGCTCACACTTTATAATGATTTTATGCATTTTCCGGGACTAACCTATTAACAAGATGCCGAGGTGCCAGTTCCTGTTTTCTGCTGTTTTTGGTTCCAGGAAAGCTGTTCGGGTAATATTCTCGGAATTCGACGAAAAAAAAGCCAAACCTCCTATTTTACCGAGACGGACCCAGAACACCGAAGGAGAGACGGAGAGGGGCCAAGGGGACCCCACACCACCTGGCGGCGCGGCCTAGGAGGGGGGCGCGCCCAGCTATGGGGTGGGCACCTCGGGACCCCTCCGACGCCGCCCTTCCGCCTATATAATTCCTCGCGACGCGAAAACCCTACAACACCCGACGATATTCCAGAAAGACTCCAGGGGCGCCGCCGCCATCGCGAAACTCCATTTCGGGGGACAGAATCTCTGTTCCGGCACGCCACCGGGACGGGGAAGCCTTCTCCATCGACGCCACCGCCTACATCATGCTCCGTGAGTAGTTCCCCCATGGACTACGGGTTCTAGCAGTAGCTAGTTGGTACTCTCTCTCCCATGTACTTCAATACAATGATCTCATGAGCTGCCTTACATGATTGAGATCCATCCGATGTAATCGGTGTTGTGTTTGTTGGGATCCGATGAATTGTTACATTATGATCAGTCTATCTATAAAGTTTGTGAAGTTATTGTTGCTCGCAATCTTGTTGTGTTTAATGCTTGTCACTAGTGCACGAGTGGCATGATCTTAGATTTGAGCTCTATAATTATTGCTTAGATTGTATCTACAAGTTGTTTGCACATGTCTATGTCCGGAACCCGAGGCCCCGCAGTGACAGCAACTTGGATAACCTGGAGGGAAGGCTTAGATATGAGGATCACATGTTTTCACCAAGTGTTAATGCTTTGCTCCGGTGCTCTATTATAAGGAGTACCTTAATTACCAGATAGATTCCCTTGAGGCCCGACTGCCACCGGCTGGTAGGACAAAAGATGTTATGCAAGTTTCTCATTGCGAGCACGTATGACTATATATGGAAAACATGCCTACTTGATTAATAAACTTGATGTTCTGTCTTAATGCTATTTCAATCCTATCAATTGCCCAAGTGTAATTTGTTCACCCAACACTTGTTATTGGAGAGTTACCACTAGTGAAGATAGCTGGGAACCCCGGTCCATCTTTCATCATCAAATACTCACTCGGTCCTATATGCCATTAGAAGTAGTATCAACTATTTTCTGTTGCCATTGCCTCTGTGTTACTGCTACTGCTGTGTTACTATTGCTCTCATATTACTGCTGCTTTCACATCACCCCTGTTACTAGTACTTTTCCAGGTGCAGCTGAATTGACAACTCAGTTGTTAAGGCTTATAAGTATTCTTTGTCTCATCTTGTGTCGAATCAATAAATTTGGGTTTTACTTCCCTCGAAGACTGTTGCGATCCCCTATACTTGTGGGTTATCAAGACTATTTTCTCGGCGCTCGTTCGTCGGGGAGCATAGCTCTACTCATAAGTTCACCCGGGGAGTACACTCTACCTCTCTCTCTATTTTTATTTTATTTTGTTTTGCTTAGTTTACTTTTGTCTAGTTTATTTGTGCATAGTTTACTTCGTCTCAGTATTATTTTGCTTAGTTTACTTTTGTCTAGTTTGCTCTTGTTTTGTTTTATTTTTCTTATATACCCGAAAATCCATAAAAATTTGAAAAACCGAAAAATTAAAAAACTGTTGTTATGGAAGAACCCACAACCTATTTGGAGCTTATAGAATTATATATGAATTATAGAGAATCAAGAAAGGGTAAAGTCATGAGTGCTGTGATAGAAAAATTGAATACAATTGCTAAAATCTTGCTTAAACGCCATGATATAAACTGTTGCTCTAAACAGGATACTAAACATCTTAAATTCCAATGTGGCTTTAGTGAGGAAGTTTTAATTATGAACTATAATTGGAATAACTATATTCATCTTGGGTTCGAAGAAGTGGAATAATTTGTTTTATTTATGGGAGCTTCTGAAATAGAATCCTTCATGTCTAAAAATTATGAAACCTGTGTTGCTTGTAAGGACCTTAAAGATTATGTCTCTTCTATCCTTGATTTTTGCATAGAACATTACAGACAATAATCCTTATATCATTGATTATAAAGAGAGACTCATTCATGCACAAGAATGCACTCACAATTTGCAGGAACATGTGAAAGAAGAAATTGATGAACCTGAAAGCTCATTGGATGAAAAAGAGGAGGAGAGTGATGAACAAAAGGAGGTTCCGACGGCCGTGTCGCGGGATTGTGCGGCGGTAACTCGCCGCCGCGTCCGCCTGTCTTCCACACCGAGGAGGAGCGGTGCAAGTGGAAGAAGAGCGAGGGCGCGCGCAAGAGGAGCGCTCTCCGCTGGATGAACTGGGGGCTCACGCCCCCACGGAAGCTCGCGCGCTTCGCCAACCAAGGCGAGGGCTCGTCCTACGGGCAGTCTAGCCGCGCACCGCGACTGCCCGTGACGGCGAGCAGCGAGGAGGACAACCTCGTCCCACGACAGCGATGAGGAGGAGGCGGTCATGGCGCAAACGAAGGCCATCAGCGAGGCGGAGGCGAGGGCCCGCTTCCGCCGAGAGGAGGTCGACGCCGTCCGCCAGGTGAGGGAGTACGAGGCGGCCCGCCGGGAGGCCCGCGTCCGCCAGGTCAAGCTCGAAATAGTCGAGCTTGACAAGGACGACGCATGAAGATCTTTCACGCCGCCGACCATCTCCGCCAGCACCGGCACCGCCGCGTGCCATAGATCATACAGGTCGCAGTTTGCTTAGCTAGGTTGCTCTTGCCGGTGTACAAGTAATTACGTTTCCAATTGCAAGAACTATGTAAGTATCGATGCTCAGTCGGAGCATGTATGTCATCTAGAACTATGATCATCGCCTCAATTTACCCGCGCCAATTCGAAAAATCCTCTTTTCAGCTCCATTTTATGGCTTCTATTCTACGCCACTACGAATTTTGTCAGAATCCGTGTTTTCAGTGTACTGAACTCGGCGTTTTCAGTTTGCGTTTTTTCAGGATCTACTAGAGATGCTATTAGAACGACAGCGTTTTATGAAAACCTAAAACAAACGGTTATTTTACTGTTTTCGCGCGTTTATACAGGCTCCGTTGGTCGTTCGGCATTTCACTCCGTCTGCTCGGCTCTATATATTCGCGACTACGACAGCAGAGGAGGACGGGCAAGGCAGTGCACGCGCCACGCTCCTCACCCTACCACCACCACCACCCGCTCGCACGCCCACAAGCGCACCCAGCCAGCCCGACCTCCTCTTTCTCTTTCTCTTTCGCTTTGCATGTCAACGCAAACAAAAAGAGCCTCCTCCTCTTCGACCTCCACCACCACCGTCTCCTCCTCCACACGAACCTTCCTCCCCACCACCGCCACTCCTCTCTGCTTCCACTCGCGCACATCGCACAACATATAAAGCCGGCGACATCAGTCGCCAGTGGTCGCAGGTTCAACCCCCACCACCTCCCCTTCCTCTGCTCCACTCTGTTCTCTCCAAGATCTTGGAGAAGCTCAGTGGACATGGCGGCGTCAATGGTTACGAGTGGCGGCGGCAGCAAGAAACGCAAGCACGAGCAGTCCACGCCCGAGCTCGGCCACCTCCACGAGGACATGCTCGAGCGGGTCCTCGCGCGCCTCCCGCCCGCCAGCTTCTTCCGCCTCCGCGGCGTCTGCCGGCGCTGGCGCGACGCCGCGGGGTCGCCCGCCTTCCTCGCCGCGTGCGCCAGCGTCCCCGCCCGTGACCCCTGGTTCCTCATGCTGTCCGAGCGCCAGGACGAGCGCCGCCCACCCATCGCGTTCGACGCCGCCGAGCGGACCTGGGCGCGCTGCCGCGGCGCACCGGGGCCGGGGCCGGTACCCGTGGCTGCCGCGGGCGGGCTCGTGCTCTACCGCGCGGCCGACACGGGCGCGCTCACCGTCGCCAACCCGCTCACCGGCGCCTCCCGCGCGCTCCCGCCGCCCCCGCCGGCCACGCTCCAGGCCGTCGCCATGTACGGCTCCCCCTACCGAGTCGTCCTCATCCTCGGCAAGCTCACGGACCTCTCCATGTCGACCTTCGACCCCTCCACCAACACCTGGTCCTTCCCGGTGCCGCTCTCCCGCAAGCCAGACCCAAACGCCTCACCCGCCACCACCGACGCACCAACCCCACGCGGCAACAACAACGAGGACGACGACGAAGACGCCGACGCCGACGACGATGGCACGGTCTTCTTCCTGACCAAATCCGGCACAGTAATCTCCTCAACCACGGAACGCAGCCCATCGCGGGAGCACTCCTCGGCCGTGACGTGCGGCCCCAACGGCTCCAACCCCGTGGCCTACTTCCTGAGCGGCTCGGGCGCGGTGGTGTCCTGCGACCTGGCTTCCCGCTTATTCTCGGAGCTCCCGCGCGTCCTGCCCGTCCCCTCCGAGCACTCCATCGACGTGGCGGCCTGCGGCGGGCGCGCCTACGCGGTGGTGCTCACGGAGTACCTGGACACGGCGAGTCTGCGGGTGTGGGAGTTCCTGGAGGGCGCGTGGGCGCAGGCGGCGGCCATGCCGCCCGCCATGTCGCACGGCTTCTTCGGCGCCAAGGCCGACGTCAACTGCGTCGGGCACGGGCGGCGCATCATGGTCTGCGTCAGCAGCTCCGGCGAGGCCAACGGCAGCTTCTTGTGCGACGTGGCGAACAACCGATGGGAGGAGCTGCCGCGGTGCGCGGATGGCGGGGACGGAGCGGCCGCGGACTTCGTGGCGTCATTCTCGTTCGAGCCGAGGATGGAGGTCGCCGTGTGATGGCCGGATCCTCCTCGCTGGTCACTTCCAGTTGATGTGTAGTGTACGTAGGTAGATTAGATGGTTTGTGACATTTGTCCAGTAATTTCGGAGTTGCTTCATTGGAATCAGATCGCTCGTCTGTCTCCTCCGATGCGCGCATGTGTTGCCAATTCTGCATCTGTTGCCACCGGCTTCCTCTGTTCTCTTGATTCCCGTGCCAACGGCAAGAGACATTTTATCTTCAGACCAAGAGTTTTATATTGGTTCCATTAATCAGAAGAAATACTAGTAGATTCCCGCTGAGTGCACACGATTCATCATCGTTCAAATAGACTCTGGTTTTTGCAAGTGTCCCTGAATGATGATCCTGTCCAAGAACCAAACCAAATTCGGGGAGAAAAAGGGAAGGGGCTGGAGGAAGCAGAACGCTGTAGAAACCAGTGATCCTTTGTCTGCTGACAGGCACAAGTGCGCGCCCACCACCAGGGCCGTCCATGCAACAGCTAAAGCGAGACCCCCTCGCTGCTGCCGGCTTGGCTTTGGGTCAGCACTGACACGGCGTCGCTCGCCGGCAGAGACACGACGGCCGGCCGAATCCGCTCGGAGATACCCTCTGCCTCGTCGGCTCCGTGCGACCTCGGTGCGTTCGAAACCACGGGAAAAGACGGCCGGAGCCAGATTTCGGGCGCAGAATTGTGTTGTCTGGTTACATCGTGCTAGGCTGTCACTGCCTAGTGTGCGTGCGTCGCTTGCTTTATTTTGTTCCATGGCTGCCGCTTTGCTTTGGGCCGTGGCTGCGCTGAGGCTCTGCTTTAGCAGCGAGTGCAAACAAAGCGCCCCGTCAAAGCGTGCTTACGAGCAGCTTTAGTGCAGCTTAAACAGCAGCCTCATGTTGGCCCCTTTGCCCCAGCTACAATCAGCAGTTACCGCAGTAATCCCGTACAATGGAATGTTTTAGAGTTAGTTAAAAAAGGAAAGAGTCTTCTGAGGCAAACAACACAAACATGTCAAGCAAAATAAAAGATAACTATACAGCACCGCACCGTAGAGCAACTCAACGGCTGGACTGCGTAGATAAGTCGTGAGCCGTCCCTGGAAGACCCTCCAGCATGCCGTATAGTGTAGGTACCACCACTGCAAAAAACAAAAAAGCGCTAGCCTGAAGAAGGCACACTCGACAACCACCTTATTACGAATAGTCCATAAAGTCCGCTCATAGCTGCAAATACTGACCTAACCAGAAGAGGCGTCTTCTCTTACCGGTATGGTTTGCACGCTCTTCGAGCAATAAAACTCTATAGGAAGCAGGGAGCCGGACAGCTAAACACGATGTGGGTCATAGATTCCGGGACCGATAGAAGGGATACATACCATTACCTAGCTTGTGCCTTCTTATATTTCACAACAGGGATGTCCAAGTCAGGCAGGACCCTCTAAATAGGGCCCGGTACACGGACCTGGCAGTTAAGATCCCGAGGGGGATAGGTGCCACGAAATGCTACTAGGGGAGACCGGAAGCGGTTGTGAAAGGCTGGCATGCACCACCTTCCAAACTACAACCTATAGTTTCTTTCTTACCGAAGGTCCATCGGAACGGGGCGTAACACGTCCCATTATGGGCCGGTGCATCCACGAGAACATCAGGTTCGAGCAAAGCGCAAAATGTCGGAGGAAATCAAACCGTAGAGGTCGCCTACCACCCCACGGATCGAGCGAGAACATGGCACCCAACTCCATCACATTTGGGGTGGGTGATCCCCAATCTATTTTTTTTTTGCTTTATGTCTTGGATGAATCTCCAAAACTTAGATTCCTCCCGTTGATAACACGTCGTGAACATGCCGCACCGTAGGTATTTGGGGTTAGCAAGTTGTAGCCAGAGCTCCCTTCATGTGTAAGGATGCGTCGGACCCATCTTAGCGTCAAGATCACATTCATGCGACATGGTAGCCAATAGTACCTATGCTCCCAAGTTCCTTGAGAACACACAAATCATCCCATTTTAGCATATAATTTCATGTATGATATCGTTGATTTAGTATATAGTGTACTAAATTAGCAACAACTTAAATGGCTTGTTCGAAAAAGACAACTTATATATATGAAACAAAGAGTAATAAGGATCGATTAGTGCGCACATCGGCAAAGATCTCGTTCTGTTCTACTCCATGTAAATTGGACTTGTGAGCGTTAGGGGAGAAATTGCAGTAGGGACCGGGAAGGAATCATAAGTGAGGCAAAGGAAGATGATGGAACGGTTGACAACGCGACGCAGGGTTTATCCACTATCATTGCGTTTATATCTCGCAGCCACCGATCCAGGGACACCCAGCATGCACAGCAAAAGCCAGCCAGCCAGCGTGCTCTCCTCTTCTTTTTTTGTTTTGGTTTGCTACATGTCTAGAGCTGGGCGTGCAAAACTGCAACCAGGTTGCTCGTTGACTTCTGGGTAACTTCTACACGCTGCAAATAGCCAAGTTGGTGAATCGGGCCAAGTGACAGACAAGCTTCTTGAAGAGCTTAATGTGAATCGTGGACCTTTTTTTAAAAAATGGACCAGGTGTTTTTACAGGTTTGGCAACGATCTGAATCTGAATCTAAATCTACGACTAGTCCACTAGTGTGGTTGGTACTTGGTAGTGTGCTTCATGAAGCATTGAAGCAGGATAGGCTGGTCCAGGATGGAGCAACGGGCCACGCTTTTGGGCCCATCTGTGCGATGGTCCACACCTCAACAAGTCGCCACTCCTGTCCCATTTTTCTACTGTATGTACCTCAAAATAAAAAATAAAAGAAGGTACTGAGTTAGAGAACACCTAGTACTTTCATTACTACCTCCTGCATTTTAATGTGTATTTGATGAGTCTTTCAAAGCATGCTCCTAAGGGTATGTACAATGGTGATGACTTCGTCTGTCTAGACCATTGCCATAACCGCAAGGATATGCTTGTTTTCCCAGATAAAACTGGGGGTTGCTGGAACTTCTGTGAAGATGTTTTATGTAGCCTGACATGCCCGCTCAATGCCTAAAAAGCATTTGCCCAAATTCTAGATGCACCGTCACGCTCAGCTCAAATAACAGTATCCAGATAACACATAGACAGACATGCACCCATCGACCAAAGCACTCTCATGAATTTTTGCTACTGAATATTAGCTGAGCAGTTGAACGCGTTTTTGGGTAATTTTGGGGGCTCAAACAAAGGTTGGCGTTATTATTAATTCAAATCATAGCATCCTGGAAAAAGTACCGACGCATTTTATTTTTTCCATAAGGCGAAGTATGATTTTTTACAGTAGATTTGTCACTAACAAAATAAGATCAAGCTCCAATCACAGAGAACATCTGCACAGTAAGATTTCATTTCCCAAAGCATTCTAGTAGCAATCTCTTTACATCTCCCATCCCAATACATATTCTCACGAGTCAAAAAGGGCATGGTTTTGCAAATACACAGTTCTGGAGATTTTTGCAAGGTCTGATTCCAAGACATTTGTGCAAATGAAGCTGGGGCAAGTCAGATTGATTCATCCATTTAACCGAGCATGGCACCATTGCATGATCTTTATTATTTCGACAGAAACTGACTGTACGTGAAGTTTGAGTTGGGCGCTTAGTCTCCTCCACTTTCAGTTTTATCGCTGCCGCTTACAGTTTTATCTCCACTTCCAGCAGTCTTATCACCGGCGCTTCCAGTTTTATCTTCTACGCTTTCAGTTTTGGAAGAGGCGGGTGCTCCATCACGGTATTCGTCCATGAATTTCTCATGGAATTCCTTAAACCTGGATATGATTGCAGGAATTTTGTCCTCCTGTGGCAAGATCGTACATCTAAAATGATATGTTCCAGGAGCCTACACAGAATTAAGATGCAGCAGAAAATGTTAATGCAAACTCGATTATGCTCTGAGCCACAAAGAACCTTACAACTTTCTACTGGGAGCGTTGAGACTACCAACCTGACCAAACCCAGAGCCAGGAACGACAACAATTCCCGTGGCTTGAAGAAGGCGGAGAGCATAATATGCATCTGGGGCAGCACCGGCTGCTTGTGCAGCTCCAATTGCCTTCTGGGGCAAATGCAGGCGAGGGAACAAATACATTGCGCCCTCAGCTTTGTTACATGTGATGCCTTCTAAACTATTGAATGCTTCTTCCAAGGCCTATGTAAAGGTTGAGAAAGATAGCAATGACACGGTCCTTAAATATCTTCAGGTGATAAAGCTTAAAAGCAGGAAAAGGGAAGGTATGCATCAACCAATCTTAAAATAGGTGGGAGCATTCAAAAAAGGTGGGACAAACCTTTGCACGTCGAGCCAGCGATGATAGAATACCATCTCTCTCTACCATAAAGGATTCGTAGGATTCATCCCCCGCCTGTAAAAGTAGTAATCATTTATATAGGTGCCATAATATTCCACTTTGCAACTGCTCTAATACATGATATACTGACCTTGGGTGGGTTCATTATGAGGCTAGACAGAATTTGGCCAGAGACATTTGAACAAAGATTCACTGATGCCACCTTGTAAATCTGTTCCCTTACATCGGCATTAAATCCAGTTACTTCCATGTAGCCTCCTCGTTTTCCACATTCTCCATGGTAACCTAGCAGGACACACAAAAAAGCCTTACCATATGCTAAAAGATGCACAGCAAAAAGGACTGCAGGCTATAGAAGGATTCAATTACCTTTCGAAACTGACTGGAACGATACCAAAGGAAGATCATCATCTGTGTATCCCATGGACCGTGCAATCTTTTTGAAAGAGTGGAATTTCTTATCTTCAACATATATGTTTTCTTGGTAAACCTGGGGTAAATGAATGTATATGCTTAATACCAATCGTAGCTTGTGCATATTGACAGAGGCAAACCTTTGAATACAGATTCTGGGCTCACCTCATCTGCAAGAAGAACAAGTCCTTCGTTCTTGCAGAATTCAACAATCTTCTTTTGGTTTTCCTCAGCAAGAACCTTGTGAAAGTAAAAAATGTTAACTAACCACTTCACCAAGATGAAGTTTCTTGAAAGAAGAAGACTTCAAAGAGGATATAGGTTCATAAATTATCTGTCTGTCAAGTTCTAATTGGTATGTAGCTTATCCCTGTTATACCATTAAAAAGGTTTTCTTGGCCTTTTTACAAATATAAAAGATTGATCAACAATAACCTGTCCAGTTGGATTTCCCGGATTTATGACCACGAGCGCTCTGACAGTGATACCCTTAGATCGAGCCTCATCTAGTTGTTTTTTAAGCTCGTCAACCTCCAGCCCCCATCCTGTCTCTTCATCGAGATAATAAGGAACCTGAAGCCAAATTTGTTTCACATATTAAATAATCAAACATGGAGATCCAAGTATCCAGCACTTTAAGCATTAGAAGCATTGTCATAGAACATACAAAAGAACCACCATGAAGAGTGATTGATGCAGAATACAGTGGGTATTGAGGAAGAGGGCAGAGAATGCCATCCTTCTCAGACCTTATCAGTAACTGCATCATCATGTGCACCTAGGTGAAGAAGTAATTAAACTGGATTAGTAATGAGAAGCTGGATCAATATGTATAGTCAGGCTTGACTTCTAACTGGAAGAACAAATGTCCTTAGTGCTTGTAAATGATTATCACTGTCCATATGAATCCAGTATAAAATATACATACTGCTGGGCTTGCTCCATCTGTGAGGAAGATGTTATCTCCACTAGCATGGAAACCATCACGGGCAGCAATACCAGCAGCAATTTCATCACGCAAACCTTTTATACCCTGAAACAGACAGCTATGTGAATGGCCAAGATCGAAAACCATGATAACATTCTTCGAAGAGTATATAGGTAGATACCTGACTATGGCTATATGCTCCTGTTGCTCTTCCTGGGATTTTATCTAGGATTTGCCATGCTCTCTCTATAGCATCTGAACTGTATGAAAACACTTATATCAACATTCTAAAGTGCAGCAAGAGATGAGTAGTTAGGCTATTACATGTCTACAAAGTTGTCCACAAGCTTGTGACATGTTAAATAGTCGCTATTAGCACGTAGCAAAATTTAGAATATTAAAACAGTTACTTTGTGGGAAAACTGCTCGGTAGAATCGCAAAGATGCATAATTAGGAAAATATCATTCAGTGCGAGGATGAGATGTGGTCATTGGTTGAAAAGCACAGAACTTTTGTGTTTTATAAAATGAACAGATCACATGGACTTCCATATCTGCCTTAGTAATGCCTTCACCAGAGATTTAGTTATCACCATCGTCCTTTATTGTATGCACTAGAAGAAGTGTCTAGGACAAACATACACAATTAGGAAAATATCACTCAGTGCGAGGATGAGATGTGGTCACTGATTGAAAATTACAGGACATTTGTGTTTTATAAACTGAACAGATCACATGGACTTCCATATCTGCCTTAGCTAGTGCCTTCACCAGAGATTTAGTTAACACCATCATCCTTTATTTATGCACTAGAAAAGGGGTCTAGGACAAAAGTACACAATAAACGGATAAAGAAAAACCCCGAGTAAAGAACAGGCTATGTAACTACATAAGGTGTGTGCAAAGCAGCTATTGTACTTGTGGTCATGTAAGCACTTCTAAGCCCGCAACCTGTTTAAAATGACTGATACAAAAACTTAGCCCACCTTAATGACCACATAATTAAAATTATTAGCCATTACCGTTGAGGCAACTATTGTTTGAAAATCCTGATAGAGAAACTTGGTCAACGTTGCTTAAGACTCGTGTAGCAGCCAACACTATCATAACAACGTACTGTATAAGGCAAAGAAAGAATATTTACGCATTTCACACTGATTTACTTGTATTTGTCTAAGATGGAGTGGTTTATCTACCTGTATAGAGCATGAGTCTCACTTTTGTCCAAGAGAGCTGGATGATCACATAAAGAGAGGACCTGACAAAAGCAATGGCAAGTGAGCAACAGTGGAACAAGCATTCATCACATATCTAGATTCCAAGGCATACAAACTCACCTCTCTGAAAAAAGTAACAGGTTGTTGACCAAGGGAATGAGGATTGCCAATGTTGCAATACAATATCTGCATTAAGTTAGAAAAGTGAAGGTAAATCCATTGATAGAATAAGCGCAGTGGAAAAGTCTTCCAACAGGATGTAGAGTTGATGGAGTCACAATACAAACCTCATCAAACGGAAGCGATTCTGGATTTTTGTGTAACTCTTCTTCTAAGTTCTGCAGAAGAAAAGGTAGACCATGATTCAACTTTCCAAACAATCACACGAGAGTTAAACATAGGCATGAAACAGCAACGACAAGTAAAATTATGCAGATGTCAAGTACGGCAGTAATTGACTGATTGGTACTCCATAGTTGACACCCATAAGGCCATAAATATACTTGGGACAAGAAAAACTCCTGGTAAATGTGAGGAAACAATTCCACATACCTGAGCATGTGTTACAATCTCTCCGCGAACAGCATATTTGAACTCCAGAACCTAAAAGAACATACCAAATAACAGCACATAAGATAATGCAGTATGCCAACATGGATGTGAAAGCTTAATTTTATGCTATTAGAAAATTATTACAATCCCATTCATGCTGAGAAGTAGACATGTTACTTTGATCAAACTATCCAGTACGTCCCAAGATTCGAGTTGCAATTTCACGCATATAAACCCAGAGCAGACTTTCATTATCATCCCTAGCAAAAAAATCGAAAATTTCTTCCTTCTAAGTCCTATCCTAGGTCGATTGACCACGAATCAAAGAAGCAGAAAAGGGGTAGGTCAAATGTCGCACCTTGGGGTTGATGGTGTCAAGTGACACTGGCGGCGCAGCGGCGGCCGAAGTGGACATGGCCCTCGCCATGTATGAGGCCATCGCCGAAGCCGGAGAAGGGGAAGGCCGAGACAGCGCCCGAGCCGGAGCGGCCGGACACGGCGGGGCTGGCCTGGTGGCGGCGCGCAGGGAAGCGGCCACCGCGCGCCGCGCCCTGTCGGTGAGGAAGCGCCGCATGGCGGGGAGCTGCGTCTGGACGCGGCGGCGGGCGATGCGGAGATCGCGACGGCGCTTGCAGAGGAAGATGCGGAGGTGGTCAGGGCGCAAGGCGACTTTTTTTTTGTACAGTTTATGCGTCCCCGGCAAGAAAGAAACGACACTGCGCCGATTAATTTTGCTTGACCGGTAAGAAGAAGTGCTTAAATTTGTTTGTGTGTCGGTTGTTCCGTCACTTTTGGGGTCTCTTCGATTTAAACGGGAAAATTTTAGAAAGTTACTGGTAAGTTAATGATCCTTACATTTTTTTTCTTCGTGATGACTTGTATCACATTTTTTTTAAGGAAAACGCTGCTGATCAGCCGACCGACAACGCGCGTAAAATCGGTTGCTGCTCTCCCGTAAAAACTACCAGCACGTGGATGGGTCCCACTGTCCCTTATCTTGAGCCAAGCCACACAAATCTTCCTTCTCTCGTTCTCCAACTCCCATTGACCAAAAACGCATCGCACCTCCCTGCTCCTTTCCGGCGAGCGGGCCGCCGTAGATCATCCCCGGCAAGCATGCGGCACCAGATCCTCCAGCGGCGAGCGCGGCGTCCGGCGACCGCGCATCCCCTGCTCCTCCCCTCGCGACCGCGCCGCACCTGCTCCTACCCCGACGAGCACGCCGCCCGGCGGCCGCGCCACCCGACGACCGCGCCGCCCCTGCTCCACCACCACGTGCGCGCTGCCCCAGCTTCTCCCTCCAGCGAGCGCGTCCTGCTCCTCCCGGTAAGTGCTACCTTTGCTCTGCATCCAGCTGCGCCGTACCCTCCTCCGGCGAGCGCGCTCTCCGCCTCCTACTCCTCGGCAACCGCAACATCCTAACCATGGAATAGGCGATACTCATGTTGTGATGTCAACGTCGGTGCTATAGCCGGCGCCGGGGTACAATAATTCTTTTTTTTGTTGTTTTTAGTGTAAATTATTGTTGTAAATTTATTGGTGATTTGTTGTAAATATATTTTTTGGGCATGGAATGTTTTTTGTTAAAATTCTTGGTGGCTATTGTAAACACCTAAACTATTTGTTGTTTTTGTTGTCAATTAATGTTGTAAATATATTGTTGATTTGTTGTAAATATATATTTGGTACGGTAATTGTTGTTTTAATCTTGGAATTGTTGTTTCCTGTTAAAATCATTGCTGATTATTGTTGTAAACACACAAAAAAAAATTGTTGTTTCTTTTACTAATTTATTGTTGTAAATATATTGGTGATTTGTTGTAAAGGCATAGACAAAATAGTAGTGCCGAAGCTTGTTGCTTTTGTTGAAAAATTAATTATTACGTAATGTTGTAAATAACCGTTTTGTTGGATTACTTTTGTTGTAAACGCAACAGCATATGTTGGTGTAGTCGACTGGAATTAAGCCAGAACAAAGCACTAGGAAAGCGACGTGCAGTGGAAAGCGACGTGCAGATGTATAGCGGGACAGTATGAAAGCGACGTGAGGAAAAATGTATTGATTGCAGATGGTGTGATCTTTATCCAAGGGTGGGGACAACAACCGATTTTTGGGTCTGCCATCGGTCGGCCGACGCTGAGCACGGCCCTTTTTTTAAAGGACGTGGCTGAAGCTTAATTCCCAGTTAACCTGGTTTCATGTGTAATCCACGTGCAACTAAGGCAAATGATATGCAATTTTATATCCATGTGCAATTACACATCCATGTGTAATTCTCGTAGGCATGAATCACGATGTAAAATCTAACGGTCGTCAAGTTGATCAGGCTCTAACTTAGTTCCCGGCAGCAATCCTAAAATCTAACGGTCGTCAAGTTAATCGGGCTGTGACTTAGTTCCCGGCTAATCGAGAGTTAGCAATCCGATTTTTAAAAACTCTACAGTATTTTTCTAAAACAATAAGAACACAAATATGCATCACCTAGAACTTAAATACATTTCCCTAATACCATGTGGTAAACATGGTGAGCAACTAAACAATTGTTAAACAAACAAACAAGCAAAAAAAATACATTTCCCCAATCAAACGAGTTTTCAGCTGGCATCCTTGTGTTTCAATAATGTCTGCCTCTGTTGAATTTTATTGTGAATCGGAGCTAGCCAAAGGTTTCATTTTCTTAGATATTTTTTAAATATGTACTCATCATGTAATTTTGATATTTTTCATTGCTCATATCTCACATTGGTATCTCCTTGGTGGACCAACAATATACAAGCTTAGAGACAAAACACATCCAAGAAAACGAGATGCTTAGTGAATGAGAAAGCTTGCTAGATTTTTTGACATCGAGAAAATAGTGAGAAATCAAAACAGAAACCATAAACGTTTTACCACAATGGCTAAAATTATGCACTCGGGATCGATTCCTCACCATCGGACTATGGCTTAGCCTCACTAAAATAGGTAAAATTAAGTCAAACTTCAGTGTAAGAAAACTCACCTTCAATATGAAAAATTACATAGGATTGTTGAGAGCTTCAATTGAGTAACACAAATGTATTGTACACCAATCCAAGAGGCATGCCTTCTATTCCTTACATTCGAAACTAAGTGTTGCGATTTTTTCAAGATTTGCATGTATCTAGACATGTTCTATTGTGTAGATCCATACAAATCTAGATAAATTTGCGACAATTAAATTTCTTAACGGAGGAAGCACCAACAAAACCGCACTAGCAAGTGAGCTAATTTGGGAACAATGAAGTATAAAAACAAATATGGTTCTGCGAAATATCGTAAGCCACAACACAATTATGATCGCGCGTAACGTAAAACTAGAGATTTGGTTTCCCACAGTGTTTTCAAAACTGTTTCTCTTGGATCTTTGTAAGTAGTTCTGTTCTTTTACAGCATACAGAAAACAAAACACAAATTCAAGCTTCGTGAAAAAAAAAAACCAAGGCTTTAGGTTCTCAGTTGAAAACTGAACTCAACATCCATAAACTATAATTTCTGATACTGTATTAAAGTTCTAAGGGCCTAAAAAAATTTAAAAAAATTATATGTGCTGCAAGTAGAAAAGAAAAGAAAAGAGCCAATGTGTATAGAAATTTGTTCTGCAAGGAAGAAAAGAAGCATGTGCTGGGGGAAGAAGAGAAATATTGGGCTAGCATGAATACATGATGCCCAGCCCAGCCGCAAGTTTCTCTCCAGCCCAAAATAAGAAGGAAACAAAGGATTAAGCCCGGTCCAGGAAGCGGCGATGTTGACCCAGGTAGTGGCGTGTCATATGCCCACATATTCCCAGCCCGCCACCATGTGGCGTGTGATATGCCCACATATTCCCAGCCCGCCACCACATGGTGGAAGGGCCACTTGGACCAGTTCTTTCTCCCCAGGCCTCCTCCCGCCCATCTTACATTCTTACCCTAGGCCCCGCACACATAGGCCACGCCAGCACAGTCCGTTCCAGTGCGCCGCGGTGGCACCTCGCCTCCCTTCCACGCGGCGGAAGCTTCCGTGCCGTCCGTCCAACGTCCTCGCCAGCACAGTCCGGCCGGGATTCTTCCTCTCCGGCCGTCCATCCCGTAGCCGCGTCGCCGTCCGTTGTCGTCGTTCCTGCACGCGCCCCGCCTCGCTGTCGCCCGGCCCTCCACATGGACGCCTCCCCTTCGCCGCGAGAATCCGCCGGCCAGCCGCCTTTGCTACGTATGCAACGCCGATCGAGATCGCATCCAGACGCCGCCATTTTAAAATTCTCCGCAGCCGCATCAGCATCGGAGCTTCTTTTCTCTTACCTTTCCTGTTCCAGCTCGGGAACTGGTCGCGCCGCGTGCCCGTGCGCATGCTCCAACCACGAACAAGCTGCTGGCTGCAGGATCAAATTTCGCGGCGAGGAGAGGACCTACGTCTGCGCATTATGCGAGCAGCAGCAGCAGCAGCAGCACTTGTTTAATCCAAGATGATGGCAACCAGGACTAATCAGAAGCTGGTCATGGAGCTTTGACCCATCATTGGCATCACTTGCCTTTAGCAATTATCTCGCACTTCAGGCTCTCTGCGCCTGCGCGCGGTCTCGGAGCGGCGGGAGCCATCCTGGAATTCGGACCTGGTGTCGCCCACTTCGGAGGCCGCCGCCGTCTCTTCTCTCCCGCACATGCCTGCAACATCTCAGCCTGCTTTCATTCCGGGCTCAAAAGCCAGACAAAACGCATCATCATGGCTTTGCGCACCTTCTGTCCACTCCCTCGCGTGATGAGCGTGTAGAATGGATACTACTAGGCCATCTCAAAAATTTAATCGGACACAAATTATGTCTTATTTGGTTTATCTGGATTCTTCACTTGTTCATTTGGGTTGCACAATGAACCCTACGGCAAGACCCATTTCAAATAAAAAAAAATTAAATTTCAATCTTGTAATAATTATAGGTAAAACCGAAGTTGGCCTGAAATTAAACCTAAACTATACATTTAAAAAGAAAGGAGCAAACCCTAGCTAATCCAGGGAATGCAAGCCCCCCGAGTGGCCCAACTTGACCACCGGGGTGATGGCCATGGCGACCAAGGCTCCCAAAAGAACAATTGCACCAAGCAGGACCCTCGCCGCTGCCTCCCTCTTGGCCCCTGCCACCGCCTCTAGGGCAGCATCCCTCTCGGACTACTCAGCGCTCTCTAGTACCGCCTCAATAGCGGACAGACGCAGGGCCAAGGCCAGGCGTCCTCCATGATAACAACCTTTAGGTCCACGTCTTCCTTCTTCGGCGGCGGCTACTGCGGAACCAACACATGCTAGCCAACATCTCCGGGATGCGGTTGGTACATGTCCTCCTCAGAATGTGCCGCCCACAAGTCCGAGGAGTCCACGACCTCCTCACTGTCGTCATCGCGCATTTGTCCTTCGGTGTGGCGGCGAAGTATATCGAGCAGAATACGTTCTGTTCGGTGTCGAACCACTTGTCCCAGTGGGTGACTTCACGTCGTGCGTCGGGCCATCACGTAGGTTCGACGATGGACGGGGCCGCGCAGTGGATCTCACTCGTGCGTGCGGCCGAAAGACAATACGGGCGACACCAGAACCATGTAGGGCTCAAATGCCACCCTGTCGGTAGGTAGATGTCAGGCCATGGCACCGGCGCGCCCACCTCTCAAAATAAAAGCATAGGCGGAGTGTCAGTTTTGATGCACTGCCGCACCAAGTGGGGCGGCAACGGTCAACCCACGGCGGCAGCTGACCACGGAGGAGGAGCCGGCCTCATGCTTCCCCTTCCCGTACCACCACTTCGGGGCCATGGTGACTAGGGTTCATATCGGCGAGCGCGAGGCATAGTGGGGACTGGAGTGAAGTGGGGATAGGGGTGGGCGTGGGGACGAAGTTGTCCCATTTAATAGGACCACGAGGAATCACTCTGTGGATGATTGTTGGACCCGTGGAGGAGAAGGGCCCCACTAGGGAGGACACACCGCGTTTAGGCTAGAAATGGTTCCTCGCAGACAAGCAGACGAAGAGAAAACGACTATGTCGCCTTGTTGGGCATCGGTCTTTGTCCGATCGAACCTGAACGTGACATTTCTTAATATGGGAAAGTTGCCCAAGGACCGAAAGCTTCATTCACTTTCAGCAGTGGAGTTACATTTTACAATAAGGGCCCTAGGAAACTAGGGAATTACAAACCGACCTTACAATTTGCACAAGGGATCTCAGACGAAAAAATTGGATAAGTAATCTAGCCATGCTCTTTCTCCACCGACCACCGTAGCAAGTCTCGGCGTAGCCAACCTCCTCGTCGCCAGGGACGCTATCACTTGGGACGAGGAGATGGGAGCAAACTACACTGATACCATAGGGCCTCTAAAGTGGTTCGAAAGGCTAGAGGTTGAGGAAGACGTGACGACAACGGCCGAAAAAGGCAACCACCACCGACATATGAGGCTAGAGTGCCCGCCTTTCGGCCATGAAGAACATTGACGAAATCAGCACCATGATGAAATTCCAAAGAAAAGAACCAATGCTCCATTGCTTGGTGAGGGGCGAAGCAGAAGACTCTGAAGGAGGGAGAGAGGGGAGAGAACGTGAGGGGGAGGTGAAACGTGACATTGGAGATGCCCTTAATTGACCAAGAAACTTCATGATTGTTCTAGCTGATCACATAGGGCGTGTACCGGCAGTACCTGCCATTGCGATCGACAGGATAGACAAACTGCAGCCACATCTCATGTTCGATATGCTATAAAATCTGGTTCCATTCCGAAAGCGCCGTCCACGAGCCTGACGGAGAGGGAGTCCACGTCAGTTTCAGACCCATGACTCATGCCTCATCTTTTCTGTGCCACTATCCGTTGCAGCCATATGGTCCATACAGATACCATATCCGATCCCTAGCAAGTAGCAACCCCAAATCTCATGTCCGTATTAGTATTCCCCAAATCTCATTTCTCTCGTGGCTCTTGCTAGCTCCTTAAACAGTGCTGATCAGTCTCAGACACATTAAAATATCGGCATAATACCTGTTCCGGCATCCTGCGTGTGAGCAAGTCTAACCTAAGAGGAGAGCGACGTGCATAATCCGGATAAGAGTCATCGCAATTATCAGCCTTGTCGACATGTATACTAAGGTGGACATGTCATGCTGAGAACCTCAAGTTTTATTTTCCTCCTTGCCCCCGAATCTTATTCCTTTTTTTCTTCTGAAAGGGAGGCATCTGATTAAGATACGACGAAAGCATTGGTGAAGAAAGGGATGTGTTTTGGTGATAGGCTCGGCCGCTAGGGGGAATGAAACATCTGGAAGATCTTCTTGGATCGAAGGGGATTAAGCTAGGTTTCTGCACAGTTGGTAAGCAGGGCAATTATGCATAATTTGTTTGGTTTTTTCAGCAGTTCCATTATCATGGAGAGGAGAGAATCTCGCGAGCACATTACACAGAACTGGGAAAGCCGCCATGGATAGATGAACGGACCAATCAAGAAAAAAAGAAATGGCGGAAGATTTTTTTGAACGCATAGTCGATCAATGCTGATGTATTCACATTCGTCCTGTTTGTTCGACGGCGAGCTCTGAGAGGGACACGTACGTCAGATACCTATCCGTTGGAGGCAGACTCGATCGCCCAAGCAAACCGGAATTTTCTTCCTACGCGCGCCATGGGGCCTTCTCCTTAACATATACTTTTCGCCAGACGGAAAATTGGGTGCTATCATCATATCGTCATATAACTAATTTGCAAGCGATTAGCTCAGCTATCGCCCAATTGTTCGGTTGATTTGGCTGTCCTTGTTGCTTGTTTGGCCAACTGCCCGGCATCACCATGCTTCCTGCTAACTCAACTATCATGAGTCCTTAAAAAACGAAAAGAAGAAGGGAACTCAGCTGTCTTTCAAGTCAACCCACTTCTTTTCGAGCAACTAGGGCTGCAAGCAAAATGAATTAACGGATACATAAGATAATTCTGGCTCGATTATACGAGGCTGCTCTGAATTTCCCCCCCCCCTTATTTTTGAGCAAAAACAACGGAGGGCGAAGAGCCCATTTACCCTTAAAAAAGGAAAAGAGATGAAAAGAAAAAGGAAACTCAACTAGTATCTTGTTAAGTCAACCAGCTTATTTTCGAACACCAGGCTGCTAGCAAAATGGATTAATGAATCCTGACTGATATTTTTTGTTTCAGGAGTTGTTATTCAAACCGTTGAGTGAATCAGGTGGCTATGGTGGACTGTTGGTTGATAATGTGGTGGTGCACTTGTGGAGTTGGAGAAGAAGCTAGGTGCAGTCATACATGTTCTTCTCAGCTTATCTGGTGTCAAATCTCCAGTTTTGGCGCGTACGTGCGAGGTCGCTAGCTCCTGACAGGTGCAGCATTCTCGGGAGAGATGTGTGGCGATTTTGGCACAACTTTGACATTGCAAACCGCCGGTCAAAGAGAGACAAGAGCAGGACAATAAGTAAAGCTAGGTGAATATACTACTCCTGGTAGTGGGTTTGTTTCAGAAAAATGCTCCTTGTAGTGCTGCCTATGTTTGCAAAAAAAGAGAAAAATACTGCTTACAGTTGCAGTACACTCCAGGGACGAGGACAGAGAATACAACTGCTATAGAAGTAGCCCAGAGACAGAGTAACTGGAATAACGGTATGGGTTGCTGTCGCTAGTGCATACTGCTGAATTGACGGCTCGCAAGTTGCAAAAACAATGGCACTGAAGAAGAAGAGCAAAATGTATGCAAACTTGAAGCAAAATGTCATGCCTCGTTGAATAACTGAATATACTACTTGCAGTGGGTTTCAGAAATATACTCCAAGTTACCCCCGTTTCAAATACTGCTTGCAGTTGCAGATACAACGAGGACAGAGAATGGAAGTAACTGGAATAACGGTATGGGTTGCTGTCGCTAGTGCGTACTGCTGAATTCTAGCTGATCACATAGGGCGTGCCATTGCGACAGGATAGACAAACTGCAGCCACATCTCATGTTCGATATGCTATAAAATCTGGTTCCATTCCGAAAGCGCCGTCCACGAGCCTGACGGAGAGGGAGTCCACGTCAGTTTCAGACCCATGACTCATGCCTCATCTTTTCTGTGCCACTATCCGTTGCAGCCATATGGTCCATACAGATACCATATCCGATCCCTAGCAAGTAGCAACCCCAAATCTCATGTCCGTATTAGTATTCCCCAAATCTCATTTCTCTCGTGGCTCTTGCTAGCTCCTTAAACAGTGCTGATCAGTCTCAGACACATTAAAATATCGGCATAATACCTGTTCCGGCATCCTGCGTGTGAGCAAGTCTAACCTAAGAGGAGAGCGACGTGCATAATCCGGATAAGAGTCATCGCAATTATCAGCCTTGTCGACATGTATACTAAGGTGGACATGTCATGCTGAGAACCTCAAGTTTTATTTTCCTCCTTGCCCCCGAATCTTATTCCTTTTTTTCTTCTGAAAGGGAGGCATCTGATTAAGATACGACGAAAGCATTGGTGAAGAAAGGGATGTGTTTTGGTGATAGGCTCGGCCGCTAGGGGGAATGAAACATCTGGAAGATCTTCTTGGATCGAAGGGGATTAAGCTAGGTTTCTGCACAGTTGGTAAGCAGGGCAATTATGCATAATTTGTTTGGTTTTTTCAGCAGTTCCATTATCATGGAGAGGAGAGAATCTCGCGAGCACATTACACAGAACTGGGAAAGCCGCCATGGATAGATGAACGGACCAATCAAGAAAAAAAGAAATGGCGGAAGATTTTTTTGAACGCATAGTCGATCAATGCTGATGTATTCACATTCGTCCTGTTTGTTCGACGGCGAGCTCTGAGAGGGACACGTACGTCAGATACCTATCCGTTGGAGGCAGACTCGATCGCCCAAGCAAACCGGAATTTTCTTCCTACGCGCGCCATGGGGCCTTCTCCTTAACATATACTTTTCGCCAGACGGAAAATTGGGTGCTATCATCATATCGTCATATAACTAATTTGCAAGCGATTAGCTCAGCTATCGCCCAATTGTTCGGTTGATTTGGCTGTCCTTGTTGCTTGTTTGGCCAACTGCCCGGCATCACCATGCTTCCTGCTAACTCAACTATCATGAGTCCTTAAAAAACGAAAAGAAGAAGGGAACTCAGCTGTCTTTCAAGTCAACCCACTTCTTTTCGAGCAACTAGGGCTGCAAGCAAAATGGATTAACGGATACATAAGAAAATTCTGGCTCGATTATACGAGGCTGCTCTGAATTTCCCCCCTTATTTTTGAGCAAAAACAACGGAGGGCGAAGAGCCCATTTACCCTTAAAAAAAGGAAAAGAGATGAAAAGAAAAAGGAAACAAAACTAGTATCTTGTTAAGTCAACCAGCTTATTCTCGAACCCCAGGCTGCTAGCAAAATGGATTAATGAATCCTGACTGATATTTTTTGTTTGTTTCAGGAGTTGTTATTCAAACCGTTGAGTGAATCAGGTGGCTATGGTGGACTGTTGGTTGATAATGTGGTGGTGCACTTGTGGAGTTGGAGAAGAAGCTAGGTGCAGTCATACATGTTCTTCTCAGCTTATCTGGTGTCAAATCTCCAGTTTTGGCGCGTACGTGCGAGGTCGCTAGCTCCTGACAGGTGCAGCATTCTCGGGAGAGATGTGTGGCGATTTTGGCACAACTTTGACATTGCAAACCGCCGGTCAAAGAGAGACAAGAGCAGGACAATAAGTAAAGCTAGGTGAATATACTACTCCTGGTAGTGGGTTTGTTTCAGAAAAATGCTCCTTGTAGTGCTGCCTATGTTTGCAAAAAAAGAGAAAAATACTGCTTACAGTTGCAGTACACTCCAGGGACGAGGACAGAGAATACAACTGCTATAGAAGTAGCCCAGAGACAGAGTAACTGGAATAACGGTATGGGTTGCTGTCGCTAGTGCATACTGCTGAATTGACGGCTCGCAAGTTGCAAAAACAATGGCACTGAAGAAGAAGAGCAAAATGTATGCAAACTTGAAGCAAAATGTCATGCCTCGTTGAATAACTGAATATACTACTTGCAGTGGGTTTCAGAAATATACTCCAAGTTACCCCCGTTTCAAATACTGCTTGCAGTTGCAGATACAACGAGGACAGAGAATGGAAGTAACTGGAATAACGGTATGGGTTGCTGTCGCTAGTGCGTACTGCTGAATTGACGGCTCGCAAGTTGCAAAAACTATGGAACTGAAGAAGAAGAGTAAAATGTCTGCAAACTTGAAGCAAAATGTCATGCCTCGTTGAATAACTGAATATACTTCTTGTACTGGGTTTCAGTTTCAAAAATAAAATACTCCAAGTTACCTCCGTTTCAAAGAAAAAAAATACTCCTAGTGGTACTGCCTCTGTTTGCAAAAAGAGAAAAATACTGCTTACACTTGCAGATACAACGAGGACAGAGAATGGAAGCAACTGGAATAACGGTATGGGTTGCTGTCGCTAGTGCGTACTGCCGCTGAATTGACCGCCCGCAAGTTGTAGTTATGATGACACGGAAGAACACAAGAGCAAAAATGTATGCAAACTTGAAGCTCTATTTTTTTTGTTTTCTTCTTTGTGGTGGTGTCATGCCTGAACATGATCATTCTATCCACAATATACATCGAACATCTACAAGAATCTGTACAGTTTTTTACTCTGCTCCGAAGATTGTAGCAACCGGAGCACAAGCTAGGAAAACTTGCGATGACGGCACGCAAGCAAGACGGCACAAAATTAAGTCGGGAAGAAGGAAGGAAGGAAGCAGGGGTCCACCATGCTGCTGCCGGCGGAGCCTCAACAAGAGCCTGCTGGTGGCTTGGGTTGCCGCGACGAGCTGTTATCGCCACCGCCGGCGAGCCCCATCTCTATGTCCCTAACCGCGTTGTCTTCTTGGTGCCGGGGCGGCGATGTGCCGCCACACCCGAGAAGCCGCCTGATTCCGCGCGGCCCGGAGGCCGGTTCTTGCGCCGAAGGAGAAGGAGGAGGAGGCATGGCGAGGGCGGGCGTCTGCTGCTGGGCGTTGCCGGTGCTGACGTCGTCCTGCGAGCCGAAGAAGAGGACGTTGGTGGGGAAGTTGGGCGCCTCCTGGTCGGCCTCGGGCGCGTGCACGGGCGGCGGCGGCATGGGCGGCGCGTCGACGGCGGGGCGGCGGCAGAGCGGGCAGGTGGAGTGGGACTTGAGCCACATGTCGACGCAGGCGACGTGGAAGCCGTGGCCGCAGCGCGGCAGCACGCGCGCGGCCTCCCCGGCGGCCAGCTCCGTGATGCAGACCGCGCAGTGCATCGCCTCGCCCTTGGCCACCGCCCGGCTGGGCAGCGACGCCATGGACGCCTCGTCGAGGCCCCCGTCGTAGTACCACACGGCGGCGCCGGCGCCGTCGCCCGAGGCGGCGAGGCCGTTGCCCCCGCAGAAGAAGTAGCGGAGGTGCGCGAGGAAGCCGCTGCCCGGGGCCGGCGGCGCGGTTCCTCTGGAGCGCTTGGCGCAGAGGAATATGTAGAAGCAGAGCACGAAGGAGAGGAAGATCGCCGCTAGGGCTGCCAGCATCGTGGCCGCCGCCGCCACCGTCGTCCCTGTCACCGCCATAGTATATCTCTGGTTTCCAAGAATCGCTTCCTTCTCAACAAGAGCAGGCTAGTGGTTGTCTTGGTATCTGGTCTGCCCCTTCTTCCTCGTCGTCGCGAGCTTCTAGGCAGGCGTGCGGGAGTATATTTAAGCTGGAGCTGGGGATTAACGTAATGGAGTGCGTGCGGCTACTTATACGGGGGCGTGACGCCGGAGAGGATAAGCGAGAAGGAAACGGCTGTGGGTTGTGGGGGGACGGGGTTTGGAGGAGAAGGTGAGCGAACTGTGGAGGGAAAGCGAGGATGGCGACGGGTTTTGAAAAATGTTGACGGGAGCAGGGCTGAGCAGAGCAGCCATGACCCGGTTCGACGATCGGGTGGCTTGGTTCGTTGGACCTCCCTGCCACGGCAGTCCCCGTCGACCAATCTCCGGCGATGGCGTCAACGGTGTCCCGACCTGCCCGCGCCGCTGCACGGTTGCACCAAAGTTACAACTACACACAACAGGTCGGTAAAACAAAAACCTGAAATCGACTGGTCGACGCAGGGTCCCGTGACACGCAGGTGCCCACTGAGCTGGCACAGTTTCGTTACTACTGACACGCAAGACCCATTCTTTTTTTTTAAAAAAAAATCTGATATCTGGAAATATTGAAATTACAATTTACATAGGGCAAATAAAAAAAATAACCGGATAGAAACCCTATGTTGAGTCTGCAGTGAGCCTGCCGCCTATTCCTCATCGTCATTGGTCATCAGGTCGACGAACTCCGGTGTGTGCCACGTGACCATAGGTGGCGCCAGAGCTTGAGCTACTGCCACTGGAGGGGCCGGTGCAGGCGCTAGCCACGAAGTCCTTGGAGCTTGAGAGCCTCCTCGTGCAAAAGGACAAGTGGCTGGATAGGTAGTTCATCCTCCCATCTTCACGGTATCCAAATGTTTGCGCTCCCATGCGAGGAGGCCGAGGTAGTCCTCGGTGTTGTCTTGTCTCTCCTCGCTCGGGATGTCCTCGCAAAGATCGACTGCTCCTCGACGACGGGTGCCAACAACATGTCCTCGATCGTTGTGCCGTAGTCCATGTACCCGTCACCGAGGAAGCCCGCGTGGCATCGCAGGTCCCATTCCCAGCGCCCGAAGGTGTCCAACGCGTACAACTTTATGGCATAGGCGTGGTCGGCGTGCAAATCGGTCGACAACAACGCTCGACGATGCCATATCTCATTGTTCCGCTTACGCCCTTCCCATGGAACTAGCGACATCGGCACCCTCCGCTAGTTGAGGTACCAGCTGGTGGGGGAGGTGGGCGTTGCTCCACACTATGTAGAGCTATGCTCATGTAGCGAACATGCCACGTCCACGGGAGTTTATTGACAGTCACACCGAGGAGGGCTGACTGGCCATGAGGGGCTCTCCTCGTGGTCCTTCTTTGCCTTCTTATATGGCCATGACTTTCCCATGGTCCTTTGTGGTTGTTGCCGGTTCTCAGGGAGGTAAGGCTGGACGAGAGTGGCAATGGCGAGGGGATTTGTGAACTGGCTAGAGCGGCTGCTTTGGCTTAAAAGGACGAGGACGCATCTGCCATCAATGTCGCCGCTGGATTCCAATAAGCATGCATGCCATTGATAAGCGACCCCCTGACGGTAGCACGGAAGACCAGCACTGCAACTAATACTAGCGCACATGCATAAGGAGAAGCGGCTGTGTAGACGCTACCGGGATGGATCGGGTTGGAAGCCAGAAGACACATAGACATCGGTGGACCGAACCGTCCCTAAGCCCGAGCATGCGTCCAGCCTTTCGACCGGCAACACAACTTATTTTGATCAAAATTTAACTAAAATTTAGATGGAAATTTGATTGGGCTTAGAGTGTATCCAGTCTTGATGCCGCTACTGCACATAGATAGTCCGTGGCATGTCCACGCAGACGCATTCGGAGAAAAAAAATAAAGTTTGAAATGGATTGATGTGCACGGGCTGTTCCGTTGCATCAGGCGGTTGCTTATTTACTCCTTAGTCACATCGATTTGTGTCGCGCGGGTATAGATGGCCTGAATGCACTGTTGCACCAAAGTTACAGCCACACACTGACACACACCAGGAGGCCAGGTGGGTAAAATCACCCTGACTGAAATCGACACATCCTCCCGTGGCACAACCATCCACTGACCGACTGACACAGAGGCGCCCACTGAGCTGAACTGACACCAAAATTGTCACCACCATGTGTGCGTACCTGCTTAACTTTGTGGCCTGGTTTGGCGCAGGACACATCGCCGGATCGGGGGACACATTTGGCCGCACCCAACCGTCCTCAGCCAGGAAACGTGGACCGTATGCCCAGAGCGTGTCACACGGTGCCCGATACGGCGGATAGCTTGACGGCGACATACCGATATGCTCGAAGCGAGAAGCAATGGAGGGCAAGGCCAAGGTGCCATCGGAACCCCATCGAGGTTGAACGGGTGGACCACGGCCGCCTTCGCCGGGGGAGGTTCGGTATTGCGGTTTGTTCGTTGGACGACCCCCCTGGCTGGATGGCTGTCCCTTTCCCCTTCCGGCCGGTATCAAGCCACCGGATTCGAACACGAACCAACGAACGAGTCCCGGTCGTGCGGTTGTGGCATCGACCAGGCCTTTCCTGGAAGCAACAGCGGAGGAGCTGAATCCTGGCTCAAGCAAAGCCGCCTTATCTTACTTGGATGGGAATTCCGGGAAAGTTGACCGCCATGCATATCCTAAGCTAAGCCATCGCCACGCCATTAATTAGTAGCTTAGCTGCGATGGTTACTTGCCCAGATTATTAGTGCCCGTCAAACGTCCTCACGCAGTCACGCTTGCCATGGCCACGATTATCTGTTTCCAAAGTATAAAACAAGATGGCTGCAGTCGCAAACACAGCATGCATGCGTGTTCCTGCAGGATGGACTGGAATTGTTTATTGGGTTGGACGACTCTGCGTGCAAAAAGTCTACCTATATTGAGGAAAGGTTTACCGCACAGGTCTAACAGCTTCGTACTCAGCAAACTGTGATAGAAAATTTGTCACAATTTTCATTTCTATTACGTTGTACTCGTTCCTACAACAAAATATTGGCCTTGGTCCTTTGATATGAGGCCTCTTGGGTTGATTTATTCTCCAACTCCACATACATAGTTTCATGCTTTAGCCATACCATCTCGAGCTTCTCGATCGGGAGCTAAGGGCCAGACGGCGTACGACGCATGTCTAGCTCCTTCCAGTTGAGTAAATCATGAGAGAAGAATCAGCTTGCTTACGTTCTCTCATCGTTGCCATTCCTCTTGGTAATATAGCAAAATATATGCCTTGGTTCTTCGACATGAGGCCGCTTGTGTTAGTTTCGTCTCCGCCTCAAAATCACGGTAGTTCTAAGATTTAGCCATGGTTCTCGAGCTTCTAGATCGGGAGCTAAGGACAAGATGACGATAGGAATGAGAGCATGATGGACAACACAAGATTTTGATTGTTTTCTTCTAAATTGTGCACTCCAACGTGTAGGAGAAGTCCACTCAAAATGCGAGATGACGTACGATGCATGTCTAGCTGCTTCTAGTTGAGTAAGTCGTTGAAGGAGAGACCTCTTTTTTTGGTTTCTATTTTCTTTGCCTTGTTATTCCACATGGGGCCTCTCGGTTTGGTTTCCTCTCCACCTCAAAGCCACCACATACGTAGTTATATAACAGTGAAACAGTACCAATACGCCCATTTCTCCTATCCTTTCAAACTCTCCCCCACCGTCCCTAGAGAGTCCTCCACAGATCCCCGGATCCAATCCCTCTTGCCGCCAGAGCTCGTGCTGACTGGTATAGAGATGGATTAGGATGTCGGTTCCCATGTGTACAAAGTAGTTTTAGGATTTCCTTTGCCCTTATGGTTGTAGTAGTTGCCTTTATGGTTGTTGTATGGAGCTTGGCCATGGTGGATGTGAGCACCGCTCATGGTTGTTGGCACTGATCCCTGGAAGCTGTCTACGGTGCTAGCGACCTTCGGGTGGATTTCAGCGATGTATCCATGAACAAGCTCACGGGCTACAATGGACCTCAATTTTGGGTGGATTTGGAGGCCTTACTTTCTCTTGGCCATCATGGTGACGGACACATGGGGAAGAAGACCTCGTCAAGTTGATGGGCTCCGAGGCTCCGCGGGAAGAAGCTGAGATCTATGGTGGAGTCCATAAACAAAGGCTTATTCGTCAATGTTATCCTTGGACAGGCCACTCCACGCTCGTTTGATGAATCCAAGTTTTTTCTTCCTCCAGGCTTCTATGCCGATGCGGAGGATATGGCTGCGCGTCCTTGCGTGGGAAAAGTCCACCTATATCGAGGGATGGCTTACCGCGCATGTCTAACTGCTTTGTGCTAAGAAAATCATTGCAAGAGAGTCATCATTTTTTCGTTTTCCTTCGTGTTTCTCTCGCTCTTTCAATAAAATACCAGCCTTGGTTTTTTGATATGAGGCATCTTGGGTTGGTTTTGGCTCAAACTCAAAACTACCACATACATACACAATTCAAAAGTTTTAGCCATGGAGTCCCTTGCTTCTAAGTTCGAGAACTAAGGATGGGATGATGATGGGACTAGGACCGTGACGGAAAGCACAAGACTTTGGTTGCTCCTCTAAATTGCGTGCCTCGACGAGCATGAGTATTCAAAATGCATGACGGTGTACGACGCAAGTCTAACCCCTTCCTAATGAGGGTTAACCTCGGCAATGCCCATAAGTATGGACTTGGGTTTTCAGGAAAGACAGAGCTGGTGGTTTTGAGGACTTGCCAAACAAACTAGGTTTTTTTTATGAAATGGGGGATTACCACTCAGCCTCTGCATCAGAGCGATGCACACAACCTTTTATTAAAAAGTCTCATGTTCTTATAGTTATTACAAGTTCACGGGTCGCATAACGTGACTACATGAATTAGCCATCGGAAAAAAGAATACAAGAAATGCCTATGCATATTGTACCTATTAGTATGCTGCCAACCAACATGGCTGAAGATAGCTCGTACGACCACCATCAACCAAGTGCATTCAGACTCCATAGGTTCCCACTGATCCTCGGGAAGGAGATAAGATCACATGTGGATCCAATAAGTAGCTTTGTGGATAACCTGCAAAAAGAAATCACCTCCCCCTTTGTTAAAAATCAAATCATTGCAACAATTCCATATTGCCCAAAGCAAAGCACAAACTCCTACGCAAATTCGAGACTGTGTTTTCTTATCTATGCCATTTAGCCAATTTCCAAACATACTTTTGATATTAGCCGGAGGAGATATATTAAATGTAAAATAGACCACTCTCCAAATCAATTTCCCAAAGGGGCATCTCATGAATAAATGTTCAACCGTTTCCTCAGAATCACAGAACCATTGTTTAAATCTTCCTTTTGGTCAAATTATCTTGTGTGAGCAAAACCTTCTTATTTAAGAACCACATAAATATTCTAATCTTAAGTGGTACCTTCAAACTCGCCATATATATTTCCTAAGAAATATAGTATGATCATTTAAGAGGTCTAAATAAAAGGATTTCACTGAGAAATTTTCAGAAGCCGTTAGATGCCAAGTGAACCTATCCGTCTGGTTAGATAGTTGAACCCCCATTAGACCTCAACTAGTTGAACCCAAGATGTCCATTTATCTTGAGAGAGTACCCTACTGAAACTAATATTCAGTGGTACATTATTTAAGACCTCCGCAATAGTCACATTTTTTTGTTGTGCAATATTGAAGATAGAGGGATATTGGGCCGCAAGAGGTTCGCGTCCTAACCATGAATACTCCCAGAACCGGATATTTTGTCCATCACCAAGGATGAACGAACCTCTCTGAAAAACTCATGTTTTACACTCATAAGCCCCTTCCAAAAAGGGGAAAAATGAGTTGTAGGCAAAAGTCACCGAGATTGTATTAGAACTAGGGTTTGCAACAATGTGTGAGATTACAAAGGTTTCGATGCCCTCCCCAATGGCTCCTCCTAGCCCTCATATAGTCGGCTAGGTCTCAGAGTCCACATCCGGGTCGGTTACAATGATCTATGTCAGTTTACCTAAAATAAATAATACTTTCCTATTTTTATATAGTTCATATCCTTGGACTCTTCTTGGGCTTCTTGGGCCTTGTATACTCCTTCCTGAATCCACACCAGGGTTGGTCACATCGAGTACACAATATGGTATACCCATGTCATTTCCGGCTAGGTAAATCATCGGAGGAGAGTCATCACTATTATTGTTTGCTATGTGTCATCGTTCCACACCTTGGGTTCGCTTCCTCTCCACCTCGAAGTCACAAACCCTTCTGGTTCTCTCTTCCCTATTATTCGATGCTTTCAATGAATCCAAAAGCATCTCAATGTCGATGAACCCTTAAGAATGTTTCCCTACGGTTCGAGAACAAAAAAGATATGATCGTGACACCTCTCAAATCAATGATCACCGAATTATTGATCACTAGGGAATCCGGATGGCCATAATGATCCATGTGTATTCTACGAATATATGAAGTCGTTGTACCGCAGATGTCAAGTCTTATTACCTTTGTTACTTTCATACCGGACTTTCCGAGATTTGATCATAGGTATCATCATACCTAGTTTGATCTTGTTGCCGACAAGACTATTCAGCTCATTCATGTGTGATTATATCCTCATAAACTAGTCATATGTTGCAACTTTATGGATGTAGTCTCACCGAGTGGGCCCAGAGTATCTTCCATCACGCGGATGAACAAATCCTGCTCTTGACATATACACCTCAACATATCCACCTATATCGAGGCACGACCTACTGCACAAGTCTAACTGCTTCGTGCTCAGTAAATCATCAGAGGTGACTTATCACATTTTTTTCTCTGCGTTGTTCTCGCTCCTATAATAAAATATCATCCTTGGTTCTTTGGCATGATGCCTCTTGGATTGGTTTCATCTTCCAACTCAAATTCACCACATATACACATAGTTCAAAGGTTTTAGCCATGGCGTCCCGGGTTTCTAAGATCGGGAACTAAGGATAGGATGATGATGGGACCAGGAGCATGATGGACAACACAAGACTTTGATTGCTTCTCTGAATTGCATTCCTCGGCGTGCATGAGAATTCCATTGAAAATGCAGGACGGTGTACGATGTAGCTCTAACCCTTTTCATTTGAGAAAACTATCGGAGGATAGCCGACACCGTCTTTGTTTCCTCTCCGTATCGGGTTTGCTTCCTCTCCACCTCAAAGCCACAACACATGTACTTCTAGGCTTTAGCCATGGTCTAGGGAGCTTTGGGATCAAGAACTTAGGATCAAGATAATGATGAGATTGAGAGGATGGTGGATATAACACAAATACACTACACTTCAGTTTGCCTTTCATCTACAAACGTCGAGGCATGGGAGAAGTTCACTCAAAATGCAGGATGACGTACCACTACACATCGTAGACGAGAACCGGCGGTTTTAAACGTACCACCAACGATAATTGTGTCGACATGAGGCCTCTCGGTTTAGTTTTGTCCCAAACTCAAAGCCAAAAAGTTCTATTGTTTAGCTATGGAATCTCGAGCTTCTTGATCGAGAACGGCGGATATAAGTGGAGTCTTCCTATACCCTGCAGTACACGGGCTTGCACCCCTTCCAACCCATGATGACCATGATTCCCACAACATGAAGACCTTCATCCAAAAGCTCCAACCGAACTACCTGCCGTGCTACACCAAGACTTCCTAAAGGCTCCCTCGACCAAATATCTATCGAACAAAGACACTGGATAAACATCCCGTGAAAGAATACGAAGACCTAACGTGCAACATGGAGATACCTGCCACCAACGTCTATAAGTAATGAAGTCCATTCATCGAGAAGGAGGGTTGAACAACCACACAAAGCCGCAATTGTAGTATCCAATAGCCTTAAACCCTAGATCCATTTGTAAACCTCATTGGGTGCATCTATAAGACCGACGAGTTCATCCTCTAGTCTTGTATAATCTTGTGATCACACTCATAGTAAAGTGCAAGAGAAGTTCTTCATAAACCGCGTGTCTTTAATCAAAACATGTCGAGCCCCTTGTCGAATAAATAAACCCATCTCGGATCTCCCGAGTGGGATTGACATGGGACCATGAAAACAATCATTCGTCAGTTGGCGTGCCAGGTAGGGGGTGCACGTGTCATAAAGATTGTATCACCTTCATCACAAGGAAAAGCCATGATCAACACTGGAGAAGTGCTGCCGCGTAGCTACTTCTATTAGTCTTAGCCGGAAGTCACTACTTGGAGCTCAGGAGCTCCCAAGTAACATAAGGAACAACCATCGGGCTTCAACTGGAAGGAGGCCTCCGATGCCCACAAGTATAGGGGATCGCTGAAATCTTCGATGGAAAGTATTACCCAAATTTGTAGTTTGACTCAACGGGAACACAAAGAATATCAGTAAGACTTTACCAATTGAGGCGTCACTCTCAACCACACATGTATAAATATTCTCAAAAAGGAAGTGGTGATTGCAACAATAATAAGAGTTATTTGAAAGCCTTTCTAAAACCTGCTCCATCAAGGGTGGTGGTTTATGAACTTTCTTAGTATCTCTATTCAACTTCCTGAAATCTATGCACATACTATAGCCAGTTATAGTTCTTGTAGGGATAAGGTTGTTCTCACCGTCTCTAATGATAGTTATTGCTCCATCTTTCGGGATACAATGGGCAGGACTTACCCATTTACTATACAAAATTTGGTAAATTATACCAGCATCAAGTAAACGAATGACTTCCTTCCTTATAACTTCCTTCATTTTGGGGTTCATTCTTTTTTGTGCATCCACGAAAGGTTTAAAATCATCTTACATGATTATCTTATGAGTTATTATTGAAGGATCTATGCCTTTAGTATCTTTAAGAGAATACCCGAAAACTTTATCATGCTTAATAAGAATGTCTAGCAAAGATCTAACCTCAACGGTAGAAAGGCTACTACTTATTATTACTGGACATTTCTTTTCTTCATCAAGAAATTCATACCTTAAGTCTTCGGGAAGGGGTTTTAGTTCTAAAGGTGGGGGATCTTCATCTTCCTTCCTCACCAAATTTTCATATTGAAAGTCTCGAATGTCTCCTTCTTTTGATGAATCATTCAGAATATCATCTAATTCTTTCTTACCTTCATCATTTGGGATTGACTCGTCATTAGTAAGACTTCTTTCTAGGTCATTTTGGGGAGTATTAAAGTAAATAGCAGCCGATTCCTCAATGGTATTCCCCTCTTCAACTCCAGCCTCCTTTTCATAAGGGAATTTCTTTAGTTCTTTGAATCTGACGTTTACCTCTTCTTCTGCAAGCTGTAGAGACATAACCTCCTTTTTGCTCTCGATATTTAGCATAGTTAGTGAATGGATCGTAGAAAACAAGAGGGGGGGGGGGTGAATGGCGCTACGGCAAGTTTTAGTCTTTTTCAATTTTTAGGCAACGGAAGGTAAAGGTGTGAACTTTAGCAATAGGGGTGATCCTACAATGAATATCGGACAAGTGCAACAAGTAAAGGAATCAACAAGATAACGAGAGTAAGGAGCGAGACAACCGGGGCGCGAGGCGAGTCGAGGTTTGTTTCCCGCAGTTCCTTCCACTAAAGGAAGTACGTCTCGCGTTGAGGAGGTGCTAGTCTCACACAAGAGACTAGGCGGCCACACCACGAAGGAAGGCCTCACCCTCTTCCTCGAGAGAGCTCCACGAAGGTGCTCTCCCTCTTCCACTAAGGCACCGGTCGAGGCGGTGATTCCTTCACAAGGTTGGGGCGAGCTCCACACACAAGGATGCTCCCAACACCCTATGGATCTAGTACATCACCAAGCTAGACTCCATAGCTGCACATCTCCAATGCTCCACCATAGGAACCCATCACCAATGCTCCACCAAAGGAACTCTTCCAATGCTCCACCAAAGGAACTCTTCTCCAATGCCCCACCAAGGAACTCTTCCAATGCTCCACCAAAGGAACTCTTCTCCAATGCCCCACTAAGGAACCCTATCACCAAGATCCACTAAGGAATAGCTAGTATTGGTGAAATCTCTCTTGGTAGAACTATAGATCGGGGTCTCCTCCACCCTTCCTCAAAGTTTGGGCAAGATTGGTTGGATGGGGAGGGAGATCCTCAAGAATTAAGCTCGGTAACAATGGAGGAGAGAGAAGGGAAGAGATAAAATCGTGTTGGGGAAGAAGGGGCCCTTAAATAGGCTCCTCCAAATCCAACCGTTATGTCCAGATTTGGCCTAAGCGGTACTACCGCTTCTGGGAAGCGGTACTACCGCTCTGAGTTCGAAATCCTCCCAGATCTGGTCAAAGGACGCAGAGCGGTACTACCGCACGAGGTACCGCTTGAGGTACCGCAATAGGGTCCAAACCTTACTGGATCCAAAGCGGTACCATAGCGGTACCAGGGCGGTACGACCGTAACTCGGTTACGGTACCTAAGCGGTACCGTGAGCGGTACTACCGCTCGTGAGCGGTACTACCACCCCAGGTACTGCAGGGGTACCGCAGCGTGTTCTGGAAGACGAAATCAGCGCAGACTCAGAGCGGTACCGAGGGCGGTACCTATAGGGTAGCGGTACTACCGCTACAGGTGCACGGTAGTACCGGCCTGGCTAAATCTGGTTTTCTTCCCTTTTTCTCTCCAACCATGTTACCTCGCTAAACACACACAAAACCGGAAAACCTATCAACTACGCTTCAGTCTTCCGATCTTGACGCGTCCGGCGAGGTCACCGTGCTCTTGCAAATCTAACAATGATACTCAAGGCACACGGTGAGATTACTCAAGTGTTGTCATCAAACACACAAAACTTGGGGTGTGAATTTTGCTCTTACAATCTCCCCCTTTTTGGTGTTTGATGACAACACAAGAGTTGATGATAACAAATGATATTATGATGAGATCATTAGATTTGCAAAAACTAGACGGAGCTCCCCTACACATGTGCATATCATGAATATGTATTTGAATACAAATACACATGTTATAGAGACATCTCTCCCCCTAGTTTTTACAAACCAAACACATATGCAACTTAGATAAATGACATGTTCGAGAAGCATATGCACAATATGGAGGCAACATAAGATCATGCACGGAGATATGGGTGAAGTTATCATACCATAGCCTTGAGAATACCCAAACTCACAATAAGATGCCTCCATAGGGTTGTTGATGTAGCCATAGGACAAGATAAGCAACTAGAACCAAACGGCTACAAGCAACAAAAGGTCCCCATCCACCTAGGAACTTCTCCCCCTTTGTCATCGGAACACCAAAAAGGAGGGTAACGAAACTAGAAGGATGGAGGAAAGGAACATACAACCAAGTTTGCAAAAATCACGAGAAAACAAGCTTGAAGGAGGTTCTCAAAAACAAGAAGAAGAAAGTAAAGAAGAAAGACAAAACAAGGTCACGAAGAACCGAAAAACCCTCATAGAGGGGGTGTTGGTGGCCGAAGCCACCGTGTAAGAGTATAGTAGTTGTGAGGTCGCGTAGATGTATCTAGGACTCACGGACTACAACTCAACATGAAGCTCATAAGTCACTTAATTGACAAATAGCAAATGTTTTGGATTTCTTTATGCATTATGGGGGAGGGATAGCTCAATGGATTTAAACCGCACTCCCCCTATGTCCATGCGTGCCTTTCATCTAGATAAGACGGTAAGATTGGTATGTGCGCACGACGGTCAAGCAAAGTTCGATGGATCAATGATATTTAGCTCATGCCTCAACTCAATAAAGCGCTTCTCATCCAAGGGCTTCGTGAAGATGTCCGCCAATTGCTCCTTGGTGCCAATATAGAATAGTACAATATCTCCGCGAGCAATGTGGTCCCGGATGAAGTGGTTCCGTATCTCAATGTGCTTCGTCTTGCCATGAAGAACCGAATTGTAGGCGATCTTGATTGCACTCTCATTGTCACACAAAAGAGGCACCTTGCTATACTCGAGTCCATAATCCCGCAAGGTTTGCCTCATCCATAAGATTTGAGCACAACTACTTGTCGCGGCAATATACTCGGCTTCCGCGGTGGAGACGGAGACACAATTTTGCTTCTTCGAGGACCAACACACCAAAGATCTTCCAAGAAAGTGACATGCTCCGGAGGTAGACTTCCTATCAATCTTGTCGCCCGCCCAATCGGAGTCGGTGAAACCAACCAAAGCAAAGTCCGTGTCCCTTGGATACCATAGTCCGAAGTGTGGGGTATCAACTAAATATCGAAAGATCCTTTTGACCGCCACAAGGTGGCTTTCCTTCGGACTTGCTTGAAACCGTGCACACATACCAACGCTTAACATTATATCCGGGCGAGAGGCACAAAGGTAAAGAAGCGAACCTATCATCGAGCGGTAGAGCTTGGTATCCACCGCCTTGCCGGCCTCATCAAGAGTGAGTTGACACTTGAGTTGCATCGGAGTTCCAATCCCCTTGGAATCCTTCATATCAAAGCGCTTGAGCATGTCTTGGAGATACTTCGCTTGATTGATGAAGGTGCCTTGTCGCATTTGCTTGATCTCGAACCCAAGAAAGTACTTGAGTTCACCCATCATTGACATCTCAAACCTATTTGTCATCAACATAGCAAACTCATCGTTGAATTTTGTGTTAGTAGAGCCAAATATGATGTCATCTACATAGAGTTGGCATACGAAAAGCTCCCCATTGACCTTCTTAGTAAAAAGAGTGGGATCGATTTTCCCCACTTCGAAACCACGGTCTTCAAGCAACTCCTTGAGATGCTCATACCAAGCTCTAGGAGCTTGTTTGAGACCATATAGGGCCTTTTTGAGCTTGAAGACATGGTCCGGGAAATGGGGGTCCTCGAACCCCGGGGTTGCTTCACATACACTTCCTCATGTAGAGGACCATTAAGAAAAGCACTCTTAACATCCATTTGTTGCAACTTAAAGCCATGATGTGAGGCAAAGGCCAAAAGGATACAGATGGACTCAAGCCTTGCAACGGGTGCAAAGGTTTCACCAAAGTCCACGCCTTCGACTTGAGAATAGCCTTGTGCCACCAATCTTGCTTTGTTGCGGATGACCATGCCACTTTCATCTTGCTTATTCTTGAAGATCCACTTGGTGCCGATAACATTGCGGCAATGATCGGGTCGCTTCATGAGAGTCCATACATCATTCCTCTTGAAGTTTTTGAGTTCCTCTTGCATTGCATTCAACCAATCGGGATCGTTGAGAGCATCATCAACTTTGAGTGGTTCCGCCCTAGAGACAAAGGCATGGTGCGCACAAAAGTTTGCAAGTTGCCTCCGAGTGGTGACATTTCTCTTTAGATCACCAATGATGTTTTGCAAGGAATGAGACTTGAGACGCAAGTGTCTTGTAGTGGGGTCTTCACGGCGAGTGTCGGCTAAAGGAGATGGTTCTTGTGAGTCCTCTTCGCCTTCATCACGGTTTAGGTCCTCACCTTGACCTTCATTGTCGTTGAAAGAGGCAACTTTGTCATGAGATACGGACGACTCGGGGGTATAGGGAATATTATTGTCCATGAAGATTGTCCCCGAACCACTCGGAGAAGAACTTGAAGCTTGACCTTGGTCAGTTGATGTTGAGTGTTGAGGTAGACGAGCTTGCGGTGTATGTTGTTCTTGAGTTTGTTGTGGTGAACTTGGACTTGATTGTTGTTGTAGATGTCGAGGTTGATCTTGAGGTTGAGGTTGAACTTGAGGTTGTTGTAGAGGTTGACTTGCATTTGTTAGATCAACGGAAGAAGCTTGGCCTTGTGGTGTAGATGGCTCCACTTGGGTGGAACTTGGTCCTTCCCCGGTACTCATAGAAGGTAGCTTTTGAGGTAGGAGAATGCCAACAGCCATCCTTCCTATGGTATCCGGGGGAATTGCATCTCCTTTCTCACAAGAAGCACTTCGCTCCTCCAAGGATCTATCATCTTCATCGAACGTCACATCACAAGATTCTACAACACGTCCACTTGACTTGTTGAAGACTCTATAGGCGTGAGAATCCGTAGCATAGCCAACGATAATTCCTTCTTGAGACCTTGAATCAAACTTGGATAGGCGCGTGTCCTTGACAAGTATGTAGCATTTGCATCCGAAGACCTTGAAGTATGACACATTAGGCTTGTTGCCGGTGAGGATCTCATATGGTGTCTTCTCGAGACCTTTGCGAAAGTAGAGGCGATTAGTAGCATGGCAAGCGGTAGAGATAGCTTCCGCCAAAAAATTGTAGTTGGACTTGTATTCCATCATCATGGTTCGAGCGGCTTCGATCAAGGTTCGATTCTTCCTTTCGGCGACCCCATTTTGTTGGGGAGTATATGGCGTGGAGTATTGGTGTTGGATTCCTTCTTCGCCGAGGAAGTCATCCAATGTGTAGTTCTTGAACTCTGTTCCATTGTCGCTCCTTATTGCGAGGATCTTGTTGTCGTACTTGCGTTGAACTTGGTTGGCAAACTCCATCATGGTCCGTTGAGTCTCACTCTTGTACTTGAAGAAGAATACCCAACAATAGCGTGAATAGTCATCAACGATGACGAGGCAATACTTCTTTCCTCCAAGACTTTCATGGGATGGTGGACCAAAGAGATCAACATGTAGGAGCTCCAAGCATCTTGTGGTAGAGATGATAGTCTTGGCCTTGTGAGAAGCTCCATGCATTTTTCTTTGTACGCAAGCCCTACAAACACGATCCTTGCAAAAAGAGACATCTTCTTTTAGTCGGAGAATGTGGCCACCCTTGTGGAGACTTTGCAAAGTCCTCATGTTGACATGGGCTAGTCGGCGATGCCATAACCAACCCTTGTCACCTTTGGCGAATAGGCAAAGAGCGGAAGACGTTGTCTTTCCGGAGAAATCAACAACATACAAACCGTTCTCTACATATCCAACAAAAGCTACATTGAGTGTCTTGCTCCACAAGAGGACCACCATATGTTCATCAAAGAATGTGCATAAACCCGTACGAGCAATTTGATGAACGGAGAGTAAATTGTAACCAAGGGTCTCGACAAGGAGGACATTCACAAGTGAGATGTCGGGTGTTACCACCACCTTGCCAAGATCCAATACCTTTGAGCACGTGTTGTCGCCATATGATACGGTAGAGAGAGAAGGCACGAGGTCGACAACAATATCCTTGCTTCCGGTCATATGACTTGTGGCTCCACTATCAACCACCCATTTAGCACCACCGGAAGCATAGTCCTACAAGGAATCAAGTCTTGGATTTAGGTACCATTTTTCAATGGGTCCTAGCATGTTAGTAACAAGGGGTTTGGGAACCCAAATAGTCCAATCAACATTGTCCTTTTGAGGACCAATAAAGCGAGCACGAATATGTCCATAGTAATCAACAAAAAGAACATGAGAAGGGTTGTTAGAGCCGGCGAAACCCGTCGAGGTGGAGTTGGGTACCCCATCCCCTCCTTGTTCTTCTTCTTCTTGGTCCTCCTCTTCCTCTTTCTCTTTGGCTTGGTAGCCACTCCTCCTTCATTGCAAGAGCCCTCTTTGGCTCCATCTTTAGCTTCAATGATTCCTTCCAAGTACTTGGCTTGGACTTGGAGTCTATCAACCTTGGCCTTCAAGCGATTGACTTCATCTTCATGCTCCGGGTGTGGATGGCAAATATCAAACACTTGGACCTCCTTTGCCTTGTTCACCCGGAAGTGTTCCATCAAAGCTTCTTCTTGGAGAGCGTTCATCTTCATGAGCATGCGCTTGTCATTCTCCATCTTGGCAATGTCACTTTCATGAGTGCAACATGCACGGTACTTGCTCAAAGGAAAGTACTCCTTCAAGGTTTCTTCTTGCATGGAGTTGACCTCCATGAGCTTGGCTTCCCTTCTCTTCAAGGCGGCTATTTCCTCCTCATGATCACAACATGTATCCTTCTCCTTGCTCATACGGAGACACTCCTCCAACGACTATTCTTGCTTGCTACTCAAACTCAATAGCTTGGCCTTGGTGATCTCAAGAGCGGCAATTTCTTCTTCATGGTTGCAACATGAGGTCTTCTCTTTGAACAAGCGGTAGTATTCATCCAAGGCTTCTTCTTGAATAGCATTGACTTCCAAGAGAAGAGCATTGTGCCTTCTCAAGGAAGTAACTTGATCCACAAGCTCATCATGACAAGGATTGGGGTCTTCATCATCTTTTCCTTTGTTGGCTTCCTCGAGAGAGAGCAACTTCTTTTTGAGGTCACCAACCAACTCAAGAGCATGGTCTCGATCCTTGGTGAGTCGTGAAACAATAACCTCATTCTTGTCTTCAAGGACGATGACACTAGCTTCAAGAGATATGCGAAGATTCCGTTCATCATCAAGCTCCTCCTTGAGATTGGCAAGCTCAAAGGCCGCTTCCCTTTCCAACTTCTCCCTCTTCTCAATAAGATCTTGTGCCGCACCAAGTTGGGCTAGGAGAGCTCCAACATGAATCTTGGTGTCCCCTTCATGTTAGTGAGAAAAGAATCCAAGGAATCCAAACCCATAATCTCACGTTTAACAGTGAGACTAGTGGCATCATCAATATATAAGGCATTAGTTGAAGATGATGGTTTGGAAGGGGATTTTACCTCCGTGGATACCTTTGCCATGAGGCAACGTGCATTGTTGGTGACGAGGTTCTCATTAGGAGAGTCGAAGAGGGAGATAGAGGGAGTGGAAATGGCGATGGCGGCCACTCCCTCTCCTTCCTTGTTGGAGCGCTTGTCCTCATGCTCTCCATCTTCATCGGAGGAGTACTCTTCTCGAATGATGAAGGCTCTAGGCTTCTTGTTGGAGGAGACCTTGTCGTCATCGGACCTTGGGGAGAACTTGGAGAATCCTTTAGAGAGTGGCTTGTACCTATCTTTTGGGATAAGCCTTCCACCATGATCTTCTCTTCTCTCAAACATACAATCCGCGACAAAATGATTCTTGTCACCGCAATTGTAGCATGTTCTTCCCTTTGTCCCTTCTCTTGGGCTCTTGGAGAGTCTTCTTGGAGAATCACGTGATCTTCTTGGTCTTGTGTTTCGGGACATGTTTCCATCCCAAAACTTCTTGGCGGCGAGAGCCATGTGCTCATGGTAGTTGACCTTGAGATCATCCGATCCCCACTCAACGGGATCCTCATCGCTTTCACTTGCTTCATGCACCTTCATCTTCAATGCAAGGTTGGGCTTGCGGGAGTTGTGGGCGCGAGCAACAAGATCCTCCGCATTCTTCTTGGAGATGTCCAAAGCGATGACTTCGCTAAGGACTTCATCGGATGACATAGCACGGAAGGAGGCGTTTTGGCGGATGGCCGTCAACTTTACTTCCTCATAAGGGAGGAGAGCGTTGTAGAACTTGCGCTTGATCCAATGGTCATCCACGAACGTTGCCCCAAGATCTTGCATTTGCACGGCAAGGGCGATGAGGCACCGATACATTTCTTCGGGGGTCTCTCCTTCAATCATGATGAAATTATCGGCCATATTGTTCACTTCATCAAAACGAGAGCTTTGGATGCTTGCATTGCCGAGGAAGAGCTTCTCAAGTTTGTCCCATGCTTCCTTGGCGGTCTTGAGCGAGCGGATATGAGCGCGGTCCTTCGGGGTGATAGCCATATGAATCATGTTGATGGCGGTGGCGTTGAGTTGGTCATCCACCACATCTCTTCTTGTCAATTTCTTGGGATCTCGTGGTGAATAGCCCTCCTCAATGATACGCCAAAACTCGGTAGAAGCGCTGCGCACATGGGAACGCATTAAGAATTGCCAATTCTCAAAGTTGTTTGACTCAAGAGACGGTGGTGAACCATGCGACAAGATATGTGGCATAGGTATTGGAACATTTATGGTGTAATCATTTGGTGGTGGCACCGCATGATAACCCCCTAGACGTTCCGCAACCGGTGTGTCATCATCCTTCCCTTTTGTTGAAGTGCCGGTATCCGCAAGCCCTTCCTTTTGTGGATCTTTTGTCGCTTCCGCGACAAAATCAACAAGAGGAAGGGGGTTAGATTTTGGTGGCGGATCCTCGATACTTGCTTTTGGTGGAGGGTTTGGTTTTTGTACCACCAACTCCATCATCATCGCCTTCATTTGGGCAACGATGGATGACTCCAATTTCTTGAGGTCATCCAACGTAGCCGTCGTGGAATCGATGGGCGATGATGGAGCGGGTGGCACAAGGGAAGGTGACCCATTCTTATCCGCCTCTTGTTCGGCCATTTCTTAGGCGGTAAAGCCCGAGCAAGAAAACCTCGCTCTGATACCACTTGAATGGATCGTAGCGAACAAGAGGGGGGGTGAATGGCGCTACGGCAAGTTTTAGTCTTTTTCAATTTTTAGGCAACGGAAGGTAAAGGTGTGAACTTTAGCAATAGGGGTGATCCTACAATGAATATCGGACAAGTGCAACAAGTAAAGGAATCAACAAGATAACGAGAGTAAGGAGCGAGACAACCGGGGCGCGAGGCGAGTCGAGGTTTGTTTCCCGCAGTTCCAGTCCACTAAAGGAAGTACGTCCGCGTTGAGGAGGTGCTAGTCTCACACAAGAGACTAGGCGGCCACACCACGAAGGAAGGCCTCACCCTCTTCCTCGAGAGAGCTCCACGAAGGTGCTCTCCCTCTTCCACTAAGGCACCGGTCGAGGCGGTGATTCCTTCACAAGGTTGGGGCGAGCTCCACACACAAGGATGCTCCCAACACCCTATGGATCTAGTACATCACCAAGCTAGACTCCATAGCTGCACATCTCCAATGCTCCACCATAGGAACCCATCACCAATGCTCCACCAAAGGAACTCTTCCAATGCTCCACCAAAGGAACTCTTCTCCAATGCCCCACCAAGGAACTCTTCCAATGCTCCACCAAAGGAACTCTTCTCCAATTCCCCACTAAGGAACCCTATCACCAAGATCCACTAAGGAATAGCTAGTATTGGTGAAATCTCTCTTGGTAGAACTATAGATCGGGGTCTCCTCCACCCTTCCTCAAAGTTTGGGCAAGATTGGTTGGATGGGGAGGGAGATCCTCAAGAATTAAGCTCAGCAACAATGGAGGAGAGAGAAGGGGAAGAGATAAAATCGTGTTGGGGAAGAAGGGGCCCTTAAATAGGCTCCTCCAAATCCAACCGTTATGTCCAGATTTGGCCTAAGCAGTACTACCGCTTCTGGGAAGCGGTACTACCGCTCTGAGTTTGAAATCCTCCCAGATCTGGTCAAAGGACGCAGAGCGGTACTACCGCACGAGGTACCGCTTGAGGTACCGCAATAGGGTCCAAACCTTCATCGGATCCAAAGCGGTACCGGAGCGGTACCGAGGGCTGTACGACCGTAACTCGGTTACGGTACCTAAGCGGTACCGTGAGCGGTACTACCGCTCGTGAGCGGTACTACCGCCCCAGGTACTGCAGGGGTACCGCAGCGTGTTCTGGGAGACGAAATCAGCGCAGACTCAGAGTGGTACCGAGGGTGGTACCTATAGGGTAGCGGTACTACCGCTACAGGTACCGGTAGTACCGGCCTGGCTAAATCTGGTTTTCTTCCCTTTTTCTCTCCAACCATGTTACCTCGCTAAACACACAGAAAACCAGAAAACCTATCAACTACGCTTCGCTCTTCCGATCTTGACGCGTCCGGCGAGGTCACCGTGCTCTTGCAAATCTAACAATGATACTCAAGGCACACGGTGAGATTACTCAAGTGTTGTCATCAAACACACAAAACTTGGGGTGTGAATTTTGCTCTTACAGTTAGAACACAAAAGGGTGCTCCTAATATGATTGGACAAATTGCAATATATCAATAACGTAGAAGTCTACTGGGTAAACAAAATCTTCAACTATAATGTAAGCATTGCCAAGAATACCATGGCATTTTTGGGTGGTCCTATCTGAGAGTACCAGAGTAGTATCTGAGGGTCCTAACTCATGATCATCTAGGTAATAACGACATAAAGTATAAGCATGATAAGGGAGAATGTTTATATTCGAGCTTTGATCTCTCATACCCTCAAAATCCATTTCTCCTAACTTGAATTTAATACTTTTATACCTTTCATTCTTACCTCGTGGCTTCCCTCCTATGAGTTGAGAGGAATTACGGTTAATCCTTACTTCCTCGTCTTTAATGCCTTCCGGTTCCAAGAGCTCTTTTACTATGTTTATCTTGATCGCCCCTAGATTTCTAGTCATCTTTTGAGGCTTCCGGTTCCACACCTCCTCTTTCTGCTTTGCCTTAGGTGGGCATGGTAACTCTTCTGGATAGTACATCTTCTCCTCAGCTTGTTTACCTGTCGAGATTTTCTTAAGAGATTCGTTAATGGAAGAAGGTTTATAATGTTTCCAATCATTTGGGAGTTGTAGATGTTTAGCATAGTTCTTAATAATTTGAACAATATTCTTAGGCTGAAGCTTGTTACCAACAAGTAATTTACTAATTTAGCAACCTTTTTATATTTCATAAAATTATTAATATATTCTAACTCTACTAGAGAATTTGAATCAGGTTCTTCACTTTCTTTTAGAATCTTATCTTTGTGTATGGTTTCTAATAAGTCTTAAGCCTTATCAACTCCATACTCAGTAACAGATCTATCAGTAAGCAAATCTAATAAATCTTTGTTCTCCAAATTAACTCATGCATAGAAAGTATGTATGATTAACCAAGGTGGAAAATCATGATGAGGACAATTTCTAAGAATTTCCCTGAATCTTGAGTAGCTTTCATACAACCTTTCTTGCGGTAGACTTTTAAAGTTTGTAATCATCCGCCTTGCTCCTAGATACATGCATGGTTTCTGGAAAAAAAGTCTTAAGGAATTTAGTAGACAATGTTCTCCATTCAGAAAAACATGAAATAGGATAATCGTTATACCAACTTTGAGCTTTATCAGTAAGAGTTTGTCCAAAGAGTTTAAACTTAACCTCATCTTCTTAAAAGATGTTTAAATTGAAAGTCGCACAAACATCTTCAAAATATTCAATATGTCCATACAGATCTTTAGTGTCGTCTCCTGCAAACATCTTGGATTGCAGTAAGTCGAATAGTGTGGGATGAATGTCATACCCTCTCCGATTGATGAGTATGTCTGACTTAACAAAAGCGTCCATGGGAGGGCCAGAGCTGTTTACAGCTTGAAGTTGTATCTCGCGTTGGTAATCCTCCATGGTTTTTCACCTATAACTTAAAAACAACTAAAGTAGAATGATAAATAAATTAGCAACTAAAAGGAAAGACCAAAAGCGTTGAGCTCCCCGACAACGGTGCTAGAAAATAGCTTGATGACTGCAAGAACACAGATCAGTTTTAGCCAGTTTCGAAATAAGATTATCGAACCACGAGGAGTACTAGTAGTGGCCTTAATACCCCTTGTTACTATTTATCTAAAATTACTGAAAGTTGTCTCAAATTTCAAGCAAAAGATTAAAATAGAAAGGGTTTTGTAAGGTGTTTTTGTAGAGTAAATAACTAAAATTGAAGATTGTAAATGCAACTAAAGATTGTGTTTGGACTACGATAAGACTAAGATGTTCTTAGGGGTTGTTGGTTCCACCGCTAGTATTAACTAAAGATACAAACTAAATAACTCATATCTTAGTCCTCGTTGTATGTGGGAAAGGCTCGAATTGGAATATGTATCTCATAACATATCCCCGAATAACCACCGCAGTGACTTTCGGCAAGCCACCTATTGTTCCATCACAACTAAGGGATTGCCCCCATGGTTATTTGTTAAGCTTGCACGTCCCTTCCCTATAATAGTGCACCGAACACGGGATGTCACTTCCCTCCGTATACACTATCAAACTTCCGACGGTAGTTCCCTCCTGTGACCCTTAGGAAAATATTACATGGTCGACATCATGCAACATCACAAGAGAAAACTAGCATACAATCATAGTGCAAAGATATAATTTATCTTAATTCATATAATAATACTACAAGGATTTCTCCATCTCCCCCAAGAACGGGATGAACTACTCACACATGGAGATAATCAAGAACATAAACTTGCATATGAAAAAGGGATAACGGTATGAATCCAAGTACGAACCCACAATGGTAATGGAGATTACAATCTAATGGGATGGAGAGAATGGAGATGGTGATTCGTTGGGGTTGATGATGAAGGTGACGATGTCTTGTCCTCCAATGATCCGGGTAGTAGCGTGGATGATGCCCCTTCTTGATCTCCTCTCAGATCTCTTCTGGAGCGTTGTTCTGGTGTTTCTGGTCGCATACATGCTTGAATCCCATATCCGTCTGCGGGAGGTGAAAGTATTTGACGAGGCGGTGCTTCCGACAGGTGGTACAGGCAGACGGTACGGGCAAGGCCCGCTCGTACCGATGCTCGTTAAACTTACAGAAGGTTGTACTTGCATTGTCATTTCTCCCAGGCGCATTATTAAGTGCAAAAATGATTTTTATCACGTCAAAATGCCAGGATATGACAGTTTTCATTGATATTTCATTATTAACTTATTATTTGGAGATCATGTGTAGACAAGCATAAAAGAGCGTGGTAGCGCGGTGAAATACAAAATCCCTACCACTACTTAATGAAACTTAATGAAATAACGGTACAAACACATGCTAAAAATGCACTCATCAGGATGCATGGCAGCGCAGCTTGGCCATGGGTGCGTTGTATCTCCTTGAGCTCGGATTTTGGGTCCTCCAAGCCCAAATCTGCGCATATGTGTCGCGGTGGGCCGGGGAAGCGGTTGGCGGCTGTTGGCAATGGTGGAGTGATGCGTGCTGCAGCGGTATGCTAGGGAAGCCGCCCCGGGTGGCGTCCGACGTCTTCGGTCACGAGGGTGGCGATCCTGCCGGTTGGCCCAGGGAGTCTCCTGCGCATTGGATCCGCTTGATTGTTCCGTCTGGTCGGGCTGGCAGTACGGCGGTGGCAACATCAGTGGTAGGAGAAGTGGTGGCTAGGGAGGTTGTGCTGCTTGCCTATATCTGTTGGGGCTTCGCAACGACGAGGTGGTGGTGATGGCACGGTCTTGGCGCTGAAATCTTGGTTGCAGCTCGTTGCCGGCTGACTGTGGTGGTTTGAGGCAGAGGATCCTAGGAGAAATCGTTGTCTTGCTTTGGTCAGGACCGACAGCGACACCCGCGGGTGCCGTTGTCTTTCTTGCAAGCGTCGTTAAGGGCTCCTCTCCTCACCCCGTGGTCTTGCCTCCGGAGGGAAACCTCAGATCCTCGAGATCGTATGATGGAGGCGCCTCAGTGTATTTCTCCTTGTTGGGGTATCTTTATTAGCAATGAGGGAAACGATTCCCTTGATCGGGGACTCGTGTTTCATGTTATATGGTGAGGAAAAGCCCCTCACAGGCACATACATAGAGGTACACGTATTGGGTGGATTAATACTCCAAACCAATACGTGTACAATACATATTATGTCTAACAACCCCCCTTAATCTAAACCTTGGGACGAGTTTAGATTACGCTTAAACTCATCTAACTTTATGGTACACAAAATTTTGGAAAACCATCAGCTATCTGATCCTTGCTTGAAATGAACCTGATGTCTAGTTGTTTGTTGGCAACCCTTTCTCTCACAAAGTAAAAAAATCAATCTCAATATGTTTAGTGTGGGCATGAAAAACTGGATTGACAGACAAATATGTGGCACCAAGATTGTCACACCAAAGACATAGCTTCTCACATAGAAACATATTCTGTTCATTGAGTAAAGCTTCAACCCAAATCAACTCATCAATGAAATTAGCAAGGGCTTTATATTTTTTCTTCAGTGCTAGAGCGAGACACAATGAATTTTTTTTCTGCACTCCAAGAGATTAAATTGGGACAAAAAATATAGCAAACCTACCAGTTGAGCGTCTATCATCGAAATTACCAGCCCAATCAGTATCTAAGAAAACACTAAGAAGCTTAGAGGAGGACTTCTGAAAATCAGTAGCATATTTTTCTTGTGTGAGGAACAGGCCATTGGGCGGAAATTCATCTTGGCTCCCGGGAGCATTTGCTCCCGGATTTTTGGGGAGCAAATTTTGTTTTTCAAAAAAATTCAAAAAATTCTGAAAAAAATCATGCACGTACCTGACCATGGCACGCACCACCTTGTGAAATGTCGCTGCGAAATGTCATCGTACGCGTCCTGGGAAAAAATGACAAATTTCCAGATCTGAGATTCATATTTTTGGATCTCATTTCATGTCAGAAATTTGTCATTTTTGTCCAGGGCGCATACAATGATATTTTGCAACGAAATTTTACACGGTGGTGCGTGCCATGGTCAGGTACATGCATGATTTTTTCCGGAATTTTTTGACAAGTTTTCGATTTTTTTTAATTTTTCGAAAAAACCGGGAGCAAATGCTCCCGGGAGCCAAAACGCCGCTCCCGCCATTGGGCTGTTTCTGAACTTCAATACCCAAAAACAAATGTAAGTCGCTAAGATCTTTAAGGGCAAAGTCATGACGCAAATTATGGAGGAGAGCTGAAATAGCTGAATCTGAATCTGAAGAGCTAGTCACAATAATATCATCAACATATATTAGAATAAACATTGTGATACCTAACATGTTGTACATGAATAGAGATGTATCAGCCTTGGATGCAACAAAACTGAGATCATTGCTTGGAGCTAAGACCATAAAGAGCTTTGTCAAGTTCATATGTAATTTGGAGCATTGTCTTCATAGTCAATACCGTATCTTTGTTTGCAACCAGACATGCCTTGTAGCTGTCAATAGTATCGTCCGCATTCTTCTTGATGAGATATATCATTTGCAATCAATCAAGTTTTTATTTTTGCTAGGAGGAACAAGGTGTTTCATGTTATATGGTGAGGAAAAGCCCCTCACAGGCACATACAGAGAGGTACACGTATTGGGTGGAGTACTACTCCATACCAATATGTGTACAATATATATTGCCTAACAATCTTCTCGGAGTTGGCTGCGACTTAGGGATTGACGGATGGTTGATTGCTGAGACGACTCGCTTTGGGGCGCTGCGTGTAATTTTGCAACGATGATGCATAGAGTAGAGCCTTGGTCGTGGCTTGGGCTTCGTTGGCTGGTTACTGGCGCGTCCAATGGATTCTCATGTGCTTTGCTGTGTTGTTGTGAAGTGGGAGCTGCGGCGTCGTGTCCCCGCGCGACAATGATGATCAGCAACTGGTGGCTTTGGTGGCGGATTCGGTATGTGCAAGCCTGGTATAGTTCTCTTTTTTTTTCGAAAATGGGCACTTTATTACTTGCGCAATAGACACAGCCTCTGCATAACTAAGATGCACACAACCGCACACAAATTCGTTACAAAACCACAAAGGTGTTTAAAAAGAAAAACAAGTTTCAAAAGACAGTAACAAATATTAGCTAGGAGGATCTAGCCGAAGGTCACGCTGCCACCCATGTTGACATAGTTCTCTTGCAAAGCTTATAGTCTGAGTCGGAGATGTATCTCCTTGGCTTGTGTGGTTGGTCCGTGGTTGTGCGCAATGTGGCCATATTCCATAACGATATTGGTGCACTAGAATCTGCTTTTGTCCGATTACCCGCTAATTAACCAGCCGTTTTCTTCTCAATCAATAAACATGGCAAGTATTGCCTTGTTTAAGGGAAAAAAAAAAGGATGCAGATGATGTGATCAGCCGATCATCTTATCAGCGTATAGATCCTAGTGTACGTGCACGAGTGCACCACCGGGGGCTTAACCAGTAGGCCGAGCTGAAAGCATACAGATCATTCAGTCCGCTCTAGCGAATGATCACCGCTATCAGTTATCGCTGGGTGTGATTGTGCAGAGGCGACTGTTGAATTAAAACCGATGCTGGTCGAGATGGTACTGGTAGGAACATCAAGTTGTACAGAGATTAAGTTTGACAGATCGCCGCGGACTTGAATCATGAGCTACTAGCTTGGTTTGGCCGGTATTGACAGGTTTGGCGGGGACTGTTGAGCTGAATTAGGATTAGTTAGGATGGGATGGCTGATAAACCCAAACTAGACGTCGTCGACTCGTCGTTGCCAACTTGTCCGGGCAGAACCTCTGCGTTCGCTGAACGGGCCGCCTGTCTTAGCGTCAGCGGCTCGACAGTGTGGTAGGCGATCGGCGACAGCAGCGCGACCCTTATCCGGCCGGCGGCCGGGTTTAAGCAGCGACGTACGGTCCTGGGGATGCACGGCAGCCGCACGGGGCTGGGGGACAGTGACGTCAGCGCTCGATCGGTCGCCGGCCCGTGCACTGCTGGTATACCACCATGATTCAGTGGCTAATCTGACCGGGAAGTTTACCTTTAAATCATCATCAATCAGGCCGGCTAAAACCCTGGGAAAGCGCGGCACGCGTCCATGATGCTCCTCCGTGGATCGCTGCTTTGACCGGCCGGCTTGACGGCCTCAACTCAAAGTGGCTCTACCTTTTTCCAATTTGCACAACTTGTAGTAGTACAAAGAAACAGGGACTTTAGAAAAAACAAAAGCCGATCGTCATCACGAGCCTCTGCAGTTTGAATCCAACATGGTTACATGAGTTCGGCCGACATGGTGACACACGCTGGCCCGGAGCCTCGTACGAGCATACGTGTCCGGTCGGCCACGGAGATTTTGCCGCCTGTACGCCACGCGCCTGACGTTTTTTCTGGCCGACGACTAATCAGGACACGCGCGTACGTAGTTACGTACAGGTGTTAGGACCAAATCAATTAGCCCCTCGCAACATGTTTCCGATCGAGCACCAAAGGGGCGTCGACGAGACAAGACGATAGGGTATTCCTCGCCTCAGACGACCTCTTATTCTCCTCCAGAAGGAATGGGACGATCATGACGGCAGCGTGCGTACGTATGGACGGGCCATCAAAGGGATGCTTCATTCACGCCCATCACTCGCCTTTCATTTCCCTGTCAACAAGGACAATACGATTCGCGATCGACAAACGAGTGCACAACAAAGAGAACAACACACTCCTTCATACGGTGAAGTGCAGTCCTGCATGCAGAGGACACGGTAGCATGAAACCAGATGGATGGCCCTGCGTTGAGCTGAACAACCTAAACTTTGCGACATTCCGTCAACTGGCATTGGTGGCTTCACTGCTGTGTTGTGTTCAGTCTAGGCTAAATAAAGGGGGTGTTCGACGGCGTTTGGATTACGCACAATTGTGAGCCACATCATTGAAATCACTGGAGGAAGTTTGCTAATATACGTAGTCTCTGAGCAGCTGATCTCCCAGCTTACATGAGCGGTGCTGATGGACTTGCTTGCCGCTGCTCTTGCGAACGGCAGATTGTCCGCCATGAAGGTGGCCGGCGTTAGGGCATCTCCAACCGGGCGACCCATCCCGCGCCCGCGCGTCCGGATGGGTCGAAACGGACAAAACCGCGGCCCAGCGCGCGGACCCATCCCTAAAACGGATGGCCGCGGCGTCCGGGACGACCCAAACCCGGCCCAAATCTTGGACGAGTTTGCGTGGCCGCGGACGCGAAAGGCTGGTCGCTCGCGTCCTCCCTTGTCCGCCCCTGGCCCGCCTGTCTGCCTCGCAAAACAGAAAACACTCCACTGTACTCCCAAAACCTAGAGATGGCCGACGACGCGACTGCCGCCGCCACCGCCACCGCCACCACCGCCACCATCGGGGAGGAGGCACCCGCGGCCGTTGCCGCTCCTGCCGTGGAGGCGGCTCCCGAGCCGGCGGTGGCCGAGCTCCGCCCGGGCCGCCGACGAAGAAGGCGAAGGCCGACCTCACCCCCGGAGCGGAGGAAGCTCGAGAGCAGGAAGAGGGGCGACCGGCGCAGGGCGCCGGACCAACGGAAGAGGGAAAACGCTGCCGAGCTGGAGCGGCGGCGGGCGGCGGAGCAGCTTCTCCAACTCCGGACGGAGGCGAAGAGCACTCTCCTTCAAGAGCAGCGAGGCCATGCTATTTTACGGCCACCCGGCGCTCGGCCAGCACATGATCATCCCCGGCACCGGCGCGGCCTCGGTGGGGAGCTCGGCCTCCTCCGTGACCCGGCCCCTTCCTCCAAGGTCAATCTGCCCCACCGACTGCCCTATTTGGGCACGAAATGGGGGCGCATGGGCGGCAGGCGTACCAGTCACGGGATGGGTCACCGGAGGGGGGCGAGTCCATGACGGGGCCGTCACCTTCGTCCATTGACCCGAACCGTGCGCCGGCGAACTCCAAAGGCCCGAAGAACCCGGGAGCAGCTGCGACGTCCGGTGCACGCAACCTGTTCGACGATATGTCGGCCGCGCGCGCGCAGTCACCGTCCACCGTGCAGGCTCCTCCGTCTTTCGCGCAGACAATGCCGACGACCCTGCCATATCCTTCGACACGGCAGGCTCCCCAGCCACCTCCCATTGACACACAGGGAGGGCACAACTGCCTGTCCCGGCAGCATAAACATTGAGGAGGAGCCGTTGTTCGGTGAGGGCCTCACACAAGCCGCAGCTGCACAAGCTCGAGGTCGCCGGGTAAGCAAACGAACCGCCAACTACACGGAGAAGGAGGACAAGGTGCTCGTCGATGGATGGTTGACCATCGGGCAAGATGCGTTGACGGGTGCCGAGCGTAAGGGGTCCGCATTCCGCGCCGGATCTATGAATACTTCCATGAACATCGCAAATATGGACAGGAGCCATTTGAGAGCGACCGCAGCGAAATATCGCTCCAAAAGAGGTGGGGAGCAATTCAAACGGAATGCAACAAGTTCCACGCGGCGTATGAGCACGCGAGGCGGCTCCCCGTTAGTGGCATGGGTGTGAAGGACTTGGTATGATTCATAACCTCAACTTATTCATCCGATGTTTGCACATATGTTTATCGTTGTTGTCTCGCTTTGCTCTAGGTGTGGCGAGCTTTGGAATTCTACAAAGCCAACAATGGAGAGAAGACCTTTGCCTTCCCTCATTGTTGGAAGGAACTCCACGGCACCCCCAAGTTCCAGGAGGGGTACGAGGGCTACATGGCGAACTTGACTGGCAACAATCCCGCCAAAGATGCCACGGTCATTGACCTTGATGGTGGGCAGCCTTGCGGCAGCTCCGCTTCTCGTGCAAGTCGTCCAGGCGGCCACAAGGCAACCAAAGCCGACATGAAGCGTGATGCGTCGTCCATGCTATTGTATGGCACTTTGAAGGAGATGCATGCGGACAGAGAGGTGTCCACGGACAAGAGGGATGAGAGGAGGCGCCGGGAGAAAGAAGAGGACAGGAAGAAATTCTTTGATTTCCAGCAGAAGAAGCTTGAGATTGAAGAGGTCAAGGCCAAGACCAAAGCTAAAGAACTTGAGCTCAAAGAGAGAGAACTTGAGCTCATAGCAATGGCAAGGGCCAAAGAGGTGGAGCTGAAGGCGAAGGAAGTTGAGCTCAAACGCCAAGCCGAGGACAACCTCATCATGAACGCCGACTTGACCAACATGAGCGAGGCGAAGAGAGCTTGGTTCGAGAAGAGACGAAGGAGATCCTCGAGCGCCCAAATTGAGTTAGACAATCTCAATTGTAATTTTTATATTTTTCTCAAACTATGGCACATTTTATTTGATTTATCATGGTACATTTGATAATATTTTATGATAATATTTGATAGTATTTGATAATATGTTATGTTTATTATATATTATTCTATGTTTACGAGATATTATTATATATCAAACTGAATCTGTGGCCAGAGGACCTATTTTCCAAAGAAATAGGCCAAATGGCCAAATGGGTGGCCGCTGCGTTGGGCGCAGCACGCGACCCAAACGGACGCGCGGACGCGGGGCTCCGTCCGCGCGTCCGCTCGGGCACGCAAACGGCCCAAAACGGACGGCCCAGCGCGTCCATTTGGGTCGCCCGGTTGGAGATGCCCTTAGTCCGACAAGCTTGGCTATTGTAGGAGCGAGGAGAAAACACGAGGCTCATCCCATCTCCGACCGCGCCCACTGCCGTCCGCAGATTATATGTGTTGTTGTCCAAAGAACACCGACGGCCAAACGAACTTGGTTGAGATAAATAAGGAGAAGATGTTACCATCTCACATTATCTTATGAAGATAAATTAGGAGGTAGATGTGTTTCTCTCTACAATCTTACATAATTTGTTGGAGGTGGACAATCAGATCGGGTATTAAGCATGCACTTGGTTGAGAGAGAACAATGCCACTGCATATGTCATTGATAATACTAGAAGGATACCCCGCGCGTTGCAGCGGAATCTCTTTAAAAACTCTATTACATAAATGAAAAAAGTATAAGACGCATGAAGTATGAATTTTCCTAGACAATTATGCAAGATGATACCTGGCGTGGTTGCGGGCATTGACAACACAACACTACTCGCGGAAATGTTAGATCAACACAAAAGGTGCATCATTTTGTTATCTGAAAATACAAAAGAACTTGTAGAAAATAAGATGAAGGTGAAAAGGAGATTTCAAATGTCATACTGTTTGGAATGTAGATAAAAAAACATACCTGAGTATGAAGAAAACTAATTCAATTCTGCAAACAAATTTGAAAAAAAAAAGTAATTGGAAGAGAGTGAGGGGCACATAACATGATACATGATTGACATGGAAACGGGACCTGTCGTTCTAATACGTTGAGCACGCAAAATCCAAACTACACAACAAAAAAAAAATCAAGAAGGATCGGGCTGAATCATGGTAGAAAGATGGAGATAAGCTTCTCACTACTTACCCGCAAAAAAAAAAAAAGGTTCTCACCGCTCACGGGTAAATGGTTAAAAAAGAAACCCACTGATGATCGATCTTGCATAATCCTGGATACATCTTGGATTATTCTAATGGTTAGAAGTCAATAGACATTTGTCAGTACACATGATGTATAACAAAAGCAAGTGGACGCCGTATGAGATGGAGCGTAGAGAAGACGGATTGGCTGGCAGTACCTGTTGCGACCAGATGAGACAGAGGATGATGGCGTTCTATCAGCAAGGAGAAGATATGTTAGTTCGACAATCGGCAAGACATTGAGAAATGTAGAGTCGAAAGAGGGCTGATGCCGCAGCAGTAGAAAATGGTTGTCTACAATCTCTAGCCATAATAATCTGTAGATTGTGAATGGAATTTGATAACCGCCCATGCATCAGCCCGATCGAAACGCTCATTCACGAAACAAATCGAACAACCTTATCATGGCTGAATGCTTTATTCGGTTGACCCAGTTTTCTCTCTATGCATATGATGTGAAAGTATAGCTTATTGGATTAAATTTTAAGCAACATGGAATCTTATTGTTTTTTGAATATTATATGGCTATAACTTTTTTCGTACAATAAAATTATCATGTTTATTATGTTACATGTTCAACAAAAAAAAGATTCGTGGCAAAAAATGACTAATTATAATGCATACATTCATAATTAGTTTATAATGTTTCTTAGTTATTTTAAGTATTCTTTAACTAATTATAATACATACATTTATATGATCACGGATTTTTGTGAAGACATGCTCCTCAAATTGGGGATGAGACACATTTCAAATGACTCTTTAAAAATACTCGCTAAAGAGAAATAAAATTCAAAATAAAATACTTTATCATAATTAGAATACATGCGTAACACGTGCAATTTTACTAGTAGATATAACGTAGACACCTACTACCTCCATCCCAAGGGTTAAGGCTTATATTTTTTTTGAAAAAGTTAAGGCAAGTAAAGTTTAACCAAAATTTTAGAATAATCTATCAATAAATATGATATTTTGTAGATAGCACATAAAAATATATTTCATTATCTATCTAATAATGCTAATTTTATATTTGACATGTTAATGATTTTTTATAAACACTTAGTCAAACTTAACATAGTTTGACTTTCTGGAAAAAAATATAGGCCTTAAGCCTTGGCATGTAGGTAATATTATAAATTGAAGGGAATAATATTAATTTTCTTGGGAATCGAGGATTTCTCCTTTACTGTTATAATCGTTTATAGAAAGTAGTAGTATCTCACGTTAACTAAAGCATTTAATCACATTGTTTTCCTCGTGAGGGCTTGGAGGCAACGCGCGTTTCGGCCGTTTGTTTCTCTCTAAACCTGATTAGTGATCGGAAGATCGGGCTGGTAGATAAGATTTTAGTTACCATGATCAATTTTCGCCACCGAAACGGACCCACGGTTCAGAGAGGAGTTAGGTTTCACAGGTGTAAAGAAGTAGTTTGCCTAGCACCTTGCTCTCTCCTCCTCTCTCTCGTGAAGTCACCATCCACACTGCTGTTGTCGCTGTTGCTGCTCTAGAAGGTGGCGACCGTGAGCCACTCCCCTCCACCCGCCGTCATAGACGTACTCGCTCCCCTTCGGTCGTCGCTCTCATCTACCTAGGGTTCTTGAAATCGTGCTGCCGCGCCAGGATTCCGCTCGATCTTCCTGGATTCCGCCCTTCCCACACCGACCGGAGTGACCTCCACCGTCGGGATCCGCAGTGGCGGTCTAAGGCCTTGGAGGTCACTAACCTTCCCGCGGACAACCTCTACCTCTTCCTTCCAACCGTCGGTATAGGCACCGGCGTTGGCAGAGCTCGCCTTATGGTGGGTGGATAGTGCTCTCTAAGGTCCGCTCCCGCACACCCCCTCAAAGACAGCGGATAGGAGGAATGGAACAGTTGATAGAAGCGACACGCGTAGATAATGCGCTAACAGATACTAGAATGTTTACTCACACGGTTAGAAATTCTCCCCATTTTTAAGTACCCTCTCCAGGAGAACCTCCTCCCGCACCCGCGAGGCGGCGCCGCGCCGCGCCGGGCGGCCACCGCTCCTCTCTCCCTCGATCTCCTCTCTCGCCGCCGCCGCCCAGGGCGTCGCCGGGCAAAGCTCGGGTGGCGCAGCAGCGGTCTTCCTCGGTCGTGGATCGGAGGGTGCGGCGGCGATCGGCTCTTCCTTCCTCACGGCGGTGAGGTGGGGTAGCGGTGGCTGGGGAGGTTCTTCCACGGCTGGCAGCGGCGGGTGGGTGCTGCGCCCTGATCTGGGTCTGTTGGGCCTAGGCAGGCGGGTGTCTCCCTCTTTCTCCATCGGCATGAAGTTACCCTTGGCTACCTCCGCATCACTGAGGATGGACGGGTTCTGAAGCGGCAGTGTCCTCCCCCCCTTCGCTGGAGGTGGTCGGCCTGAGGCATGAGGAATCCATGGCGGTGGTGGTCTCGTCTTTCGCTGGAGGTGATCGGCTAGTTTGTGGCTATTTTGGCGGGTCTCGTGATCCGTCATCTAGTCCCCGACGGTGAGGCGTGGCTGCCGGTGAAAGCCGGTCCTGACTTCTGTCATGGTGGATGATGGCGGCGCCTGTTCGTCGCTACCTTGTTGAAGGCATCATCTCTGCAGTCTACGTTTCTTCTCGCCTGGGCTGCTCCGGGGGAAACCCCAGATCCTGGTGTCCCGGATCGGACGATGGCAGCGCGCAACGTCGTTCTACCTGTTGGGGGCATTGTTTTTGGAGCAGACAACGGATGGTGGTGGTGCTGAGGTGGAGCTGTGTGTTTCTGCTGTGCCGGCGTCGTAGAGTCTCGGAGACAGACGCAGTGTGATGGACGCGCGCAGGATGGTGGTGTCGTTTGGCGTCGTGGCGATGTCGATGACCGGCCTGGCAAGGTCGATGCCTTGATCTCTCTTGGAGATGGGCTCGCGGAAGACGGCGGTAGCGATTCTCTGGTGTATGTAATAGCGTGCGCCTGATCGTGCTTCGCAATTGCCAATGGGCGGCTTGGGAAAACACTGGCTCTATTCTTAACACCCCCTTCATCGTTTGTTATAGGTTTAGCGAGTTGTCGCTAGGAATGTGGCTTCGAATTGATCTTTGTATTCCTCTTGTAAGGTCTTGAGAATAATCTAACAAAAAAAGTTGTGTACATCTTTTCGATGCAGAGGCAGGGGTAATGCTTCCATTTTCGGAAAAAAATAATACGTTAACAGACAATTACCTGCTATGCTTAACTAGATCGCATTAAATTTGATAAAGTTGTTGGTAAAATCGATGGAACAGCCGTGTTGTGTGACAACACTCGGCAGACGGCGGGGACGAAGCGCGCATGTTTTTCTAGTAATAATGACATCTTTTGATTCCAATAATGATACGTGCAGATTCATAAAACTTCTGATTGTTTCGCCTAGAGGAAACAAAATCCTGCTGATAGCACGCATTCCTAACCAGTTGTAGTATCTCACATAATAATGATACGTACTATAATTGTTTGATCTGAAAATCATATCGCAGGCATATATATCATTTCGCAGGTTTTTCTTCATGTATGGAATGTGCCAATTAATATAATTTTATCAATTAGGGTAACGGATCTCGCAGTTAATTAGGATCGTGTACTCTCGATCTCTATATATATACTGATGCGGGAGGAGGTTGTTTGAAACATCGCCTTCTCAAGTTCATCGAGAAAAAACTTCCAATGAAGGGAGGCAGCGTGGTTTACGTGATTGCACTTTTGTTCATGGCGTGCCTTGTTGTCGGTGGACAATGTAAGCATATCATATATGGACTATCTTTTTTTGAACTGTATATCACACTCTTTATATTCTTGCAGCATGTCACTATCTCTGAAAAATCTATAACTCCATGTATATGAGGTGGTATATATATGCTTGCATATCGGGAGCTGTCACAAACTCACAACTATATAATGTTTACATATATCTATGTAGGTCGTCTTAAAACCCGAAGGACCTATCAAGACGGTCATGCCAACGCGACTGCGGTGGAATTATCGTTAGATGAGAGCAAGATTCACTTGAAATTTTGTGTGCTTTTGGACTGCAATACCAAACGTGAAGCAATGACCAAAGGATGCGACTGTTGCGCCACAAAGCCAGAAATACCGTGTTTTCATTCTCTAGAAGAATGTCAGGCAAATTGCCCACCCATAAAATCAAAATAAGGGAGGGTATTACTGAAACATGTAAAATATAGCACGTCGCTATTCGAATAAGATTTTGTGTTGAGTTCGAGTCTAATGTTTCGAGATTAGTTGCATGTACTCCTAGCAAGTGCTTTTTCACCTTATTCCTTTTTAATCATCCATATTTTTTGATGTGCGGGATCAAAATGGCCAAGAAAACAACAATTTATTTTATTCCTTTGTGTTTGAAGAAAGCACCTCGATTGACTTACATGGCCATAATAATGCTTTATAAGAGATATAGATTTGTTTCATTATAAAAAAAAGCTGCTACAATTTATATGCAAAATAATTTCATAGTCATTGTAAGATTTTAATTCTTAGGTATTTCCTACAGATCTACATTATTTAATTTTTGAGGACTACAAATCATATAAAATATTTATATAAATCACAATCAGATGGAAATAAAATTGTGCTTTGAGTGTAACTTTTGGAAAATATTCATGTCTAAATGAGAGAGAACAATGCCACTACATAAGTATCAATATCAACCAATCGGGTTGTTGATAGGAGATGTCATTGATAATATTTGTTTCAGTATAAAAATTTACGAGTTACTACTATTTACATGCAAAATAATGTCAAAGTCATTCTGGGTATTTCCTATGGTTTTCCTGTGATGTGATTAGATAGACTATTATATAGGTAAAAAAATATTTTTGCATGGAAGTTTATATGGTTTTTATCTCTGAAATTTAGTAGGACACGCCATTGCAATTTGCAATCATGTAGGTGTAATGATGACAGATTAGATACCAAAACTGTGCGACCCACGACAGCTTAGTCACGTTAGATGACCCGAAAAATGCAGGCAAGTGAGACTGTAAGAAATGGCTGGATTGAAGAGTATGGTTAGCAAGAAGAGATTTTAAAATAGTGAATCGTAATATTTCATCCATTAGAAATAATAAAATAAATGATACTCTAATGGTATTGGAATGTAAATATATTACTGAAACATGACAAAAGAGAGTAAGATTGATCAATTTAATATAAAATGTATTGCCTTCTAATAAGAATAATAACATCAAAATGGTTAAATGTGTATATTGCAGACTATCCATGTCTACAATATAGTCTGCAATATACACATGTGTATATTGCAATATCCATGTCTACAATATTGCAGACTATCCATGTCTAAGACGTCATGTATTCCGTTTGGTTGATTGCCCACACGTCTCCTCTCCCGCGACGCAGAGGCGTTTTTCTGGAACTCCCCCGCGACTCCACCTCACCGCCGGTGTCTCGCTGGTTCCCCTCCCCTCCGCCGGCCGCTCCGGCGGCGGGAGGTGGGGGGAACCCCGATTCCCAGTGTGTATATAGTGTAGGCGTTTGCAGGGTCCAAGACGGTGGCGCTTTGGCGACGGAGGCCCGGTCGGAGTTGGTTTTGCAGGTGACGCTCGTCCTTGTCGGCGGTGGGGCTCGGTGGAGGTCCACGGCGGAGCGTCTTCTCTCTCGCGCTCGAAGTCCTCGTGGCTTTCTTGCACGATCTACCCCTCCCGGAGTCCGGTGCGGTGGATCCGGTGCGAGTTCTTCGAAGATCTGGCGGCAGATCAGGGTCGGGTGGTGGCTGGCGGCGGCAGATGGAGGATATTCGGATTTCGAGGTTCAACGACAACCCACGCGCCAGGGGTCTTCTTCCTATCCAAGCGTCTGTGGAGAAGTGGCGGCGGCCACGCCATCGGCACGTCCTCCTCGCCGGCGACGACCTAGGGTTGCAGTAGGGCTTGGGTGTAATCTTATTTTCGTGGAGGTCCTTTCTGTAACTGTTCTGATCTAATGTCATCAGGTTTTCCCGCAAAAAAAAAAAAGACGTCATGTATTCCCCAATAACATGTCAATGTCGTGTATTTCAGAAGTGATGAAGAAAATGAGAAGTGGAAAGATAAGATAAGATGACCGAGGACAAGAGGCACGGAAAATGGGCAGTTCGGGGTCCAGATGATTTTTTCTCTCGATAATAGACGATTTTATTACTTGGGGATGCAGATGAGATATGATCATCTGATCATCGTATCAGCAGATAGTACATCCTTGTTTTGGGAGCCGAGTGGATGCTGAACCACGAGGCCGTGCTGGATGCATACAGATCATGCGGCTCCAATGATCGCCGCGCTCAATCATGTGCTGAATTCCATCTCCTCAAAACCGGTGCTGGTCGAGATCGATGAGACACGTAGGAACATCAAGACATCAGGTGGTAGAGTAGAGAGACTAAGTGCTTGAATTTTGGCAGATGGGGGACTAGAATCATGAAGTAGCTTAATTTCCTTTGGCCGGCATTCGTGATAGAACTTGAACTAGGAAGTTAGGATGGCTGATTGCAAAGTGAAGATTAATTGATAAAGCTTTCTTCTATTCAGAAAACAAATATGTTTCCGAAGAGCCGAGACGCGTTAAGAACTAATCCTCGCAGGAAAAAAGAGTTGAATCAGCTGAAGTCTCCCGATAAACCTGAGGTAGCTAGACGTCGTCGTTGCCAAGTTGCCCAGGTCGACCCGCTGCGTTCGACGAACCGGCCGCCACCTCGGCGTCAGGGTCAAGACTCAGGAGCGGCCGCCCCGTGCGCGCACGGCGACAGCAGCGCGACCCTTATCCGGCCGGCGGCCGGGGGGACGCACGGCAGGCGCACGGGGCGGGGGACAGTGACGTCCGCTGCTGATATCCATGATTCCGTGGCTAATAATCTGTTGGGCTTTCTTTCTTTCAACTAGGTCGGCAAAAACCGCGGGAAAGGGCGGCACGCATCCATCATGCCGAATGCCGCTTGCGCGCGCGCTGGCGCTCCGGCCGTGGCCGTGGATCGCTCCCTCCCTTTGACCGGCGGGCTTGACGGCCTCAGAGCAATTCCAATAATATAGCCAACTGTTAACTATAACCAGATGTCAAATCATTTGTAGTCATCATATAGCTAACATGTACAATAGTTGGCTATAAGAATGTAGTATTTTACTAATATATGGCTCATCTTTCACTCTCACAAGGTGCCTAGGAGCACGTGCAAGAGCTGATTATTGCATAGTAGCCCACCTCCCTTCTCTCTCCTCTTCTCTCTCCTCAAACTCATCTAAAATATATTATTTAATGTCTTATAGTCAACTGACTGGACTCTATTGTACTTGCTCTCAAAGTGGCTTTACCCGTTGCACAAGTAGTCCATAAAAAATGAACACGCAACAGACGATCGTCATCACGAGACTAGAAATCTAAACTACTCAAGTGGCATTTTCTTGTTTGAATCCAACATGGTTACATGAGTTGGGGAACTAGTGCGGTCCTCGTGCGGCCGACATGGCCACCGGGGCTGTGAGCAAGATTTTTCAGGGGTCGTCTATACATGTCCGTGTCCGGTCGGCCAGCAAGATTTTTCAGCGGCCTTCTAGTCTATATAAGCCACCGGGGCTGAAGTTTCTCCGGCCGACTAATCAGGGCATGCGCGTACAGGTGTTAGGATTAACCACTCGGCCAGCATGTCTCCGGTCGAGCTAGCACCGCCGTGGGGGTCGACGAGACGATAAGGTATGGATTCTTCGGAACCTCGGACCACCTGTTATTCTCCTCTCCTGCAGATGGAACAACGGGACATGGGACGATCACCACCGCTTGCTGCATCGATCGTACGTACGTATGAACGAGCCGGGCGATCAAAGGAAATGCTTCAGTACTCATCCCGATCTTTCACTCGCCTTTCGGTCCCTTGTCAACAAAGGACAATTCGATTCGCCATCGCCAAATGAGTGTACAAGATAGACACCAGCATACGCGTAGATGGTCGTGCAGAGAACACGGTCTCAAAACAAGATCAATGGCCATGAACTGAATTTGCATACTAAAAACTTTGCGATCTTCTGTCCATCCGAATCCATGGCTTCTTCACAGCCGTGTTCTGCTCGGGGGTATTGCCCCACATTGGGATTAGGCCGTGTGCCTTTTTTCTTCTTCAGTGGGACGCTAGTTAAGACGTGTGTAAGGATATGTACATTGGTAGGGAAGGCATGTTTTCTCTTAGTAGTCTAGATCATCTAGAGAAGACGGCAAATATTAGAAATACAATATATTATCTCTTATTATCTCTTATTGGTATCCTTTACAATAAATGCGAACTAATTATTTCTAATAGAAAATTATGTGGCTAAGGGAAGACAAGACAAGTCGTACAATGGGAAAATGGTCTTCTCTTATTTCATAAGCGATCATCCCGTAGCTAAGGGAAGACAACCTTCTCTTTCTTCCTTCCCTCTCCTTAACTAAGCAAAAATCCGACATGGCAAACGTAAAGGAAAGCTGACGTCACCCCATTGTACATGCTCTAACTCCGTACTGCGTCTGACAGCTGAATCATGTGTCCGAAGATCATGGTCTAACCAGCAAGCTTATTGCAGAGTGGAACATAACCGAGGCTCCTACTAATACTTGTGGCTCTCCGGTCTACGGATAATAAACGAGGCTCCTACAGTCCTACTAATACTTGTGGCTCGAAGTGTTTAGGGCACTAACATCCACCCAAGAGCTATTAATCTTGCCCTTAAGTCACATCACGTCAGCTTAAGGGACCGGTTATGGGATACACTTGAAATTACGTTTGCGGCCTAGGAACCCGTCGTCATAGGCATCAGAAAGCTTAAACATGTGATGGGGGATTATAGGGAAAACGCAAGGCCAAAACATCGATTCAGTGCATCGTCTCAGTCGCCTCCACGAACAAAGCAACTCCAGATCAGGCTTGAACATGGATCTCGAAAGATGGGGCGGGTAAGGTGGTGTCGGAGTCGAAGCCGGCATCCTGGCCACCAAAGCTGATAAATATGTGGAGTTCGCTATGGAACCACCGTGTTGGAGGTGGGATTGGCGGTGACCAAAACTCAAGCCTGCCTGCCGACAAGAAGGGGAGGTTCCCCTAGTACATGACGGGGCCGATCACGATGGTTTCGTCGACCGCTACAAAGTTCAAAGGTGATACATAAACCAAGTTGTGCATTCCAAGTATCTGCCTTGGACGCCTACCGGATGCCTTCTTGGACACCTTAGCCGGACTCCGTCTTAGGCTTCTAGTCATCTAGGCCACCATCTTGATCCTTCAAGGATGGGTCTCTTTGTGGGCCTTACAGCCACACCTCCTGTGAGCCACCATGGTCCACTAGTATATGGCCACGTCATGTGTATAATATCTATTATGTATATCCTCAACAATAGCCATCCGATTGCTACTTTCGCTCGATTTCGATGTCCACAGTTTCATCTTGACCTAAAACCGGCTATATCAACCTTGGATTTCCCGTAGTCGCAAAGGGGCGGTTACGAAATATGGATTACATGAAACAAATAAATTATGTGAAGATTGGAGGGGGAAACGTGTTGCTCGAATCGGCCCTAGTTTCTCCTTCACCGCCATCAACATCATCATCATCATCACCATTACCGTTAGAATGAAGATGGAGTAGGTCACCCCAGGAATATAGTTTTGGAAATCCCTTGAGCACATAAAGCATGATACCAGGACAGGGATCACCCACTCCATAGGAGATGGTGAGGGTACACTGTTCTGACTCGATCCTGTTATCACCAGAATTTGACCGGATCAGAGGTGGGCCGCGATTACAGATGGGCTGGAAGAATATACATAGAAGAAATACATGAATCGGCCTTGTATACAAAGTTTGGGCTAGTTTGCCCGTGTATCTGTAACATAGTAGGATACGTGTCGGTTAGATAGAGTTTGGCTCGTGCACGGTTGGGATTATTTCCACGTTAGAAAGTCTACGGACTATAAATATGTATCTAGGGTTTATGAAATAAACAACAATCACGTTCACCACAAACCAATCTAGGCGCATCGCCAACTCCCTTGTCTCGAGGGTTTCTTCCGGGTAAGCATCATGCTGCCTAGATCGCATCTTGCGATCTAGGCGATACACGTTTATTCGCTGTTCATGCGTTGCTTGTGCTTGAAGCCTTGTTGATGGCGAGCAACGTAGTTATCATAGATGTTTTAGGGTTAGCATTGTTCATCGTATCATATGCTCGTCGTCGTGCAACCCTTAGACGTCTAGCCGCCCTTACACCTATCTTGGGTGTAAGGGCGGCACCCGCTGATCATTATTTAGTAGATCCGATCCGTTATGATTGCTCCTTGTTCTTCAAGGATTAGTTTAATATCTGCATAGTTAGGCCTTACAAACGGGTTGAAGGATCCAAGTGGCGCGTAGGGTGTAGTTTGCTCCCTAGACAGGATGTTCGGGGATCAACTTCGTGTTGGTTTTTAGGCCTTGTCTAGGGTCGGTTTACGATCACCGTGCGTGGCCGCTGGGCTCAATCACGAGTAGGATGTTCCGATTATGTGATGAAAACCCTAAATCGTAGTAGGTCGTTTTAGCTTTATTTTGATCAAGCGAGACCACCATCCGACCGTACACCTCGTACGGATCATGGGTGGATCGGCTCCTTGAGCCGATTCACGGGACAACCCGAGAGCCGATCGAGGCTCGTATTTAATGTTTACGTGTATGCCATGCAGGAAACTAAGCGAGGCACATCCAACACCTTCCTGACCAGGTATAGGTCAGGTGGCACGCCCTTGCATCAGCATCGGACGTGCGTGCCGGAGTCTTTGCGGGCCGTCGCTCTGAGGGACCAGGGCCAGCCGCAGCCTCGGGAGCCTCCCGGCTCCTACCGTGTTGCCCGTCGCTGCTCGCCGGTGGGTTTCTGACCGCAACACATTCTGGCACGCCCGGTGGGACAATCTTCGACATCAACCGCATCGCCATCTACATCTGAGATGGCGGAAGGCACTCCAGTCACGTACGAGGATCTCACTGAGGAGCTCAAGAAGAAGTATGACGAGGTCAAAGCAATCCTCGAAGCCGACCTCATCGGCTCTTTTCACAGAACCCGCTCACATGGCATCAGGTGGAAAGGGTTCTCACCTGAAGGCGCGCTCGATGGAGTGGACCTGTCCGCCCCGTCAGAAGAACGCACCAGGTCGCTGCGTCAGGAGATTAACTTCATGGTAGCTCATTCGCTACACCGCCATTCTGAGAGCCTGGTGAACACTTTGGAGCGTGTCGCTCTTCGCGTGATCCAGGAAATCATGAAGCATCAGTACTCTCCGTCAGGACCAGCTCTAGGGACTCACCAAGGAGAGATGCCACTCCAGTCCCGTCCACCGCTGCCATTCGCGTTGGCAGCACCAGAAGTGCCGAATTCACCGGCATACGTCGTCTACAAGATCGGTGGTGACCCTAGTGACTACCGGTTCTTGCATGAGGCGCCTAAGGAGATCCCTCACGGATACACGTGCACATACGTGCCGGACCGCAATAATCGGGCCCTCACAAACCAGATCGCAACAACGGGGACTTCGGAACAGCGGGAGGAACTTCGGGAACATATCTTGAGAAGCGGACGTGGCTAGCTAAGTATGCCACCCCGATAAACCTCCGAGCCCAACTCCCGCAGTTGGCTCGAGCTTGAGAAGCAAGCATGGCTGGCTAAGTATGCCACTCCGGCAAATCTTCGAGTTCGACTCCTGCAGCCAGCACCGCGGATCAGATCGAGTACAATCTTGAGAGACCGAGTTCGGCATGGTGCCGAAAAGGAGGGCAATCGGCTATTCCAAGCCGTACCCCAACGAGTACGAGTTGATCCCACTACCACCCAAATATCGGCTCCCTGAATTCTCCAAATTTAGTGGATCGGATGGTTCCAGCTCAATCGAGCATGTGAGCCGATATTTGGCACAGCTGGGCACGATCTCGGCATCGGATGAGCTGCGTGTGAGGTTCTTCGCACGATCCCTCACAGGATCGGCTTTCGGGTGGTACGCATCGCTGCCACCGGACTCAATCCGGACTTGGAAGCGGTTAGAGGAGCAGCTCCACATGCGGTATCACTCGAGGCTTCCGAGGCTGGCATTGCCGATCTAGCACAAGTACGACGAGCGCGGAGAAACAAGTGTCGAATACATCCGAGCGCTTCGTAAACGTTAGGAACCGATGCTATTCGGCTCGTGTGACTCGAAAAAGAAGCAGATCGAGTTGGCGGTGGTGGGTCTCGCATCACCGATCAAGGACGTGGTCTCCCAAGCAGAGTACCCTTCACTGGCGCACATGGTGCAGAAGCTGTCATTATATGAACAGCGCCACCCAGATGTTTACCAGGATAAATTCAAACGTGCGGTGGTCCTAGTTGAGGCGGATGAAGATGGAGGCTCTGCGGGAGATCAAGAGGTAGCAGTAGCTGAATGGACACGGGGGGCAAGCCCCGTGTCCTGTAAGTGGGTTAAGCCACAAGGTCCTCCAAGAGGGTTTGACTTCGATGTCACCAAGGCTGAACAAATTTTCGACCTCTTGCTGAAGGAGAAGCAGCTAAAGGTACCCGAAGGCCACAAGATCCCCACGGCGCAGGAGTTGAACGGAAAGCCATACCGCAAATGGCATAACACGTTCACCCACGCCACCAACGACCGCAGGGTGTGGCGTCGCGAGTCCAAATGGCGATAGAACAAGGGCGTCTAATTTTCAGCCAGTACGCCATGAAAGTCGACACACACCCCTTCCCCGCCGTTAACATGGTGGAGTGCACTTACCATGGAGGGTGCCAGCTAGGATTCTCGTTCAGCATCAACATGGTAGGACCTGGGCACCACCCTGGTAAGGACAGAGACGAGGGCAGCTGCTGTCGTAACGAGGACAAGGAGGAAGCCGTTCCACGCGATCGGCTCCGACACTTCCCAAAGATCTATGGACGAATATTGCAAAACCTCCATTAAGCGACTCAACCAACATGGAGGCAGATTCTAGCAATCAGCCAAAATTATCCTCACCATACGTTCTGCCTCTGTTCAAAGCCGATCTAACGAGGCAACGGGTTTACATCGGCTGATGAGTTGGAGGGAGTCAACATTGGTCCTAACGGAGCCGACGGTCAAATACAGTGCCTTGGCTAATTACAGAGCCGATGTCCGCAGTTACCTGACAGAATCGCCTCGGGGGCACTTAATTAGACGAACATGCGCGATACATGCGAAGTAGAATATTGGGGGCCGATAGAAAAATCGGACAGTAAAAAAAAAAGTACATGCAAATCATAGCCGATGCACAGACATCGACTTCAGAATGTAAGCCGATGCACAGCCGTCGACTTTAGACAAGTTCAGCAATCGACTTTAGACAAGTTCAGCAAAACATTTATCAGTTTACACAGAGGGGCTCTACTTAAGAAACGCGTCAAGGGCGTGAAGGGCGTCGGCACGGATTCGATCCACCTCGGCGATCTCGGCCTCGTCGTCCTCGTCTTTGCCCGCCACCGGCCTGACCGCTCGGGGCACGAATTTCAGCCAGATCGGTCTTCAGATCGGCTGTGAGGCCTTTTGCTTCCTCCTGAGAACGAGCAATAAGGGTTTCCTTGTCTTGGATAAGTTGCTTAGTCTCCCTGACCCTCTTTTCAAGGCTCTCCAGTTCCTTATGCAGGATCTCGAGTTCGGCACTATTGACAGAAGTGTCGGTTTTGGCATCTAAAGCGGCCTTCTTCTCGTTGAGCCGTTGACACTTGTCTGCAATATCGGCTCTCAACGGAAGCTGGGCGCGACGAAGAGTAATTCTTTGACGAGCCGACTGCACCCTCGACCTGAAGACCGACAAAGTCGCAGCCGGCCAAAGCTTAACCTGCAGCGACACTGGGAGATGGGGCTGGATGTCTTCGAGGATGCCCTTGACTGCTTCAGGGTTTTCGACCAGGGTCTCAACTGAGGAAGAGAGCAAAACCTTGAGACGTTGGAGTGGACCATGGACCGTGCTGGGGTTTGTCTCTTCACCTGCCTTGGAAGTAGCTGGCTCGATGGACTCGGGATCGAACGTCAGCAAGCTTGAAAGATCACAACCCTGACAGACGAACAAGAGCAGTGTGAGCATACAACAAAGAAAAGGGTAGAGCCGAGAGAGTGGAGCGTACCTCTCCAGAAGAAGGAGGAGCAGCCGATGCTGTGATAATCGGCTTTTCGGTGGACTTGGCTGGGTTAGCCACTCGGTCAGCCGCGCTCGTCGAGGTGGCTAGGTCTAGCGTGGCGGATGGCATCGGTACCTCTTCAACGTCCCCGCTAGAGGTCCCATCAGTCTGCAAAAGGAATGGTGAGCCGATCCAAGTAGCGACGGGACGGCATGGAATATGAACTGGTAAAGTAATCACATTCGAAACCTCTTGGCTTGGCGAGGAAACTTGTGGGTCTTTGCGAGCCCTTTTGACGCATCGACGCTTCACGCGCGACCCTGTTTTGATCGAAGCTTGAAGGGCAGCAGACTCGGGGGTCGACCTTTTCCTAGAAGCCGACGTTGGCGAGTCCGTCTGGCTCTGTGTGGTGGATCTTCCAGAATCGCCCGGGATCGAGTCCCTTGGGCTGGACTGTGCCTCCCCGCTGGAGTTCTCTTCAGTGGAAGTCTATGAGAAGAAGTACAACCATGTCACAAAAGACTAGGGAAGACAGATGAATTTGGTCAAGGCACGAGTCAGCTTACATGCAAGCTTGCTTGGACAGGAGCTTTGCGCTTCAGGGTTTTTCTGGCAGCTACTTTCCTCACTGCCTTCCTCGCCTGGGTTGAGGCTCGGGGGCAACTGACCCCGAGGATCCTTTACTCTTAGGAGCCGATTTCGGTGAAATCGGCTGGCTCTGCATTATGACCTTCTTCAAGGGCGGTGAGCTCTGACAGAAGAGAACCACCGGGGCCGGTGGAAGGAACTTGAAAGGGGAGCCATCGGCTTGTGTGGGCTCTGGGCCATCCTGTTGCTGCCAAGGAATAAAGTCAGGTTACAGACAATCATCATGAGCCATTGCAAGTAATTTATATGTAATGGTACCTGGTGTGCAGGAACGTCATATTCAGCATCAAGTTGCTTCAGCAACGGTCCTAGAGCTCTTCTGAAGGCATGGGTTTTCCACATCGACCACCAAGTCCCAAAGCCATCGGTAGTGGTGGTGAAACAGAGGTTATGAGGAATTGGAATGGCCAGAGCGTCAAAGAAGGTATAGCACCTTTGGCCAGTAAGAATGTCAGGCAGTTCAGCCCTGCTTGCTGTCAGGTGGTGGAGAAAGAAGTGTGGGGGCACTTGCCCGAGGCCAAGCTGCCGTGCTACTACCAACGGTTGGTAAGACTCATAACCAGGCTTAATGATCCTGTTTGAGGTACTCATGCCAACTGGGAGAAAGCAAGGACGGATCATGATAGAGTACAGGTGCCGGGTGCTGGCGTCATCGGCAAGGCTGTCTAATCGGAAGGAGACTGGATTCTCAAAGATGTCCGATTCAGTATAGGGGAAGAACGAGGGGTTGTCCAGGCCTTGGAAGAAAATCTTGAACCACTCTGCCGCTTCCTTGGGGATCGCCTGCTGCCTGGGAGACTATACAGAGCTTGGCCATGGCTAGTGCATCGGATATCCTTCCCATTTGCATCTGGGAAGGTGCAGGTGGCCAAAGGTGAGAAGTTTGGGATTTGGTTTTGAAAGTACAACTGAGCCCATAACTGAATAAACCACCAGGGACCTCCTGTTTTGACTGTCCTTTGGGAGAACAGGCTTGACGGACATCGATTGAAGAGATCGATAGACCTCTCCAAGGAGCAGTTTTCCAAGGCCAAGTTGAGTACCTTTGGCGAGCTCATAGGCCGGGGAGAGGTAATTCTTGGTTGGGGCGAGTGAAGGACCACAAAATATGAAGTGCTCCAGCCCGAAGTTCAAGAAAGCCGTGTGCTCTCTTTCGTCACAGGGCCTTTGGTTTTCATATAACGCCCGAGGTAGGCGCCCCGGCTTGTACACTCTGTTTTGGAGGAAAGGGTGAAGGGGACCTTTGGCAATTTAAAGGCGAGAGGGCTTGGGGATGCAATGTCCAAGCCCGTGATCATGGCCACGTCCGAGCAGAAGTTGGTGTCATGGGGCCATGGCCGAACATGAAGCAATTCGGTGCATCGGACCAAAAGTAGCCGATGGTTTTCAGGATGTTCTAATTCTTTTCAAGAGGAGACAATGATAATGACAAGGCATCGGCTATCCCTATCGTATCCCAGGTAGCGTAGTGTGTTTTGGACACTCTACTGTACCATGCCACCCAACCTTCGGGAGGATTAGGCCAGGCTCGCAAGCAGTCGGCCCAGGAAGTCAGATCTAAATTCTGGTTCGCGAAGGGGATTCTATTGGCCTCGCATGAAATTAAGTGAGCGGGACTCTCGGAAGAACGGGGGCCAAGACACATAGAGTTTGGGAGAGAAGGGTGCGGCAGCAGGATGTCTGAAACCTAAGATTGATAACGGAATAAGGCATTAATTCAGGTGTTTGCTGTTTAATCCTAACATTGATTCGGATGGCGAAGAGGCGGTTGAGGATTACCTTCAGACCGGAGACCATGGCGTTGGCGTTGGATGATTCCGCCATTTGATGCGCTGAGGAATTGGGACGGCGTGGTTGGGATCTGAGATTCGTGGGGCTGCTTGGGCGGCGATTTGGGGATCTGAGTTTGCTTTCTCAGACGGAGGTCGCAGGTTACCGTTTGGAGGAGCAATTAGGTTGGCCTTACTCTTGTTTTATCGTAGAGGCTGATGTGATACCATCGGCTCTTTTTGGGGAGTGTTTGACTTTGACTATCGGCAAAGTTAAATGAAAATACTCCTTCATTAATAAGAAGGATTTTTTAGATTGGTGATAAAGTCGAGGAGGCAAGACGCCACGACATGACCCGACGAAGAAAAAGCAGAGTGATTTTGGAATTGTCATTTCCAAAACCGAGGGGGCATGTGTTATCACCGGAATTTGACCGGATCGAGAGGTGGGCCGCGATTACGGATGGGCTGGAAGAATATACATAGAAGAAATACATGAATCGGCCTTGTATACAAAGTTTGGGCTAGTTTGCCCGTGTATACGTAACATAGTAGGATACGTGTCGGTTAGATAGAGTTTGGCTCGTGCACGGTTGGGATTATTCCCACGTTAGAAAGTCTACGGACTATAAATATGTATCTAGGGTTTATGAAATAAACAACAACCACGTTCACCACAAACCAATCTAGGCGCATCGCCAACTCCCTTGTCTCGAGGGTTTCTTCCGGGTAAGCATCATGCTGCCTAGATCGCATCTTGCGATCTAGGCAGTACACATTTATTCGCTGTTCATGCGTTGCTCGTGCTCGAAGCCTTGTTGATGGCGAGCAACGTAGTTATCATAGATGTTTTAGGGTTAGCATTGTTCATCGTATCATATGCCGTCGTCGTGCAACCCTTAGACGTCTAGCCGCCCTTACACCTATCTTGGGTGTAAGGGCGGCACCCCGCTTGATCATTATTTAGTAGATCCGATCCGTTATGATTGCTCCTTGTTCTTCAAGGATTAGTTTAATATCTGCATAGTTAGGCCTTACAAACGGGTTGAAGGATCCGAGTGGCGCGTAGGGTGTAGTTTGCTAGCCCTAGACGGGATGTTCCGGGGATCAACTTCGTGTTGGTTTTTAGGCCTTGTCTAGGGTCGGTTTACGATCACCGTGCGTGGCCGCCGAGCTCAATCACGAGTAGGATGTTCCGATTATGTGGTGAAAACCCTAAATCGTAGTAGGTCGTTTTAGCTTTATTTTGATCAAGCAGGACCACTATCTGACCGTACACCTCGTACGGATCATGGGTGGATCGGCTCCTTGAGCCGATTCACAGGACAACCTGAGAGCCGATCGAGGCTCGTATTTAATGTTTACGTGTATGCCATGCAGAAACTAAGCGAGGCACATCCAACACCTTCCTGACCAGGTATAGGTCAGGTGGCACGCCCTTGCATCAGCATCGGACGTGCGTGCCGGAGTCTTTGCGGGCCGTCGCTCGGAGGGACCAGGGCCAGCCGCAGCCGTGGGAGCCTCCCGGCTCTACTGTGTTGCCCGTCGCTGCTCGCCGGTGGGTTTCTGACCGTAACAGATCCATGGCTTCAAAGGGGGCTACTGTTTGACTTCACAGAGCTCTTTGCAATATGTATAGACCCTGACGCTTATGGTGCCTACAACGACTCATAGGATGTGGGATATCCCGTTACGGCTGGCTTTTGGCCCAGAGGAAACGTTAGCATGGAACGCGCTACGAGAACACCATCCATAGTAGCTTTCGGATCTTTGCATAGCGTTCCCTGGCATGTGTCTCCTTCTGGATCTTCACTGTGAGGTCCGCGTACTAGACCCTATTTAGAGGGCTCTCCTTGACCTATACGTCCCTGATGTAGAATCACCGTTGCCCTTAAAAACTAAGATGTTCGTGTGACAGTTGCATTTTGGACCGGCTACCTTCGGGTGTTGAGCTGGCAAAGCAGCACGTGTGAGGTAATGGCTTGTGTTCCCTTTGTGCGGTCTTCGAGACTCTAGGGCTTGAGTGGTATACCCTAGACTTGGCGAGTTCTTGGAAGTGCATGCAAACCATAATAGTAGGTCGAGTAAGCGACTCTTCGGGTTAGTGTTTGTAGAAATGAACTAGATCGTATGGACTATTCGCAATAATATGGTCATCAAGCGTGTCTTTGTAAGTGATGGGATTCGTAGCATAGAAAACAAAAAATTTCCTACCGCAAGAACGAATAACAAGCCAAGATCCAATCAAGAAGATGGGAGCAACGAGAAGATCATGAGACTAACCCTCGAAGATTTCCAAAGCCTACGAGATTAGATCTCGTTGTTGCAGAAGATCATCACTTGCCGCTTTCAAAAGCACGTAGAAGATCTTAACGGTGCCACAGTCGGGCAGCACCTCCGTACTCGGTCACACGTACGGTGTTGATGAAGACGTCCTTCTCCCCGTTCCAGCAGGCAGCGGAAGTAGTAGATCCTCCTCGGAATCCCGACAGCACGACGGCGTGGTGGCGGTGGTGGTGTAGATCTCCGGCAGGGCTTCGCCTAAGCGCTACGGGAGGTGTATGAGGAGGGGGGATGCTAGGGTTTGGGGAGAGGGGGCAGCTGGGGCGCCGGCCTTGGTGCCTCTGGTTGGTGCGGCCAAGGTGGTAGCCGGCCCCCTCCCTCTCTCCCTCATTATATAGGTGGAACCCCAAGTGTTTGCCCAAAGTCTTCGAATAAGACCCCATTTCAAAAACTGTCTTATGGACGAAACCTAGAGGGACACGGACTCTCCCCTTCCGCCCTTGTTGGCCGGCCAAGGAGGTGGAGTCCACCACGGACTCCACCCTCCCACTTGGTTGGCTGGTTAGGGTTGGTGGAGCCCAACCGGGACTCCACCTTCCATGGTGATTTCTTCCGGAAGGTTCTAGAACATTCTAGAGCCTTCCATAAATGCACCGGATCATTTCCAAATTTGGAAAGTGACTTCCTATATATGAATCTTATTCTCCGGACCATTCCGGACCTCCTCGTGATGTCCTGGATCCCATTCGAGACTCCGAACAAAATTCGAACTCCATTCCATATTCCATATCTACTTAAAACGACATCAAACCTTAAGTGTGTCACCCTACGGTTCGTGAACTATGTAGACATGGTTGAGACTCTTCTCCGACCAATAACCAATAGCGGGATCTGGAGATCCATAATGGCTCCCACACATTCAACGATAACTTAGTGATCGATTGAACCATTTACATACAATACCGATTCCCTTTGTCACGCGATATTTTACTTGTCCGAGGTTTGATCATCGGTATCTCCATACCTTGTTCAACCTCGTCTCCGACAAGTACTCTTTACTCGTACCGTGGCATGTCATCTCTTGTGACCAAGTCACATGCTTGCAAGCTAATCAGACGACATTCCACCGAGAGGGCCCAGAGTATATCTATCCGTCATCGGGATGGACAAATCCCACACTTAATCCATATGCCTCAACTCATACTTTCTGAATACTCAATCCCACCTTTATAACCACCCATTTACGCAGTGGCGTTTGATGTAATCAAAGTACCCTTCCGGTATAAGTGATTTACATGATCTCATAGTGTCGAAGGACTAGGTAACTATGTATCGAAAGCTTATAGAAAATTGAACTTAATGATGTGATCTTATGCTACGCTTAATTGGGTGTGTCCATTATATCATTCATCTAATGACATAACCTTGTTATTAATAGCATCCAATGTTCATGATCACGAAACCATGATCATCTATTAATCAACAAGCTAGTTATACAAGAGGCTTACTAGGGACTCCTTGTTGTTCACATAACACACATGTATCAATGTTTCGGTTAATACAATTATAGCATGGTATGCAAACATTTATCATAAACACAAAAATATATAATGACCACTTTATTATTGCCTCTTGGGCATATCTCCAACAGTCTCCCACTTGCAATAGAGTCAATAATCTAGATTACCTAACACCCATGGCATTCTGGTGTTGGTCATGCTTTGCCCTAGGGAGAGCTTTAGTCAACGGATCTGCCACATTCAGATCTGTGTGTACTTTGCAAATCTTTACTTCACCATCTTCGATGTACTCGCGAATCGAATGAAAACGCAGCTTGATATGCTTCAACTTCTTGTGTGACCTTGGTTCTTGTGCATTGGCGATGGCACCCATGTTGTCACAATAAATGACTAGTGGGTCCAATGCACTAGGAACCACACCAAGCTCAACAATGAACCTCTTCATCCATACCGCTTCCGATGAAGCCTCCGAAGCCGCTATGTATTCCGATTCAGTTGAATACTTCGCCACCGTGCACTGCTTAGAACTACTCCAGCTTACTGTAGCACCATTCAATATAAACACGTACCCAGACTGAGACTTAAAGTCATCAGGATCAGTGTTTCAACTTGCATCGGTGTAACTGGTTACAACGAGCTCTTGGTCACCGCCATAACAAAGAAACATATCCTTAGTCCTTTTCAAGTACTTCAGGATATTCTTGACCGCTATCCAGTGTTCCATTCCTGGATCACTTTGATATCTCATTGGTCAAACTAACAGCATGTGCGATATCCGGTCTAGTACACAGCATGGCATACATGATAGAGCCTACTGCCGAGGCATAGGGGATTTGATTCATCCTCTCTCTTTCTTCTGTCGTAGCCGGACCTTGAGTTTTACTCAAGACCTTACCTAGCAACATAGGCAAGAACCCTTTCTTGCTTTCATCCATTCTAAAATTCTTTAGAATCTTGTCCAGGTATGTACTCTGTGAAAGCCCTATTAGGTGTCTTGATCTATCTCTATAAATCTTGATGCCTAAATTGTACGCTGCTTCACCAAGGTCCTTCATTGAAAAACACTTATTCAAATAACCTTTTACACTGCTTAATAGTTCTATATCATTCCCAATCAATAATATGTCATCTACATATAATATCAGGAATACTACAGAGCTCCCACTCACTTTCTTGTAAATACAAGCCTCTCCATGACACTGTATAAACCTGAAGTCTTTGATCACCTTATCAAAGCGTCGGTTCCAACTCCGGGATGCTTGCTTCAGTCCATAAATGGAACGCTGAAGTTTGCATAACATGTCAGCATTTTTAGGATCAACAAAACCCTTGGGTTGTACCATATACAACTCTTCCTCAATGTCACCATTAAGGAACGCCGTTTTGACATCCATCTGCCAAATCTCATAATCAAAAAATGCAGCTATTGCTAACAAAATCCTCACAGACTTTAGCTTCGCTACAGGTGAGAAAGTCTCATCGTAGTCAACTCCTTGAATTTGTCGGAAACCCTTTGTGACAGGTCGAGCTTTATAGACAGTAATATTACCATCAGCATCTGTTTTTCTCTTGAAGATCCATTTATTCTCGACAGCCTTGCGGCTATCAAGTAAGTCTACCAAAGTCCACACTTTGTTATCATACATGGATCCCTGATGACCCACAATTATAGGGGGTGTATCATAGTATCTTCGATAAGTAAGAATGTCGATCCCAACGAGGAGCAGAAGGTGTTGACAAGCAGTTTCGATGAAGGATTCACTGTAAATGCTCACAGACAAGTATTCGGGGGTTTTGATGTAACGAGATGAACAAAGTACAAGTAAGTAAAATGCGAGAGAAATAATTGCAGCGAGTGGCCCAATCCTTTTTAGCACAAAGGACAAGCCGGTTTGTTTACTTATAATGACCAAACGTTCTTGAGGACACACGGGATTTTAGTCTAGTGCTTTCGCTACATGCAGCTGATTAATCTTCATTGTTTTGATAAGTGTTGTGTGGGTGAACCTATGATAATGTACCGCCCTTCCTAGGACTAATACATACTTGTGATTATACCCCTTGCAAGCATCCGCAACTACAAGAAAGTAATTAAGATAAATCTAACCACAGCTTTAAACTCTGAGATCCTGCGATCCCTCCTGCATCGATATACCAACGGGGCTTAGGTTTCTGTCACTCCGGCAACCCCGCAATTGGCAAACGAGTACAAGATGCATTCCCCTAGGCCCATAAATGGTGAAGTATCGTGTAGTCGACGTTCACACGACACCACTAGAAGAATGACACCACAACTTAAATATCATAACATTGAATATTACTCAACCATAATTCACTACTAACATTTAGACTTCACCCATGTCCTCAAGAACTAAGCGAACTACTCACGAGACATCATATGGAACATGATCAGAGGTGATATGATGATGAATAACAATCTGAACATAAACCTTGGTTCGATGGTTTCACTCAATAGCATCAATAACAAGTAGAAATCAATACCGGGAGAGTTTCCCCTATCAAACAATCAAGATCAAACCCTAATTGCTACAGCGGTGACGAGGTGCAGCGGTGGAGACGGAGGTGATGAAGATGAAGATGATGGTGACGGTGATGGAGATGATGTCCAGCTCGATGGCGGTGACGATGGCGTCGATTTCCCCCTCCGGGAGGGAATTTCCCCGGCGGATTCCTGCCCGCCGGAGAGCTCTTTCTCTCGGTGTTCTCCGCCCCGCGAGGGCGGCTGTGACTCTTCGCGACCTACCCTCTGGAGCTTAGGTTTTCGGGACGAAGGGTTTCGCGAAGAAAAGGAGGAGAAAGGGGCTGTGGGGCCCCCACACCACATGGTGGCGCGGCCAGGCCATGGGCCGCGCCGCCCTATGGTCTGGGCCCACCATGGGTCTTCTCGGCTCCCCCTCCTGGCCTTCTCCGTCATCTGGAAAAATAGGATTTTTGGTGAAATTTCCTTCCACAGCTGATCTTCCGAAATATTGCATCCTGACGGTGCTTTTTCCAGCAGAATCCTGGCTCCGGTGCGCGATCTCCAAATAATCATGAAACATGCAAAATAGATGAAATAACATAAGTATTGTGTCCCAATATGAAATATATCAATGAATAACAGCAAATTATGATATAAAATAGTGATGCAAATTGGACGTATCAACTCCCCCCAGGCTTAGACTTCGCTTGTCCCCAAGCGAAACTGAACGGTGAACAGGACCACATGTTTATGGAGTGAAGAGTCGATAAATAAAATATGGACAAGAAGCATCATATTCATTCACACAAGACATTATATGAAACAACTTCCTCATATAACTCAACTTGAAACAAGTATAAGGTAATCACAAATAAAGGTGCATAAGAAATCATAATTGGTGATGGCAAACTTTATTCTTGGTCAGAGAACAGTTAACAGATTATACTTATCTATTGAGCAGCGCTCTCATATTAAAACTTATGGTAAACTTGCATACTCAATCATATTAATCATTGATGACTTTCAAAGCTATATTCATTCAGGTAAAACTTGTACTAAACAAGAAAGAGTAAAGACATGATGAAGCAAATCACAATATAATAGTTTGATCACAACAACTCAAATGCTTGCTTGAGATGGAGGGAAATAGGTTTACTGACTCAACATAAAGTAAAAGACAGGCCCTTCGCAGAGGGAAGCAGGGATTAAATCATGTGCTAGAGCTTTTTCAGTTTTGAAATCATATAAAGAGAATAAAAGTAAAGTTTTGAGAGGTGTTTGTCGTTGTCAACGACTGGTAGCGAGTACTCTAACCCCCTTGCCAAACAGACCTCCAAAGAGCGGCTCCCATGAAGGACGTTATCTCTACCAGCAAGGTAGATCATCCCTCTTCTCTTTTGTTTACACATGTACTTTAGTTTATTTAAGGATGACACTCCCCCAACCTTTGCTTACACAAGCCATGGCTAACCGAATCCTCGGGTGCCTTCCAACAATCTCATACCATGGAGGAGTGTCTATTGCAAAATTAAGTTGCTTCCTGATGAATCAGGGCAAAACATGTGAAGAGAATTATTAATGAAAGTTGATTAATTGGGGCTGGGAACCCCGTTGCCGGCTCTTATTGCAAAATTATAGGATAAGTGGATGAAGCCACTAGTCCATTAGTGGAGGCTGCCTAACAAGGCCGAAAGATAAAACACCACATACTTCCTCATGAGCTATAAAACATTGACACAAATAAGAAGTAATAAATTTTGAATTGTTTAAAGGTAGCACATGAAGTATTTACTTGGAGTGGCAGAAAATACCATGCAGTAGGTAGATATGGTGGACACAAATGGCATAGGTTTGGGTTCGAGGTTTGGATGCACGAGAAGTATTCCCTCTCGATACTGAGTCTTTGGCTAGCAAGGTTAAATAGCAAGCATAGGAGTTGAGGGAAACAAACAAATATACATGTGATAGACATAATCATGCATCTTTCTTGTAAGCACAAACAACTTTAACTTTAGAATACTAAGCTAAGAACTGATAAGAAAGATAATAACATCTTCTACATGTATTTCCTCTATTCTTCTTAAACTCAAAGTGTTGTTGCTATTGACCATTGCTAAGTTTGCCAAAACCGAATAGATTTACTCAATGCTCCCAAAGTGGTACCAATACTAAAATCAAGATCAATCATATAGTAGAAATTGCAAACTAAAATAAGGTGTGCAATATGTAAATGATAAGACTTCTCATTAATATTCCATAACGATAACTCACACCAAGGGATACATAGACAAACTAAAGGAGAGATACTTCCACACTGCAACCCATCTTATACGATTACTTCCCTACTCATGATATGACACTACTTGATAGTAAAAAGTAAAAGGTAGTGATGATGTGATACCGCGGCACTCCCCAAGCTTGGAACAAACCAAGGGGATGCCAATACCGATGATGAATCAATCCTTTGGCGATGGTGGTGATGAATTCCCCATGCGCTTCTTACGGATCTCCTTCGACTTCAGCTTCTCGGCCTTGGCAAATCTGCACTAAGTCTCGAAGAGATTCATTGTTATCCGAAGTCGGCGATGGCGACCCTGTGACGGCATCAAGTAATATCCCGAGCATTCTACGGAGTCGGTAATTCTCCTCCCCGAGTATCTCCACTTCTCTTCTTAGAGCCCGGTATTGACCACAAAACTCATCGGTAGTCCGTAGAGCTTCTTCCAACGACAGGGAAAGAGTCGAGGCCAAGAGCAGGTGGTAAGGGTCCCCGTAAGTTATGAGAGAAAGAACGTCGAGTATCAACGGATCCCACCAAGACTTGCTTACTCCCAACAGACTTGTTGCTCTTGTTTTGACGACACCCTTTTCACTTCTTCCTTCGAAGGACCTTTGCCCTTGTTGTCGGAGGCCATGGTGCTCCTAGATTGAAAATAGATCCTGGCAGAAACAGCTCGAAACAAAACACGTCGAGAAAACGATATACGGACCTCCAGGGGTCCGGGAGATTATATAATAAAAAATTTCAGAACAAACGGAAAGTACCAGGTCGAACCAGAGTCGGAAAGGGGCGACGAGGCGGTGTCCTCATAGGTCGGCGCGGCCAGGCTGGGGCCCACGCCGGCCTATGGGGGCACGCCCTCGTGCGTCTCCTCCACTCCGTTTCGATCTCGTAATTTTTCATATTTTCCAAAAACAGCAAAAGTATTGTTCGGAAAGTAAATTGCGAACTTTTCATTACCGATCATCGTTACCTATTCAAAGTCGAGTTACGCGGACTCGTCAATTTGTCCTTTGATGAAAGCCTCCGGTGTTTCCACTTGAATAATATCAACATCAACATTATAAGAATCACCCGAGATATAATGCTTGAGTCTTTGTCCATTCACCACTTGCGTAGCATTGCCTTGGAGAGAGCTAATTTTAATTGCTCCTGAACGATACACCTCCTCAACAACATATGGTCCTTCCCATTTCGAGAGTAATTTCCCTGCAAAGAATCTGAGACGAGATCGATACAATAGGACTTTATCCCCAATATTAAACTCTCTTTTGATGATCCTTCTATCATGCCATTTCTTAACTTTCTCTTTAAAGAGTTTAGCATTTTCATAAGCTTCACTTCTCCATTCATATAGAGAACTTAATTGTAGCAACCTCTTATTACCGGCAAGTTTAGGATCTTTATTTAATTCTCTAACAGCCCAATAAGCTTTGTGTTCTAGTTCTAAAGGTAAATGACAAGCTTTTCCGTAAACCATTTTATAAGGTGACATTCTCATGGGGTTTTTATAAGCAGTTCTATAAGCCCATAGTGCTTCTTTCAATTTACTAGCCCAATTCTTTCTAGATTTATTAACGGTCTTTCCCAAAATAGATTTAATCTCTCTATTTGATAATTCTACTTGACCACTAGTTTGAGGGTGATAAGCGGAAGCAATTCTATGATTAATACCATACCTAGCAAGAGTTTTTCTAAAACCTCCATGAATAAAATGAGAACCTCCATCAGTCATAATATATCTAGGTACTCCAAATCTAGGAAAAATAATATCTAAAAGCATTTTTAAAGAAGTTTCACCGTCAGCACTTTTTGTAGGTATGGCTTCCACCCATTTAGTAACATAATCAACGGCAACAAGTATATGAGTGTTACCTTCGAAGAGGGAAAAGGTCCCATGAAGTCAAATCCCCAACAATCAAATGGTTCAATAACAAGAGTATAATTCATAGGCATTTCATTGCGTCTGGAGATATTACCAACGCTTTGACATTCATCACAAGATAAAATAAACTTCCTTGCATCTTTGAAGAGAGTTGGCCAATAAAAACCTGATTGTAGAACCTTTTGCGCGGTTCTATCTCCAGCGTGATGTCCTCCATAAGCACTACCATGACATTTACTCAATATCTCTTGTTGTTCATATTCGGGAACACACCTTCGCAGAATACCATCCACTCCTTCTTTATATAAGTGTGGGTCATCCCGGAAATAGTGCCTCAAGTCATAAAAGAATTTCCTCCTCTGCTAAGCTGAAAAGGTTGGAGGCAAGTACTTGGAAACAATAAAGTTAGCATAATCAGCATACCAAGGACTGTCTCGCGAGCTCACCTTTATTACAGCCAATTGTTCATTTGGAAAACTATCATTAACAGGAACAGGATCATAAGCAATATTTTCCAATCTAGACAAATTATCGACAACAGGATTATCAAGCACCTTTCCTATCTACAATATGTAAATCAAATTCTTGCAAAAGAAGTACCCATCTAATAAGCCTCGGCTTAGCATCTTTCTTTGTTATAAGGTATCTAATTGCAGCATGATCAGTATGAATCGTAACTTTTGAATCAACAATATAAGATCTAAATTTGTCACAAGCAAAGACTACAGCTAATAATTCTTTTTCAGTTGTAGCATAATTTCTTTGAGCAGCATCAAGAGTTTTACTAGCATAATGAATAACATTTAATTTTTTATCTACTCGCTGTCCAAGAACAGCGCCTACAAGTAAAATCACTAGCATCACACATAATTTCAAATGGTAAATTCCAATCATGAGGTTCAACTATAGGAGCAGCTTGTTAAGGCTTTCTTTAGAGTTTCAAAAGCTTCCTTACAATCATCATCAAAAACAAAAGGTACATCTTTTTGAAGAAGATTAGTAAGAGGCTTTGAAATCTTGGAGAAATCTTTAATAAATCTCCTATAAAAACCCAGCATGACCAAGAACACTACGAATACCTTTAACATCCCTCGGATAGGGCATCTTCTCAATGGCTTCAACTTTAGCTCTATCAACTTCAATACCTCTCTCAGAAATTTTATGTCCCAATACAATCCCTTCATTAACCATAAAGTGGCATTTCTCCCAATTAAGAACAAGGTTAGAGCATGTCTAACAGGCCCCGTATTTTTTCACCCCTTAAAACGCGAGTAGAGGGCCCTGTATTCAGTTTTCACCGGCCGACAAATCATCCGAGCTAGCAGACCCCGTATAACTAAACTGTAAAAAGGAATATTCCGAAAATATGCCAAATTAAAAAAATCCCCTTCTCCACTTCTTCTTCCTCCTCCCGCCCGCCCCCGCCTAGCCCCCGCCCCGGCCGCCCCCACCTGCCTAGCCCTCGCCGCCGCCGGCCGCGGCCGCCCGCCGCCGGCCCACGGCCGCCCGTCCCCGTCCCCGCCCGCCAAGGCCGCGCCAGCCTTGGCCGCGCCCGCCTCGGCCGCGCCGGCCTTGGCCGCGCCCGCCTCGGCCGCGCCGGCTCGGCCGCCGCCCGCCACGCGCCGCGCCGGACTTGGCCGCGCCCCGCTCCGGCCGGCTTCGGCCGCCGCCCGCCACGGCCGGCCGCGCCGCCGCCCGCCACGGCCGCTGCCGCACCTCGTCCGCCTCCCCAACCCCACCTGCGCGCCCACGGCGCGGATTCTCACCGGCGAACCGAGCCGCCGCCACGCCGGGAGGCACCGACGAGCGCCAACAGCCGGTCGTGGAAGCAGCTGCGATTTCGAATATTCGCCGCGCCACGAGTGAGGGTTTGGCCTCGTATTCGGCCTCCCGCCCCGTACAAGTAAGGGGCCAAAAGCCACCCCGTAGTCCAAACCGTAAAAATCGACACGGGGGCCTGTTTTACGGGGTCTGCTAGACGGCCGGGTAGAGTCCTACCCCGTATATCGGCGGTTATTTTACGGGGTTGGGCCTTTTACGGGTCTGTTAGACCTGCTCTTAGTTTCTTCACATCTCTGCAAAACTTTATCAAGGTTTCGCAAGCAACTATCAAAAGAATTCCCGTAGACGGAAAAATCATCCATGAATACTTCCACAATACTCTCACAAAAGCCATGAAAAATAGCGGACATGCATCTTTGAAAAGTAGCAGGAGCATTACATAAACCAAAAGGCATACGCCTATAAGCATAAGTTCCATAGGGACAAGTAAAAGTGGTTTTCTCTTGATCTTTAGTTTTAACAAGCAATTTGTGAAAACCCGGAATAACCATCAAGAAAACAAAAATGAGTATTTTTAGACAACCTTTCTAGCATTTGATCAATAAATGGTAAAGGGTAATGATCTTTTTAGTAACCTTATTAACTTTTCGATAATCAATGCACATTCTATACCCTACAACTACTCTTTGAGGTATGAGCTCATCATTATCATTAGGCACAACAGTCATTCCTCCTTTCTTAGGAACGCAATGCACAGGACTAACCCATCTACTATCAGCAATAGGATATATAATACCGATGGCGTGTATTTCACACGTTCGTTGGGCAACCCCAAGAGGAAGGTATGATGCACACAAGCGAGCAAGTTTTCCCTCGAAAGAAACCAAGGTTTATCGAACCGGGAGGAGCCAAGAAGCACGTTGAAGGTTGATGGCGGCGGGATGTAGTGCGGCGCAACACCAGGGATTCCGGCGCCAACGTGGAACCCGCACAACACAACCAAAGTACTTTGCCCCAACGAAACGGTGGAGGTTGTCAATCTCACCGGCTTGCTCGTAACAAAGGATTAACCGAATTGTGTGGAAGATGATTGTTTGCAGAGAAAATAGTAAAAACAAGTATTGCAGCAGATTTGTATTTCGAGTATTAAAAGAATGGACCGGGGTCCACGGTTCACTAGAGGTGTCTCTCCCATAAGATAAAAGCATGTTGGGTGAACAAATTACGGTCGGGCAATTGACAAATAGAGAGGGCATAACAATGCACATACATGTCATGATAAGTATAGTGAGATTTAATTGGGCATTACGACAAAGTA